>NC_082690.1:107042634-107346818 GCF_949987515.2 Delphinus delphis
CTTGAAGACTGGATCACTTTTCAGCCGAATGTGTAGCTGAGAATGCCCTGTGCAGGCTCTGTATTGTCAACAGACAAGGTGCTAGTTTGCTGGAAGAGGCACCAGCTTAGTGGAGACGAGACGGCCTCTGGGACCAGGCTGTCCTTGCACCACCCTGGCTGTGTGACCTGGGGCAAGTTGCTTAACCTTTCTGTGCCTCAGTGTCCTCACCTCTCAAACAGGGGTGGAGGAGTAGGGTTTGAGGGGGTCTCCCTGGGTCAGCAGATATAAAGCACTTCAAGCAGGGCCTGGCACCAGCAGGTGTCCCTTAACCCATCTCCCACCTCCGGGTTCAACCTCTTCCCCAGTGGGTCTCATCGTCCTGTTTCACAAATGGCGGGACCGAGGCTGATGCAACGAGAGACACGCGGCTCCTTAGGGGCAGAGGCAGGCGTGGAACTCCATCCCCCATGACAGGCCCTGGGTCGCCTGTCTGCCAGAGCGTGTTCTAAAGATTCAAATAGAATAAAAAGCAGAGTGTTGTCTTGTTATTTTGGAAGTAGATTTAGAACATCCCTTTTCATGATATCCCTGGGGTTGGGGCAGTTCGATCCCTTGGGGACCCGTCCCGTGAACTCTTCAACCTGAGGGGTCAGACCCTAGATGGTGGGGTGGCGATCAGAGCCACTGGGCACGGGTCCCCAGTGACCCTGAATGAGTCCCCGAAAGCAAGCCTCCCACGGCTGGCCAGGGCCTCTTCTGGGGTTAATCACCCGACACGAAGGGGCCCCCTCTCCACGACATGACCCCAGGTGTCCGCTCTCGGAGCAGAAGGAAGCCCGTACCCAGTCCTCTGGCCTGTGTGTTCCTTCCCTGAGTCTAAGACAGTTCAGCCCAGCACTCCCTCGGGAATTACCTAGACCATGTGACCTGCAGAAGCAGCAACACACGGTCCCCCTAAAGTAGCGTCAGCCTTTAGTGGGTCCTCCTCATGCACCCACGTCTAACTGCCTTCATCCAGGTTCTTAAGTATATCATCTTTAGCAGACGTAGCCTGTTTCTTAAAAAAACAACGCAAGTAATGAAATCTTTTTGTTTTTGTTTTACGTTTCTGGTTCCCGGAAGGAGGCTGTCAAGGTTTGGAATTTTTTGTCACTCCTCTGTCTTCCGGTAGCCTGTCTCCCTGGGAGAGGGACCTTCTCACACACCTGATCCGTCTGTTTCTGCTGAGTGGTTCCCTGCAGCTCTTCCATGGCGGGCAGGGGTCTCCGTTTCCTCCCCCACCTCTGGGTCTCTCTTAACCCCTGTTCTTCTGTTCCAGTGCCCTTCGCTGATCTGCTCTGGGCTCCCCCGAGGTCTGGTGCCTCTGGTCTGCCCCCGCTTTGCTGACACTTCCTGCCGTCTCTTCTGACCCCCACGGCTCCAGATGGGATATCCTCAGGGGCCAGTTCATGGCTGGGTGTTCAGAGTGAGTGGCCTGCAGGATGGGCTGCAGCCTGGTGCAGACTGACCTGCCTGCAGGACACAGAGCCCGATTCTGTGGCCTTCCCAGTGGGCTAGGGTTCCCCACAAGGTGGAGAATCCTGGGTGAACTGCATACAATGAGTTCCAAATTGGAAATGGTACAAACAGCCAGCTAGGAACTGGCCCCAAAGGGTGTCCAAGGGAATGTCTGGGCTGATTTTGCCATGCGCGCTCCTGTTGAGGGTCTCAAACTCACAAAATTAACAAAGGCTCCCCGCTGACTTGGTTTCTTTCGCAGGATCATCCCAGAGCCGAATATGAGGCCAGAGTTTTGGAGAAGTCTCTTAGGAAAGAATCCAAAAGCAAAGAGGTATGGTGGCCGCTGCCAGTTGGCTTTCCCAGCAGTAAAACATTCTACATGCATCAACATTTCAGACCAGGGATCGGCAAACACTGTGTAGTTGGGGGGCCGGCCCCCAGACAGGGCCAGATAGTAAATATTTTAGACCCTGCAGGCCTCTGTCATAGCAACTCAACTCTGCCATTGTAGGATAAAAACAGTCATAGACAACAGGTAAACAAATGGGTCTGGCTGTGTTCCAATAAAACTTTATTTATAAAGCAAGCAAGGGGCCGATTTGTCAAACTTGCTAGAGTAGAGACCTACCTTTTTGATCTATCCTGAGGGTGATCTCAAACTTCGGCCAACATTTCAACATCAAGAACCGAGTAGCTTTGCAGCTGTTTTGCTCTGGGTGGTCATTATGTCCAGCCCTCCAGTTCTACATTGAATGATGGTTGGAAGGGTTTGCCCAACAGGGTCCCTGAGCTGCTGGCCAGTTCCTTGTCTCACTCACAGACCGTGAGAATGAGAGAGAGAAGTGCTTTTGTGATGTTCCTGAAGCCGTCACCTTTTTTTTTTTTTTTATAACAAATGCCTTTCTTTTTCCTCAAAACCTCTCATTCAAATTGGCAGTCGTGTTTGCAGCCTGAATTCTCACAAACCTCTGGGGGTGCTTGGTTATTTTTTAACGGAGGTTTTTTATATGACATGGGACAAGCACAGAGCCCCGGGCCCTTGTCCACCTCTCACTGAGGCTGGAAAGTCAGGTCTTGAAGGGATGGGGAACGATTGCAGGACACTCTTCCCAGATCCCGGTGTTCTGCGTCACATCTGCACCCTCGGCCTCTGGGAGTGACCAGAGCAAACCCCTGCATCGATCTTCTCTTGTCATTGTGTCCCATGGACAGAGTTTGCTGGTACAGAGTGGCTGGGGGTCCTAATTATCAAAAGTCCCCTCTGGGGGGGCAAAGTGGGTGCAGCAAAACCCCCTCTCGGGCCCCAGTTCCCGTAACAGAGCAAAAAGCCCAGCTCAGTCCTCCTGCAGCCAGAAAGCGGGTGCACTTCCCTGAACTCAGAGTCTGAGAGGGACCGAGGGTGCAGAGAAAATAACCACAAAAGCGTGAGTCCTCACCCCAAATGAGGAGACTGGCCTTTTAACTTAACACATCAGAACGCATGTCCCGAGCACGTTGCCTTCAGCGCGGCCGCCCTGTGGCCTTGAACCAAGGGCTCCAACAGCCCCCCATGGGCTGCGTCCCCTCTCCTAAAGGGAGAGGCGTGGTCGCCGCTGCTCTGAAGCCCCCAGGCCCCCATGGTGAGCCACCACGACCCGCGTGCAGTGCAGCATCCTCGCCCCCCGACAGTCCGCCCCACGGCTTTACGGTGGCCCCTCGTAGCGTGAACGTGGATGGGATTTCATTCCTTCCTAAGGAAAAAAGGGCTCAGTGGCCCGTGTCACATCCACTTAAGTCAGGGGCTCGACCAAGCCCGAGTGCCGGGCCTGGGCAGCCATGTCAGATTCCCGGTCACTGACCCGAGCTCTTTGATCACAAGAGCAACAAAGGTCGGGGTTCACTTCTGCCAGCCTCTGATGGTGACGCCAGGCCCTGAATGCCTCCGTGGGGCCACACCCTCTCTTGATTTTCCCCTCCATTTCCCTGGCTCCCAACTTTGTGTTTTTAATTTTTCCCCCAGCTATGGTACCGAATTTGTTTAGGAAAGAAAAGATGCACCCCTTCATTGCCGTGTTAGGATTCCGAGTGTGGCTTCCTTCACGTTGGCGTAAAATGCTCAGGGTCATCCTCGCCCTTGCATAAGATGCACCATCTGAATTACGGCCACCGTCTGGTGAGAGGGGCCCCGTGGAGCCCACCGAGCTTCCAGGCTGGAGTTTTCATTTCCATTACCTTTGTGGCAGCCTTTCTTTTAGAATGTGGGTCTCTGCCATCTCTGATGGGTTTAAGATGCCCAGAGCCTGAATCGGCCCCAGCCACCGGCACAGCCAGGGATGTGCTGGCTGCCCAGGGGGCCGATGGGAGCCTGGGTGGCGGTCTCACCCCACGGTGCTCTCTTGTTTCCTCCACCCGCCCCAGAAGCGCCGGCACCTTCCAGAGGAGCCAGCAAACAAATGGAGGCAGAGGGTTAAGACAGCCATGGCGGGGGTGAAACTGGTACATGTCGCGTCGGGCCGTCGCGAGGCTGGAGTGTGTGCAGATGACCGAAGTCCACTGTGTTTTCCTCAACCGACTCTGACTGCTGTATTATCCTTTTAACATTCACACCCACGTTGCTTTGCCTTCCTTCGGTACCCACGGGCTGTGGCGTGTGTTGAGGTGTCTCTGCATGGCTGTGGTGGGTTTGTGGGGGGAGCTCGGCTGTCTCTGGAGCTTTGTGAAACGTGCCTGTCACAGCTGCCTGCCAGTGGCCCCTGGTCTCATTAACACGCATGCCACCTGCCCTGGAACGCGTGGCCTCGGGTGTCATGCCTGCCAGCATTCTTTGACCTCGTCCATGCATTTTTCCCGTTCAAAATCCACCCCATTCTTGAAACATCCCAGGTTAGCAACGAGCGTCCACTTCAGGTCCCTCCAGACCCTGCTGTCCCTGTGCCAGAGCCTTCGGACCACGTGTCCCCGCTCTCCGCCGTTGCTACGTGGCGGGCAGCGTTTGAACTTAGAGTGCTGGTGGCTTGTTTCAACTTGCTCTGCAAAGGAAAATTACTATTATGGTCTGGGTGGCGAAGGAAAACAGCTTAGATCTTCTGGCCTTGGAAATGAGACCTTCAGCCACGAAAAGGAGTCCAGGCTTCTCCCAGACGGGGGTCTGATCATCCAATTTAGAAAAGCCTCTGGCACCATCACGCCCCGTACACAGAGGACTCACTTTTTTAGACAACTATTATTTCTATCATTTCGTAGCAGCATTTCATCGGGAATAAGGCCCCGGATGCCAGATGTTTGCATTCGCTCATCATCATTTTTTTTAACCGTGTTTCTGTTGTCCAAGTTGTTCACGCCCATACATATGTGCACACACACATCTTTCCGCTGGGATGGTCCCCACCGCTGACCCAGCCCTGTTCGTGTTGCAGACAGACAAGGTGAAGCTGACCTGGAAAGACCGGTTCCCAGCCTACTTCACCAATTTGGTCTCCATCATCTTCATGGTGAGCTCTGGGAGGTAAAGGAGGGAGGTGTACCAAGGTGTGCGGTGCTCACCTGGATGGGGCCAGCCATCCTCGTGGCAGTTGTGTTCATCCCAGGCTAGGCAGGGTGGTGGGGGGATTCCACCAGCCCCCTAAACTGGGGAGGGGCCAGGGTTCTGCAGTGACCCCCAGGGGGCTTCCCAAGCCCTGGGGCCCGTGCGGTGGTTCCCTTTGGTCCCTGACACACATCTTTCGTTCTGAGAGTGACGCATATAAGTAACTAGTCATTCAAACCTAGGAGTTCGCAGGTATTATTTAAGACAAAACGGAGGGCTTTTGAAGAAAACCAGTAAGTGAAGAACACACAGGACAAAAATCAGGACGATGCCACTCAGGTGACGGAGGGCCGGTGACGCCAGGTTCATCCGGACACTGCTGATTTGAATGAATTGCCAACACTGTGGCTGCCTCTATTAGGGGATTTTAATCCCCAGTTAGTTGGGCTGCATCCCTGGAAGGCCTCAGGCCCATGCTAGCCGTGCTTTCATTCCCCCCACAATGGGTCAGGGCCACCTGTGGTCACTGTAGCGATGACCTTGCTATCAAGGTCATCCGCATGGCCAATGTGGACCAAGGGCTGGGCTGTGCCCAGTGGCCTGAGGGCCTCACACCTGCCTGTCCCCCTCCTGCTGCTGAGGAAATGGAGGCCAGAGGTCTCACCCCCTCCCCAGGCCAGAGGCCAGGCAGACAGTCTGCCCTGAGACACCCCCCGCCCTTCCGTATGAACTTGGAGACACACAGGTGGGCTTGCCTTGGTCTTCCACTGGGGGTGGCATCTGAGGCCCCCTAACCTGAATAGTTGGAAGCAGAGGGAGGACTCCGTTTCCCCTAACACTCTCTCACACGGCAAGAAGGACCTCTCTGAGGTAAAGAAATGTGTGGTGGGGACCCCCAAGACTACAGATTGGGAGCCACTGGGGGGTGGGGGGAGGGCCGTTGGGCTGTCAGGATGACTGGGTGGCAGTGGGCCCAGCCGTGTTTTGAGGGTCCTGGAGCACACTCCCCAAATAGCACAGGAGTGCTGGCGGGGTGATGTAGGATGACATGGTCCCTGCCTGGAGCATCCACGGGGCTCACCCGACGGGGGACGGGGTGCGGGAAATGGAAGACTGAGACACCAAGGCTCAGCCCCTCCTGGCAGAGAAGAAGCGATGTCAGCACAAAAGGTCCAGCGAGGGCGTGACAGGAGGTGGGAGGCTGTGGGCCCTTCTGCGCCACGGCAAGTTCGGGCAAGAGCCCTCGTGGTACGGGTCACTTCCTTGAATAGTCTTCAGGGGGTTTTGAGTTTCTCTCGTAATAAGGATCAAGATGGTGGGCAGTGGAGGGCTGGTCCGGCACCTCCGTCAGGTTTCTCTGGCCTTCTGCACACCTGTCCTGTGCCTGTGTCCCTCTTGGTCACAACATGGCTGCCCCACCTCCAATATCACCTCCACTTTCCAGGCAGGAGGAAGGGGAAAGAGACAGAGGCCAGCGGAGGCAGCCCCTCTTTGAATGTGCTTTCCCAGAAGGCCTGCCCACACCTCTGCTTGCACCTGGCCCCCCCTGTCTGCAGAGAGGCGGGGAAATGGGCACATTGTCACTGCCGCAAAGGTGGGACAGCGGGTTAGGGAACTGGCTGGCCCTTGAGGTCCTGGGGACCCCATCACCGATGAACCGGTTTTGTCCTGCACTCGGGAGCTTCGTTCTCCGAACAAATAGCAGTCGAGCACCTACAAGGTGCCCCCGTGCTCCGACCCTGGAGATGCTCGTATGAACACAGTGGCCAAACCCTGGCCCTCACAGCCCTTTCCTTCCAGAGGGGGCGTTGCACCCAGGAGGGGACACAGCTATAGAGCTTGTCATGGGGGTACACCGGCCCTCTGACAGGGAAAGGCCGGTGCACCCCCATGACACCTTGCTGAGTCACCCTGCAGGCCTGGCGCCCGTCCGCACCTCCACACGCAGGCAGGAGGGACGTTCCAGAGCCCAGGGCGGTGCCTTCCCCTGGGAGGGGCCTCTTGGCAGGAGCGAGAGATTTTCCCAGGAAAGCCTGCATTCCAGGAGCTGGGAGCTGGCAGCTGGCGGGGAGAGGTACCCACACCTCACCACAGGGCCCCCCCACTTCATCGGGACATTCCCCGGGCATGTGTGGTCACCGTTCAGTCGCCCGCAGATATGGACAGCTACAGAGTTACTGGCCCGAAATTTACAGTAAGAGCTTCCTGGGAGATGCCCATCGCTGTGGCCTCCCTCGGGGGTGAAGCAGCCACAGCCCTTCCAAGCTGCAATCAGAGGCACACAGCATGGCTCAGTGCCCCTCCAGGGCTGTCCCGGGAGCCTCGAGGGGCCGTTCTGGCAGGGCTGGGCCGCCCTGCACAGCCTCAGCGGGAGTGACACGCCCAGGACCCTGGACACACAGAGGGTGCCGTGTAGTCGGGCTCGGGTGACAGCCCTGCACAGCTGCCCGCCATTCAGTGTCCCCTCGGCACTGGGATTTGCAGGCATCCTCACTGTTAGGACAGGACAGAGTGAGGACAAGGTCTTCCAGGGCGAGGCAGGGCCTTGGAGGGTAAGGAAGACGAGCCCAGGCAGACACACGGCTCCACACAGAACAGACTTGTCATCCTAGCCTAGCCCGGCCTCTCAAGCGACCGCCAGTCCAAGTTTCAGGGAATGTTCTGGTCCCACAGTGGTTTGGGCAAGATGAGGGTCTCGTTCCCAGGGACAAGCCGAAGGGTGTGGGTGGCTCCTGGCGAGGTTGGGAGAAGGGACCCCATCCGTCTGTCCCAGCCAGGCCTGCAGCGTTGCCGGTGGGACCATACCATCCCACGCCCCACCCACCTCTTGCAATAGCATGGAGAACGTCACTGTTTCCACTCAGGGTCATCCAGGCTGGGGGGAAGCCCCCCCTGTAGTCAGCCTGTCGTCACACAAGCCAGGCAGCTTCTGGGTTTGCAGCGACCCTAAGTCGTGTCGGGGACAGTGGGCGAGACGTCACGATGCCCCATAGCGAGTGGCAGAGCCTTGCCCTCCAAGCTTGGTAGGCACACCTGGAAAATCCCAGTTCACGCGCTGGCTGACCTGGCCTGCTGCCGCAACCTCTCTGAACATGTCTCCTCTTCTATAAAACAGAACCTAGCCACTCATTCATCTGTGAAGTGAGCACCCATAAAGCCCATGGCATTTGGTGGGTGACAAGAAACACCCATCTTGGTTTTGCAGCGGAAGTGCTCCTGGGTGGGGTGACAGCTGGGCCCAGGGAGCCGGGGGAGGTTCCGATGGGCCCAAGGGGACCCAGCCAAGAGCATCCCCTCCTCCCTCCGCAGATCGCAGTGACCTTCGCCATCGTCCTCGGCGTCATCATCTACAGAATCTCTACGGCCGCCGCCTTAGCCATGAACTCCTCCCCCTCCGTGCGGTCCAACATCCGGGTCACTGTCACGGCCACGGCGGTCATCATCAACTTGGTGGTCATCATCCTCCTGGACGAGGTGTACGGCTGCATAGCCAGGTGGCTCACCAAGATCGGTGAGTGCCCCGGCCAAGCCCTGGAGCCAGGCGGCCCCAGGTCGCCTCCCTCCGGCTGTGGGGCCTTGGGCTTGTCACTCACCCTCTCTGAGCCTCACTGCTGTGACAGCTGAGGGAAGTGGTCAGCCTGGCCCGGAGCAGTGGCTCAGCAGCGCGTGTCTCACTCCTTCTAGAGGTTCCAAAGACGGAGAAGAGCTTCGAGGAGAGGCTGATCTTCAAGGCTTTCCTGCTGAAGTTCGTGAATTCCTACACCCCCATCTTTTACGTGGCGTTCTTCAAAGGCCGGTAGGGGCTTCTTCAGTGACTGAAACACACTGCTTTTCCGCAGTCCAGTAGAAGGCTCCCCTCCCTCATCTCTCTTCAGGTGGGAGGCACCTGGGCCCAGCGCAGAGCAGTCAGTGTGGCTCCCACTGCCGCCGAGTTTGGGGAGAGGCCTGGCTCCCGCTGGGCCCCCAGGGAGCAGGGTCCCCTGGGAAGCAGGGACCCTAGACGTTGGGGACGCCAGGCAGCAGGGACCCTGGGAAGCAGGAACCCTAGACATCGGGGAGCCCAGGGGATAAGGACCCTGGGAAGCAGGGACCCCAGGGAACAGGGACCCCAAGCAGCAGGGACCCGGGAAGCAGGGACCCTAGACATTGAGGAGCTCAGGGAACAGAACCCTGGGAAGCAGGAATCCCGGGGGCAAGCTCCAGGGGTTCCCCCAGCGTGGGGGATGAGGGCTGCAGGAGCTCCAGGGATTCCCCCAGCGCGGGGGATGAGGGCTGCAGGAGCTCCAGGGTTCCCCCAGTGCGGGGGGTGAGGGCTGCAGGAGAAGATATGGGAAGGGCAGCCGCTGGTGTTCCAGGGGTTCCCCCAGCGCAGGGGGTGAGGGCTGCAGGGGAAGATATGGGAAGGGCAGCTGCTGGTGTTCCAGGGGTTCCCCCAGGGCGGGGGATGAGGGCTGCAGGAGCTCCAGGGGTTCCCCCAGGGCGGGGGATGAGGGCTGCAGGAGCTCCAGGGGTTCCCCCAGCGCGGGGGATGAGGGCTGCAGGGGAAGATATGGGAAGGGCAGCCGCTGGTGTTCCAGGGGTTCCCCCAGCACGGGGGATGAGGGCTGCAGGGGAAGATATGGGAAGGGCAGCCGCTGGTGTTCCAGGCTGGTGGGGTGTGAACCCCATGCCCTGACCCTCTGGAGCCGTCCTGGGTTTATCGGGGCCTGTGGCCCACCCACCAAGACTCCCCACCACCCCTCCGCCTAGACGCTGGCAGGGCTGATCCCAGAACCCCTTCCGAAGTCACCTTCCTTGGCATGATGTGATTTATAAGTACCACTCCACCCTGGGGTCCTGGAGCTGGGCCGAGGTGCCCAGGCCCCGCTGAGAGCACCCACATCGGAGCAGGCTCTCAGAGGCCCCCTACTCCCTCATCCCATAGGAGGCTGAGAGGCGGCCTCAGGGACCACCTGCACCCCAGCCGGTCCACAGTCCCCAGCGTGGTTCCGTGACCCTGCCATGGCGGGTAGCGCCCTCTGCCCTTAGGCTGCTGTACCTTCTTCCCTTCCTGGGCTCCTCCCCTCTATCTGCCCTTCAGCCTCTTGGTTTCCTGTTGCAGCTGTGTTTTCTTACCCACCTGTTGGTTTGGGAATCACATGTTCGACCAACAGAAAACCCCTGTGGGTGATTCTTAGTCGGTGACACGGGCGGAGGGAAGAGCCTGTGAGACACCGGAGGCTCTGACCTGGGGAATCATGACACGGCCCAGTCCCCACCTGGGGGTCTCCCCGAGCCCGCTCTCCCCTCTCTGAATGACCCCCAATTGTTGCAGGTTTGTCGGACGCCCAGGCGACTACGTGTACATTTTCCGTTCTTTCCGGATGGAAGAGGTAACGAGATCGTACGCGCTGCTCCGCTTTCTTGGTTCCGTCCTCACAGCAAACCTGACGGTTCCCTGCCCTGAGAGACCCCTGCTCTGTTCTCCAGCTGCAGGGATGGGGCTTCGAGCTCCTTTGGCCTGTCCATGTAGGATTACCCTAAAAGGAGAACGTCTCTTCAGGGTCATGGAAGCCAAAAAGTTACACCCGCTTTTTTTTTTTTTTTCTTTTTCTGTAAGACCTTGAATGTTTTTCTCTTTGTTAAGATGAATTAGTGAGGCAAAAACAGGACTCAGCTACGCTGCTTTTTCTTTAACATTGAAATGCCCACCTCTCTCCCCGCCAAGCGGCATGCTGGTGACCTTGGGCTTCTGCTCAGCGATTCCGGCCACTCCAGGTCTGGTGAGTCGTCCAGTTGCCTTCTGCCGCTGAGTCCTGGCCCCCAGACTTGCTCCGTCAGCTCCGTCAGACCAAGCCAGGCTTCAGGTCTCCGGGAAACCAGTCCAAATTTCCAACTTCCAGAATAATTCAGCATATCGGAAAAGAAGGCTCTTTTTTATCAGGGTCTTCTTGATAAAGATTCTGTGAAACAGGGTGGGGAGGATTGGGGTGGGCTTCAGGTACAGGGTCATCTGGCTGCCTGGGGCACAGTCTAGAAGTTCAGCCACCTAAATGCCGACCCCTGGACATCCCAGGACATAGGCCTCCTCCGCAGTGAGGGATGTTTGCAAGAAGCCCACGACGTGCTGCCCCGCTATACAACACATCATTTACATAGCTGACACCCTGTTAAGCGCTTTAATGGTTGGAGAAGTTGGGGAAATGCCTTTGTGGAGTAGAATAAAGCGGAGGACGTCTTTGTTTTTTTTTAATGAGATTGATGGCTGTCCCAGATAAATTCTTTGGTAATGGTATATAAAGTTTTGCTCAGGACTCAGAGAGGAGTGAGCTGTGCCCCAGAGTGTCACCCAGTGTTCCTTGAGTTCCCTTCACTTGGACAAGTTAAGCTTCTGACGGCCTGCCCGGCCCCCGGTACAAACCCACAGGGCATTAGGCCTCCGAGGGGTGGCCGGCTCCCTCACCCCGCGGCTGCCCAGCTGCACGGCCCTAGCCTGCGTGGCCCTGGGGCAGGAGCAGCCCTGAGACCCAGCCCCGCCGCTGCCTACTCCCTGGCAGTGTGCTCCACTCTGAGCCTTGCTGCAGCCCCGAGAGCCTGTTGGCCGGGTTGTACTCGCTTCCCGGAGCTGCTGTGACAAGATACCACAGACCGGGTCGCTTAAAACAGCAGCGATTTATTCTCTTATGGGTCCAGAGGCCAGAAGTCCAAACTCAAGGTGTCCACAGGGCTACGCTCGCTCCGAAGGTTCCAGGGAGGGTTCCTCCAGGCCTCTCTCCCAGCTCTGGCGGCCGCGGGCGATCCTTGGCCTCGCCCTGCTCATCGATGGGCCTCTCCAAGCTCTGCCTGGTCTTCACGGGGCCTCCTCCCCTCAGTGTGCCTGTGTGTGTTTCCTCCTCTTATCAGGACACCGGCAATCGGAGCAGGGTCCGCCCTATGCCAGCGCGACCTCATCTTAACTCGGTCACATCTGCAAAGACCCTATTTCCAAATAAGGTTCCATTCCAAGGTTCCGGGGGTTCGATGTGGAGGACACGAGGGCCGACCTCCCCTCGCTGGGAGCTGGGGTGGTCTCTCCCGGTAGGCGGGGCGGGGGCGGGGGCTGACGCCCGTTCTCTGCCGCAGTGCGCCCCGGGGGGCTGCCTGATGGAGCTGTGTATCCAGCTGAGCATCATCATGCTGGGGAAGCAGCTGATCCAGAACAACCTGTTTGAGATCGGCATCCCGTGAGTAGCATCCGCTTCAGGTCACGGCGGAGCACGGGGGAGATCGGGGCCTTGGGGCGCTCGGGAGGCCCTTGCAGTAGTCTGGGTGACACGGGGCCTGGACCAGGGTGGGGGCGCCGGAAACAGGGAGGTGGTGAGGACACGGGAGGAAGATGGGCAGTAGCCACCCCTAGTGGACGAGGCCAGGGACGAGGCCAGGATGACCCCTGCTCCCAACTGGCTGAGGATGCAGGGTACCCACAGGTGGCCCCAAACCCACGTGCCAGCCTCCATGGTCCAAGGCAGCCAAGTCTGCTTGGGGCCGGCCAGACCCCTGACACCTGAGGGGCCCTCCCTGGCCTCCGTTTCCTCATGTCACAAACGGAGCAGTGATGCTTGCCCCCTGCCCCTGGGGAAAACGGCAAAGGAAATCATCAACAGAGGGGTCATCGCCAAGATGTTAGTTCAGGACTGAGAACGCGCGAGGGCTCAGAGAATTGGCAAAACAGCTTGGAGGCGCCAGACCCCCGAGCCCACCTCCCTGGAAACCCAACCGAGGTGACGTCGTGTGTCTCTCAGGAAAATGAAGAAGTTCATCCGTTACCTGAGGCTGAGGCACCAGAGCCCCTCTGACCACGACGAGTACGTGAAGAAGAAGCAGCGGTACGAGGTGGATTACACGCTGGAGCCCTTCGCGGGCCTCACCCCGGAGTACATGGAGATGAGTGAGTGACGGGAGAATCCTGTCCTGGGAGACGGGGCAGGACGGAAAAGGGCCAGCTGGCCGCCGGGGGCTCGCTGCGGTCCCTGCACGGAGCGGGACACACCCAGGACTCAGCCATGTCACCTGCAGCTGTGCCACTGGATGGGAGGATGCCCAGAGGCGGCACAGGACTCCCAGGAGTGGGGCGAGAGAGAGGGGACAGGCCAGGGTGGCCTGCGTGGCAGCCACCTGGAGCCTCCCTGACCCCACCTCCGACCTCTCCCTCCACTTGGGCCACGCTGGCCTCCTTGCTGTTACCCAAACTCACAGAGGTCACTCCTGCCAAGGGGCCTTTGCGCTGGCTGTGCCCTGCCCGTAACGCTTTCCCCTGGTATGAGCGTCACTCCCTCTCTCCCTTCCTGCAGGGCTCTGCTCAGAATGTCCCCCACCAGAGGGGTCTTCCCCACCGCAGGGTTTAAAAGGGGCAGCCTCTCCCCCTGCTTTCTGGTTCTCACCACAGCTGATATCTTTAGCCCCCAACCCTTTCTCACTCCTCCACCATCTGCCTCTCCCGTAGAATCAAAGCCCCATGAAAGCAGGTCTTTTTTCTTCACTGCTGTACCCCCTGCCCCTAGCACAGGTCCAGGTATACAGTGGGTGCTCAGTGTGTGCTCCCTGAATGAACGGATGAGTGAAGGCTGACACTCACGCACGGGGTCCCAGTGTCGTGCCCCCTAACCGCCATGGACAGCTTATCTTAAATGCTGGGGGACTTCCCTGGCGGTCCAGTGGTTAAGACTCTGGGCTTCCACAGCCGGGGCCCCGGGTTTGATCCCTGGCCGGGGAACTAAGATTCCTCAAGCCTCTCAGTGCAGCAAAAAAAAAAAATTTTAATGCTGGTTCCCGGGCCCAATCCTGGTCTGCACGGAGTGGGACCCAGGACTCTGCGTTTTAACAGGCACCTGGGCAAACCAGCCAGGGACTGGTCTGCAGGGTGGGCTGGTCAGGGGTGGGGTGGCCTTGGGTTTCAGGAGCGGTTCTGTTTAATTGTACCATGGGTGTGTCCCTCCCTGTTGGCAGAGTTGGTCCCAGTAAGTCACTCCCAGCTTCCCGGACGCCAGTGCCGTAACACTCTGAGACTTAAGACAAGGAGATGGTGTGGCGTCTGGGTGACATCCTCCCGGACATCGTCCCGGAATCAAATCCAGGCTGAACCGGAGGCAGACGGGCAGCTCCCCGCCCTGCGGGTGCCGCCTCCCCAGGCCTGCCCTCTGCCCAGCTGTTTATGCTCATCGTGGGGCCTGGGAGGAGGGTCTCCACTGCCTGACCCCGTGGGCGGATGGACACCGAGAACAGCAGCCTATGATCCGCTGAGAGACTGCAGTCGGTCGTTTCCCCAGATTTTAACTTTTTTTTAAGTTTATTATTTTTTTTTTTTTTGGCTGCGTTGGGTCTTCGTTGCTGCGCGCAGGCTTTCTCTCGTTGCGGCGAGCGGGTGCTTCTCTTGTTGTGGAGCACCGGCTCTAGACGTGCGGGCTTCAGTAGTTGCAGCGCGTGGGCTTAGTAGTTGTGGCGCACGGGCTTAGCTGCTCCGCGGCATGTGGGATCTTCCCGGACCAGGGCTCGAACCCATGTCCCCCGCATTGGCAGGCGGATTCTTAACCGCCTGGGAATGCCACCAGGGAAGTCCCCAGATTTTAATCTTTATGGTGGCTGGAGAGTCCTGGATCCTCTGGGGTTTAGTGAAATGAAATTCCTGGGGGAGGCGCCTCCTGCCCCCCCACGGAGCAGCCACCCTGTGCCTGGCGTCTCCTCCAGGCCGACTCGGGCTGGGATGGGGTAGGTGGAAGAAAAGGCCCAGTGGGCAGGACCCAGCCGCGCCTCCTGCTGCTCTCCCCACTGCTGTCCCTGCAAGGGGAGGCAATGTCACTCGGGAGTCGGGGAACCCGCAGCCTCGGGGCTCAGCAGCCCCCTGGCCCCAACGCCGAGCTTATCCAGTGGCCTCCATCCCGTCCATCATCTCCAGAGCCTTCAGGCGAGGCCAGCATGCACAGAAGCATCGCGCGGAGCCCCCGTGGGGCACGTGAGGGGCCAGGGACGTGGCTCTGGGACGAGGGATCACACAGAGCCTCCAGGCACCCCGCCGCGCTAACAGTGGTCACGCTCAGCCCGCTGGGCCCGGGGCCACATTCTGCCGGCTTCCCTGTTTCCCGCCTGGCACCGAGCGCCCTTGGGCGAGGTCCGGCTGTGCAGTCCCTGAGCCAGCTTCCTCCACTCACTTCCGTTCAGCACCCTCTCCCCGACCTGCCCCGCCGGCCCATGATGAGCAGAAGGAGGGACAGTGAGGGAGGGAGGCAGAGGGGCGAGATTGTCCAGACAGTGGGCGGCGGTCCCCGACCGGCTCCCCGGGGCCCGACGGAGGGGGGCACTGGGGGCTGTTGGAGACGCAGTGATGCTCGCGGGCCCGCCAGGTCATAGGAAGCACTAGGGCACCGTCCCGGCCCGCACACAGGGTGACTGAGGCTGGGCTTTTGTGCTCACGGGCACCTTTTTCCCGTTAACTGGTGATTTTTAAGATCAGACATATGATAAGTGAGTACACGGCCTTTATTCAAGAGACAAGACTCAGGTCCAGAGCAAAACTTGGAACCTTGCCCACAGCTCCCTCCCGGCCTGGGCGTGTCCGAGATCCCCTCTTACACATGGGAGGCAGGGCCCATCCGACCCGGGGGCGTGGGGCGGGGGTCCTGCCATCCCGGGACAGGGACAGTGCATGCTGACCGCTGTCCCCTCCTCTCTGCAGTCATCCAGTTCGGCTTTGTCACCCTGTTCGTTGCGTCCTTCCCTCTGGCCCCACTCTTTGCGCTGCTGAACAACATCATTGAGATACGCCTGGACGCCAAGAAGTTCATCACCGAGCTCCGAAGGCCGGTGGCCGTCAGAGCCAAGGACATCGGTGAGTGCCCTGGGCGCTGGGGTTGGAGGACATACTGGGCTTTGGGAAGCTCCCCGGAAGCCAGAGGCAGAGCTAGCAAAGTGGGGTCCCGGGCTCCTCACTGCACCTGCCCTGGGGACAGGGTCAGAGATGGGGCGGGGGGTGAGGATGCAGGGCCTCCAGGCCCCTCTCCACCCCACCCCGAACTGCCAACTCCTGAGATGTGTGGGCTGCGGAGAACACTTGGGAAGGAGCTCGTGGCTCGGATATCAGAGCTGCTCCCCGGTGTGCTGCTCCAGGAGGCCCACAAGGTACATTCCCTCTGGTGGCCCTCAGCACCCCTGCCCCTCCCCGGCTGTCTGCGTGGCCCCAGAGCACAGAGCCAGACCAGCTCATAGTAGCTGCTCAGCAGTGCCTTCCTACAGAGGGTATCGTTTAGTCATTTAACGTTCACAGAAGAGTAAAGGAAGGAGGGAGCCCCCTCCCAGCAATGAAGGAAGAGCATCGTGTCACCTGCCTGTTGGGTCAGGGCCGAGAGCAGCCTGGGCTTTTTAACCCCGAGTCACTAAGGCGCTCCTCATCCACGTGGAAGAGGGGCTTGGGGTTGGGGGACGTTTAACACCAGCATAAGGACTAACTTTCAAATAGTCAAAGGTGTCAAAAGTGGAACCGACATCCTTGTGGAGTGGTGAGCTCCCCGTCACCAGAGGCATTTAAGCATATGTGGGTGCCCGTCTGTCCAGGAGTGGAGGGATCTAGTAGGCAGGGCTCAGAGCCCCATGCACGCCTTTGCCACAGCTAGCCCCCACCAGCAAGGACGATTCTCATCGTATCTTAAAGGGAATCAACTTAATCCAGAACCCAATTTTCAGGGTGAAAACAAAAAAGTCTTTATTGGGATTTTATCTTGAAATGAGATGGAAAATTACAAAATATATTTGTTTTATCTCCTATTGAACACAATTTTAGTTACAACAGCACCTGTGCTAGTTCTGTGCTGGTTCCTAGAACAAACAAGATTGAATTGTGTGTTAGGGATGTTATCTGTCATTTTACCAAAATAAGGTTTGCACACCAGCGAGATAGATCTTTGGGTTGGGCTTTTTTTTTTAAATAAATTTATTTATTTTTATTTATTTTTTGCTACGTTGGGTCTTCGTTGCTGCGCACGGGCTTTCTCTAGGTGTGGCGAGCGGGGGCTACTCTTCGTTGCGGTGCACGGGTTTCTCATCGTGGTGGCTTTTCTTGTTGCAGAGCACAGGCTCTAGGTGTGCAGGCTCAGTAGTTGTGGCTCGCGGGCTCCAGAGCACAGGCTCTGTAGTTGTGGCGCACAGGGTTAGTTGCTCCGCGGCACGTGGGATCTTCCCGGACCAGGGCTCGAACCCGTGTGCCCTGCATTGGCAGGCGGATTCTTAACCACTGCGCCACCAGAGAAGTCTGGGTTGGGCTTTTGTAGCCCAAATATAATCTTGCAAAAATGCAGGGGCTTCGTCACTCCTTCCAAAACCTTCTCTCGCCCTTGGCATTTGGTCGCCCTTGTTGAAAACGCCCCTGAGACCATTGCATCCCCAGCCAGGGGCTCCTTGGCCCGTGCTGGGCCCCATGGTGCGGCCCCCACCCGCTGATGATGCCAGGCCCACTGATTCTCCACCATCCACCCCCGCCCCCCGAGAAGCCTGGAGTCCGGCTTTACACGGTGCAGCCTCTCGGGTTGAACCGGATGCAATCGCCGTTCTCACGATTCAGACGCGCTCAGATATCGGTGATTTCACCTGGTTCACGTTTGTGCTCGGCTCCGTGATGTCACCTGCCGGCCCCAGGCTTAGAGAGGGTCCAGGCACGCTCGCTGCTCCACCAGGAGGGACGTCTAAGCCCAGCAGTACAGAGGTCATCGCCCTGTGTTTTGACACTTTAGTCTCTCCTTCCTATCTGGACGACCCAGACAGTCAGCAAAGACCCGGCAAACAGATGTCCTCCGTCCTAGACTTCGTTTATGATTTTAAAGGATTTTAAGGCCCCAGAACTCACTGGCCCTGTGAAGTCCCTTCTGGCTCCCTGATTCTGCCTCATCTCTGGCCTTGGAGCGAGCCTTCACTCCTCACACCACACCCCTACGTAGCCGGGAGGGCCGTGGCCACAGGGCCGGGGGGGACAGCAGTCCAAAGCAGTGGGTTTGCTGCTGCACTGAGTCAGAGCCCGGCTCACGTTTCCATGAACGGCCGGAGAGTAAACGTTTTTGTCTCTGTGGACTGAAGTGATGTGCAGAATTCTCACCGAAAGGCTAAGTTTCTCACGCTTTTTTCACTCACACTTGAAAATGCAAGAGCTATTCTTTTCTCGTGGGTCATCCAACAACACCAGCCGTGCACTGATTTGGGCCACAGGCCGTGTTTGCAAATCCCCGCCTCGAGATCAAGGTGACGCAGAACCCAGGGTTCTCGGAAGCGTACCCCGCCCTGCTCTGAGTACGACCCCAGAGAGCTGTGCCTGACATTGAACTTTCTCTGGGGCTTTCAGCTGTTGAGTCCCCCCAGGAGCCTCGTGGGGAAGCTGGGGCAAATCCTCGGTCCCATTTTCCAGATGGGGAGACTGAGGCCAGGTGGTTAGCGGAGCTGAACTGGAAGTGGAGCGCTCAAGCCCTCGGCCCCTCCCGGCACACCTCCGTGAGGTGCACGCCTGAGGCCTGCATGGGGCAGACGGTCATCCCACCAGGCGCTCCCTGGACAGTCCTTGGGAATCCTGAGCCCATGCCCAGCGGCCGTGAAGAAAAGCGCGTCGCCTCCCGCCACTTGTTGCTTACAAAGGCCCGATTCTCAGGCGCCCGGAGGCCCCAGGCGTGTCCACGGCGGCCAGAGTTTGCTTTGGCATCTGTGCCTGGCAGAGCCGTGGCCGTGTCCTGTAGCAGCACCCAGAGCCTGCAGCCCCCCAGGGTGGAAGGGAGCACCAGGGTGCCACGCTGCCACCGGCCCTCCGCGGCCCTGGTGGGCGTTGTCGTTCCCACCACGAGCAGGGCTTGGATCGTATCCTCAGGGTTTCTGATCGCGGCTCCTCGATCATTCCCAGTCCTTACGGACTGGCTGCTCCCTTCCTGGTTCCTGCCTGGTCAGCTGGAGCATAATCTGGGTTTGTTTATGGCCTCCTCCACGGTAACCTTTCCTTGAAGAGGCTTTTGTATTCCTCCTGTGATCCGTGCAGGGCCCTGAGGGGACAGAGGGCCCCAGTGGCCCCCATGACCTGCACCCACGGCGCCAGGGGTGTCTGGAGGAAGCTCTGCCACAAAGCACAGGCGCCGCGACTGCCCTGCTTGGCCCTGGTGGGGGGGGGGGGGGCGTGGTGAGTGGCTGCAGTGACCCAGCCGCGTGCGCACGTGGGAACCGGCTCCAGCGTCGCAGTCCCGGACCTTTGACTCCAGACCAGCATGCTTCCTGCCCTCATGCTCATTCCTCAGAGCCTTCCGAGTGAGGAACTCTGCCTGAGCTCAGCTCCCGGGTGCTGAGAGTTGACAGGCGCGTCTAAACACCTCCCTGACGTGTGCTTGGAAACGGGGCTTAGCGTCTCCTGGGACAGCAGTGATGCCTTGAAGAAGGCCGATGGAAATGAGGCATCTCCCCCCGCGAGATTTTCATAAGCGAAGCCAAGATTTGTCCCAAACAGCATCAGCCCCTTGTACCTCGAGGTCGTCAGAGCAATGATTCTTATCCTGGAGTGCAGTGTGTGTCTGAATAGCTTGGAGGGTCAAGGCTCCAGAAGAGGTGATCCTGCGGGCCGGAGCGGCGTCCGGGTTCTGCACTTTTGCAACAGGAGCCCACGGTTCTGGAGTGGGGATCGCACAGAGGACCGTCGGCCCGGACATAAAGGCACTGCGGGACCTGGAAGCCCGGCTCAGCCCCGGGCCGTGGAAAGCCCTCGCTGGCCCATCCGTCTCCCACCTCAGCAGCCCCGTTTTCTGTTGTCACCTGTCTCAGCCCGTTGGACCACGGCCTCGGCCGGCCGCAGACTCATTTCCTCCTGCTGTGCTCAGGAGCCGCCCCCCGAGGTAGCCCCCTGCCCGGAAACCTCAACTTGCCAGGCTCACCGGCACCCTGGCCCCCCACTCGGAGTCCTCAAGCTCAGAGCCCTCGGGGCCAGGCGGGGCCGCAAGAAGGAGTGGACGAAACATACACAGCAGGCGTGCTTGTTCCCATGAAACACCCTACCCTCGGGGTTTTTTTGTCTCCCCACTTTAGTCAGGTCTGGGTTTGGATAAATGTTTCTCTAAGCAACTGGTGGTGATAAAGGAGTTGCCTTGGTACAGAGAGACCTGCAGTGCCTTGTGTGGCCTGAAGGAGGCGCCGCTGCCAGCCACGGCCAACTGTCGTCCTGGAGATGCCAGCCCGCTGCTGACCCAGAGCTGAGGCCCCTTTAGAAGCAGCAAGTTTTGCTTTTTAAAAACACGTCATCCTGGTCTGTGAACATCCGTCAACATTTTTTTTTCTATTTGCATTGTATCTTTCTTTTTAACATCTTTATTGGAGTATAATTGCTTTACAGTGGTGTGTTAGTTGCTTTATAACAAAGTGAATCAGTTATACATACACATATGTTCCCATATCTCCTCCCTCTTGCGTCTCCCTCCCTCCCACCCTCCCTATCCCACCCCTCTAGGTGGTCACAAAGCACCGAGCTGATCTCCCTGTGCTACGCGGCTGCTTCCCACTAGCTAGCTATTTTACGTTTGGTAGTGTATATATGTCCATGCCTCTCTCTCACTTTGTCACAGCTTCCCCTTCCCCCTCCCCATATCCTCAAGTCCATTCTCTAGTAGGTCTGTGTCTTTATTCCCGTCTTACCCCTAGGTTCTTCATGACCCTTTTTTTTTTTCCCGTGGATTCCATATATATGTGTTAGCACACGGTATTTGTTTTTCTCTTTCTGACTTACTTCACTCTGTATGACAGACTCTAGGTCCATCCAACCTCACTACAAATAGCTCAATTTCGTTTCTTTTTATGGCTGCGTAATGTTCCATTGTATATATGTGTCACATCTTTATCCATTCATCCGAGGATGGACACTTCCATATCCTGGCTTCCATATCTTGGCTATTGTAAATAGAGCTGCAATGAACTCTGTGGTACATGTCTCTTTTTGAATTATGGTTTTCTCAGGGTATATGCCCAGTAGTGGGATTGCTGGGTCGTATGGTAGTTCTGTTTTTTAGTTTGTTTTGTTTTGTTTTGTTTTGCGGTACGCAGGCCTCTCACTGTTGTGGCCTCTCCCGTTGCGGAGCACAGGCTCCGGACACGCAGGCTCAGCGGCCATGGCTCATGGGCCCAGCTGCTCCGCGGCATGTGGGGTCTTCCCGGACCGGGGCACGAACCCGTGTCCCCTGCATCGGCAGGCGGACTCTCAACCACTGCGCCACCAGGGAAGCCCTATTTTTAGTTTTTTAAGGAACCTCCATACTGTTCTCCATAGTGGCTGTATCAATTTACATTCCCACCAGCATTTTTTAAGCAGCGGGCAAGCTCGAGGAAACACCCACGCACCTGGATGTGGCAACCTCTGCTCGGGCGTGAAGCCTAGTTGGAAGGGCTTTCTACGTTCGTACAGTCACTCAGCCAACACTTAGCCAACAGCACCCAGCCCCACGTGCCAGGCTGCCTGCTAGACCCGGGAGGGATGAAGGATGTGCTCCCCGGGAGCGTGGAGTCTCCAGAAGGGCTCCCCGCCCCCAAGGCGGCCAGCCGTGAGAGTGGGCCCTGCACAGCGCTGACTTCGTACAGATGCGTCGTCCGAGGAGCTGCCTCTTGCTCACTTGCACCTCGAGTGCTTCCTTCGGGAGAGATGGGAAGGGTGGTGGATCTAGCGCCCCGAGGCGTGCAGGCCCCGTGACCGCCCTGCCACTGCTCCAGCGCGAAAGTGAATCAAACACCGCTGCCCTCGTGGGAAGACCCAACAGAACCGGGACGAACTTCGCATCTCGGGTTCGGTGATAGCCGGCACGGGCGGCTGATGGGCAGGGAGGTGAGCGTCACTCCCATGAGGCCCCGCAGAAGGGTCTACAGCGGGCAGCGTAAATGCTTGCTTCATGGAGTGGTACCCGGCGGCGGCTGGGGAGCCCCTCACGGCAGACCTCGGGTGCTGGGTCCCAGCCTGCAGCTTCCAGCTTCTGGGCTACATGGGCCTGAACTCCTGCGGTCTCTGCAGACCCCCAAGCATACACTCCCGAGACGGGCGCTCACTGCGAGGGCAGGAACGCCCATGAGCAGCTCTGTGTGCCCTGGGTGGAGCCCCCCAACCACCGGCCACTGTCCCCTCCAGCCCTTCCTGAGGAGTGCCGTTGTCACCACTCAGGTCTGGCTCCAGGCAGGGAGAGAGAGTGCCTGGGACAGGATTCCAGCCCCAGCTTTTCCGTGATGTGTGCGAGCCTCATAGGAACGCGGTCAGGTTGGGGGCAGGGGCACTGGGCGCCCGTCCAGGAGTCGCAGCATTGAGGCCCTAAGGAGTGGGGCTAGCCCTGGATAAAGTGCTTCTGTCCTGGGCTTTCTGGTTCAGAAAGGACCATCCTCTGTTCACCTGCGATGAGTACAGTGCTGCACCTTGGGGTGATGGGAACAAGGGGGCATCCAGACGGGAAATGGTTTGTACCGCACTGCTGTCCAGTCATTATACCCAGGCCATGGTCCCAGCCTCACCAGCCGGGGCCCTGGCTTTGCGCCTTGACCCTCGCCCTGCACCTGGCCTGTCCCTAAATTCAGTTTTCCTGGCACTAGAGCTACGGAAAATTCATAGGACATCAAACTTCGTGGTTTCAGTCTCCAGTTACTGCTGCGTGGGCTCTTTGGGGCAGGAGCTGCGTCCAAATTGAATCTTTGTCTCTCTAGAGAAAGGCTCCATCCACGCCGATCAGTGGTTTACGCAGCTTCACAGGAGATTGTTCAGAACCAGGGACCAGGTGTTTCTAAGCATCTCTTTGAGAAGCTACACAGTTTGCTTACAAACAGCTGACGAGCCAGTACAAGCCATGGGCTCCGTTGTCAGCCAGGCTCCCCCAGGTCCTCCCCAAACAATTCCCTGTTACCACGTGTCTGACCTGCCCCAGAAAAGGACCAGACCGGCCTCTGCGAAGGCCGGGCTGCTGCCTGCTAGCCCAAGTTACTGAGAGCCAGGGCAAGGGGGTCTTTAAACCTGTGCTTCCCTTCCCCCCAGGCATCTGGTACGATATCCTCAGAGGCATCGGGAAGCTTGCCGTCATAATCAACGTAAGTGACCAGTGACGTCAGAACCTCGGCCAGGAAGCCCGGCCGAGCTGCCATGCGGCCGGGCACCCCTTCCCCTTCCAGAGAGCTGGTGCGTACCTCCAGCCTCGGAGCGGTTCCCAGCTGGCAGGAGCATCTCCTCTTCAGAAGCATCCCTTGGTCCTGTTGAGGGGTGGGGCGGGCTCTGGTGGGAATGACAAAATCTCCTCGACCTTTCTCTGCAACCGGGGGCAAAACCCTCCACTGTGCCCACCTTGGCCCCTAAGTCCCCTCTCTCCCAAGTCCTGAGAACAAACAAGAGAAGGAGATAGAGGCAGACAGGGAGGGAGAGAGACAGAGACAGGGAGGGCGGGAGAGGGAGAGAGACAGAGACAGGGAGGGTGGGAGAGAGAGACACACAGAGACACAGAGACAGAGAGAGACACGGAGATTCCTCATTAGCAACTCTTCTGCTCTTTTTTAAAAAAGTTAATTTTGGGACGTCCCTGGAGGTCCAGTGGTTAAGACTGTGCTTCCACTGCAGGGGACACGGGTTCGATCCCTGGTCGGGGAACTAAGATCCCGCAGGCCACGCGGCACGGCCAAAAAAAAAAAGTTAACTTTCCCCCTTTATGTGAAACTCATGCCCGCTCTTCAAAGAAAGTTTGAGAAATCCTGAAACACGGAGAGAAGAGGAACCTGCCAGTCGCCCACACACGCACACAGGCACGCACAGACACACGAGCTCGCTGAGGACAGTGCCCCGCCCTCCACGGCCCTGCCCCAGCATCTGGTCCACGCCTTCCTGACACGAGAACCCCAGGGGCATCTGCAACGCCTCAGCCCTGTGACCCTCACCCCTCCACCAGCCGGTCAAGCCTGAGCCCCCCAGAAGCTGCCACCTTGTGCCTTGTAGGGTCGGGGATGGAGCGGGGGGCGGGCGGGCAGCTCCCTGGAGCAGATGGTCACAGTGTTGGGTCAGGGTCACAGTGAGGCCCTGACACTCAGTCCCCACGGCACAGGAAGGGATGCTCGGCCCGGGAGAAGGGACCCTCAGAGCCCTGGACCTGCTTTCCCTGCTGGCTGACAGCTCCCTGTCAGCCACCCAGTCCCGCTGGGTTAAGGCTTTGAAACCCCACTTATAAAGGGGGGCCATGGGCTGAGCTTGCGCGCTGGACAGCGACAGCTCCGCACCCCGCCCCGGGCTGAGCTGGGGGCACATTTTGATGGGGAGAGGCTGGAAACACCAAGGTACAGCCCCTCTGGGGCA
The DNA here is from genome assembly GCF_949987515.2 of Delphinus delphis. Classification (NCBI taxonomy): domain Eukaryota; kingdom Metazoa; phylum Chordata; class Mammalia; order Artiodactyla; family Delphinidae; genus Delphinus; species Delphinus delphis. Next base: position 107,066,931 of record NC_082690.1, read on the forward strand.
TGAGCATGGGGGCGCTGAGAGCAGAGCAGCTAGGAACAAGCTGGACGTCTCGTGAGAGCAGCCAGCAGCAACAATAATAATAATAGCAGCTAACATTTATTGAGCATCTAGAATGCTCCAGGCCCTTCTAAGCCCATTCAGTGCACCCACCCACGAGTGCACACACGGCCCATGGAGGCAGAGGGTTATTGCCCCATCTTGCAGGTGATACAGCCGAGGCACAGAGAGGTCAGGCGACTTGCCCGAGGTCACACAGCCAACAAGAGGCAGAGCTGGACTTTACCCCAGGCCGTCGGGTCCATGCTCTGATACTGGCCTTACACTGCGCTGCCCCGGGGACTGCTCTAGAATAGGGTGGGCTGGGTCTGAACTTCACAATCCGCAAAGCACTTTCCCTCCCTGCCTCGCTCTCTTTCAAACAAGCCAGGAAGGAGAAGCACCTAGAGCGGGCACTGTTAGCCCTGTTTGACAAGAGAAAATGGAGGCACAGAGAGGTCAGGCGACTTGTCCAGGGCCACACAGCCAGTGAGAGGCAGCCAGCATGGTCCCCAAGCCTTCTCGTTCAGGGGCGCCCTGTTCCCAGCCCCCGGGCCCTCTCCTCAAGGCGCTGGAGGGGCCGACAGGAACGCCCCCAACCCTTCGTTTGTCACTCGACAAGCCAAGGCCTTGGGGTCATGTTTGCCAACTTGGGTCACGTGGCCGGACCCCAGGGCCAGCGCTGCCCTGGCTCAGGTGGGGCACGTCCCCTCCCCCTCCCAGCTGGCGTCCGCACTCACTGCTCTGTTCCCGCCCCAGGCGTTCGTGATCTCCTTCACGTCGGACTTCATCCCTCGCCTGGTGTACCTGTACATGTACAGTGAGAACGGGACCATGCACGGCTTCGTCAACCACACCCTCTCCTCCTTCAACGTCAGCGACTTCCAGAATGGCACGGCCCCCAACGACCCCCTAGACCTGGGCTACGAGGTGCAGATCTGCAGGTACCGCCCAGGCAGCTCTCTTTAAAGAGCCCCATTTGGTGGGCTTCTGCGAAAACCCCAGTTCAAGCCAGGATTCTTTCAGGGCACATCACAGAACAGCTTAATCTTGCTTCAAGAGGAAAAAAAAAATATCTCTGGAGTGGGGGTAGGATGTGATTTATTAGTCCTTTAACTAAGAAGTCCGTGATAGGCTTCAGGCATGGCGGGATCCAGGGGCTGCCTTGTCATCCGGCCCCATCCTGACACTGCCTCCCAATTTTATGCATTCCTGCATGTGGGCGTCATTTCCTGACAGGCAGTAAGCGTCCCCCAGCAGTCCTCTCTGCTCAGCAGTCCCAGTAGGGGGGCTTTCTTTCCCACTCATCAGCAGAAGTCCTAGGATTGAGTCTCAATGACCTGTCTCGGGTCAGAGGCCCATGCCTGAACCAATCACTGTTGCCAGAGTGTGCGGGGATCTTGTTGGCTAGGTCTGGGTCGTGTGCCAGCGTATGGAGTCATAGCCATAGATTGGGGGGCACCCCAAGGAAAACTGGGGTGCTGGGTGCTGGGCAGGCAAAAGCAACAGACGTCTGAGAGGGTCCAACCTGCGGGGCCCCATCAGCTGGCCAGACTCTCAGGGCAGGCAGGTAGCACCCCAGGAAAGACGGAGGCGGGGAAGAGGGTGGGGGCACGAGTGCGGGGCAGAGCCAGGCCTGGCTATTCGCTGTGCATCTTCCACGTGCCAGCCTGGCCGGGTTAGGGGCCGGGGGCTCAGGGCTGGGGCTCGGGCGTGGGCCACATGATCCCTGCTGCCCAGGGACTTTGTGCAGGGACAACAGAAGCATAAACAGATCGAGTTAAAGGGGTGATAGTAGCCGGAAGCCCGGGTAGAGGGTGGAGGCAGTAGGGGTCACTCCAAGGGGAGGGGCAAAGCGGGTAAAAGAAGAGTGGTGAGCAGGGGCGTCTGTGGGTGGGAAACTGCAGCCTGTTCTGGAGCGTGAAGCGTAAAGGGAAACGTGGACGGTAGGGCTGAAGGTGCGGGCAGGGGCACGGCATCCCGGGTCAAGAAACAGAGGACTGTGGAGCGACTGGCCACGGGCTTTGCCATGAGGCTGAGACCGGGGAGGCAGAGTGGGGCACACTCAGCATCTGTGGGCAGTCCGCACCGCCTCCAGCCCAGCTGAGATTCAGAACACGAAAGACTGCAGGGGCCAGAGCACGTGTCACAAACCCACGCGATGACGCGAAGCCCTTTCTGCGTAGGGCAGATAATCTACCCCAAGGCTGTTTACTCTTACTTTGCCCATAGTTCTAGCAAGCTTACCTGTCTGTCTTCATACCCTTGCCCTAGTAGCAGGAAGCAGAGGAGACTGCCAGGGTCCAGGGTGCTGACAGCAACAAGCGGTGGCATGTGGCTGCTTGCAAAAAAAAAAAAAAACTGGCCCAAGAAATGGAAAACCAGCACCGCGTGCGGTCATTGGAACAGGCAGGCAGACCTGTCCAGCACAGGTGCTACTGAGGGCTTTGCAACAGCAGATGTGCCCGGCTGACCCCGAGTGCTTAAAGAGAAATTACACGACGTGCCGTGTGTTCTGTGTCAGGGCAGGGACCACACCTACTCTGGGACCCGGTACAGCCAGGCCTGCCAACGAGAAAGGGCAGGTGACACACAAACAGGCAACACGACATGCTTCCCGCTTTTCAGAATCCCACCCACCGCATGTTTCAAGGCACATGTACGTGAGCACGTACATCACAGGAAAGGCCCAGGTGATCTGCTTCAACCCCCTGCGTGGTCGCCTCGGGCAGGGTCTGCCTGGAGAGCTGGGGGTCAAGGGCAGGGACTCAAGGTCCCTTCCTCGCCATCCTCCACAGGCACGGGCCCCAGAGACCCCCGAGCTTCCGGTCCAGGACCCCTGCCGCTTCTCAGCCAGCGCTGCACTTCTCTCGCTTTGTTTGAACATCCCACACCAAGAACACACTCAGGCTGACCTATTTAACTCAAAATGAATTTTAGAGGAAGAATGATTTAGAACAAAGAAGGCAGGGATATAGGTGGTCATTTTATTATAAATTCCCTCAGAAATGTCAGTGTTGGTGTTTCCTGGGTAAGAATCGGGCATCGGGCATCCAGCCCCCGGAAGCACCTCCCCATCCATGCATCGGTCAGGAGTCCTGGCCACGCAGGGGGAGGCCAAGGAGGCAGAGCAGAGACCTGGTTTTTAAGTGAGAACCTTGTTACTTTTACCCCCACAGAGAAGGAAGGCCATGGGCCAGTCCACTCTGCTCCCTGGGATTCAGGCTTTAGCCAGGCCCACCCAACCGTTGCCCACTATTAAGTGCTGTAGGTGCCGTGAGCTCCGTGCTGCCGGCCGCTCCCCCGTCAAGCTGCCTCCCAAAGGAGCAGCACCCAGCCCAGCCTGGGGCAGCAGGAATGGGAGAGGCAGCTTAGCAGAGCTGAGCGCTGTGACCCCTGCTGGCTACCATTTATTCCTGCACTGAAACAGACGTGGTCTCATTGAATGCTCACAGCAACCCCAGAGAGGGCATTATTATTCTCCCCAGGGAGAGCTGGCAGGCTTAGCACAAGAGCAAAGCAAGGAAACTGTAAGATCATCTCTGATAGAGGTCAGTGCAGGTGGTGGGGGTTGGCATCTGGACGGTTCTTATGTAAGTGGGCTTTGAGGGATGCATAGGAGTTTGCCAGGTGACCCAAACACATTTCCCAGCATCCTGGTGCAACTGGCCTTGAGAACAGAAAGAAGAGGGAAGAGAAAATGTGTGTGGCTTCTGACGCTGGGAGAACAGGGGATGCCTGTTCCCATCGGAGATCAGGTGGTGCATGTTCTGCGTGGCTCAGCAGCTGGCACCAGAGGGTGTGTTCCCAGCCCAATCCTGTCTCTGGGGTTGGCAGCTTAGCTCTGAACAGGCCCTCCGAGGCTCCCATCCAGCTCCCTCAGACACAAAGCTCTGTGGGTGAGGGGCCCTGTCTGTGCCCCCCGCAAGCTCTGCCCCTGGAATGCAGGGGCATGCAGTAGCTGCTCAATAAATACTTGCGACATGACTAAGTGAGGGAATGCCAGACCGAGGCCCAGAGAGGCCAAGCGATGGTGCAGGGATGCACAGCAAGGCGGGAGCCGGCTCTGGGTCTATGCGAGGCCTGTGCCCACAGAGCTAGGTGCCTCCTCTCCTGGTCTCCCCACCTGGGCCTCAGCTTTTCAGTAACCAGCAGGGCACAGCTGCAGCCCAGCACCTAGAAACCGCCCCGGCCATGGCTTCCTCACACGGCTTTAGGGAAGCTTTTCCCACACAGGGGGTCAGCCCCGTTAAAACCAAGCACCTCCCAAATTTTGGGGTGGTTGGTGGGGACAGAACCCGGGTTCTCATCCTCACTCAGCCCCACATCAGGCATCTCTGGGCCTCTGAGAAAAAGGCAGACCTAAAGCCCAGGAGGCACCCACCACTCCCGCTGCACAAGGGACAGAGGTGGAACCTTGGGGGCCAGGGAAGTAAGCAACCTTGTCTCCCAGCAGGCGCTCATGGGCAATGTCTGGAAGTGATAAGAGGGCCGGGCTGGTATTTATTACACGGAGATAAGGAGCTAACAGTTGGGAGAGGGAGAGACATGCCCCTCGGGCGCTGGGCCCCGTGGGGCAGGGCGGGCCTGGGGACAGTTCCCTGGTGCCCTGACCACAATAACTGTATGGTTAACGTCGTACAAGGGCTACTTTGAGAAAACGTTTCATTTTTTCCAATAGTTTCCCCTACAGAGAAGGTCGAGACTGGAGACCTGGATTTCAGGGAGCCCTGCCTGGAGTTTTGTGGGTGATGGGGGGTGGGTTGAGTCTCTAGGCTTAGGGACCCCACCCCTCTTCAACCAGGGAGGCCCCACTTGCTTTGTGTGACCTACCAGAGTCTCAGGTGGGATTTCTTTTTAGAAAATGGGCTCCACTGCCTTCAAAAGTTTGGAACCCCTGGACCAGATGGTCCCGGAGCCTCTTTCTGTGGGCCCACAGCTGGACGTACGGGGACGCCCCTCTGGCCTGCCCAGCCCACGTGGGTGCCGGCACCCCGTCCAACATGGGGAGACTCCCTGGGCGTGTGAGTGGGCTGGAGGGGGGCCTCTTCCTCCAGGGAGGGTGCTGTCCTACAGTTGGCCCAGGGTCCGACTCAGGCTTTCCTGACACTCACAAGCCCCTCGGTGCAGCCAGACCCCAGTTCCTCTCAGAGACCCAACTCCATCTTGCAGGTACAAAGACTACCGGGAACCACCATGGTCGGAACACAAGTACGACGTCTCCAAGGACTTCTGGGCCGTCCTGGCCGCCCGGCTGGCCTTTGTCATCGTCTTCCAGGTGCGAGGGTCCTGTCTGCTTCCAGAAGGTTTGGGAATCGAGGCACCGAGGAGGTGCTCTGTGCCCAGAACAGGGTCAGGAGGACAGGAGCTGGCTGGCGTCGGGGGCTCGGAGGCTGGAGGACTTGCCCTGGGCACCCAAGGGTGGGGAGTGCTGGTGACCCCAGGCCCTGGGCAAGGACAGGTCCCAGCCCCTCCTCAGTTAAAGGAAGGCGGGAGCGGGGTTCCGGAAGGACTGGGGTCGTTTAGTTAAATGCAAGGCATCTTTATTGAAGGAGACCTCAGTCTCCCCTGTCACTGTGCAGCAGGAGACGTGCCCCAGTGGACAGGGCTGGCAGGGAGGGACAGGAGGGCAGTGGGCTCCCAGCTGACACCAGCGCCCCCCTGCCCCCCGCAGCAGGCAGGGGACCTGGCCCCACCTGGCCCAGTCTGTGGGGAGTGGGGCTAACTCTGAGGCCCGAGCGATTCCCAGTGGACAGGACCCCAGACTGGGGAGTGGCTGATGCATGCGGCCCTGAGGTCCCAGCCGGGGAGGCCACGCTGGGGTTGCCCTCCTGTGTGGCCCCCAGAACCTGGAATCCAGGAACTGGGTTCAAGCCCCAGCCCTGCCCCTTCTACACAGTGTGGCCCCTGGCAGGGCTTCCGGCCCCCGAGGCCCCACTGCCTTGTCCGCCAGCTTTCCATAACCCTCTGGAGCCAGAACTAGTGTCTGGGGCCCAGTTCCCCAGAAGCAGAGCCTGAGTCAAGGATTCTGGTGCAAGCCGGTCATTGAGGGAAGGCCCTGCAAGGGGCTGGGGGCACGGAGCTCAGCGGGGAGGGTGTCTGGGCTGGAGCATGAATCCCACCACACACGTGGGCCCACCTTGACGCAAAAGAGGGCCTTTAGTCTGCCCACCTGGCCGGTCATTGGCTGCAACCATCCAGGCTGGGAACAGGGAGACTGGGGGGACGGTTCCCTGGAGACGAGCCTCTGTGAGCCTTAGCGGCCAGCACCCACCACAGCTGGGGAGCGTGGACCCAGAAAGGTGATGGCGGATGGGGGGGCACCAGCACCTTCCGTGACAAGGTGACTAACTCAGCCATACGTACTAATGAGTGCCGGTCAGACGGAAGTTTAAAAACCAGAGATTTCCGTTTTTCCACGAAAGCCAACTCATTTGCACCCTATGGACCAGAAATGCATCCAGGGAGGCGGCAGCCGTTCAGGGTGATCCCGGGAGACCTGACAAATGGCAGAAGGGCCTGCGGAATCATCAGAGACAGTTTAAGCTCCCTGCGTTTCTGGTCTCTTTGTATTTTGACTATTCTCCCTTAAAGCCTTAACACTTGTTATATTTGGTGATGGGTAACCAATCAGATCATTTCTCAAGCCTCCCAGGCAAGAGATTCAGAATCACTCAGAGACGTTTCCTGTTTACTGAGCTCAGATTCTTTCAAGAAAGTCAGCCACCAGAGGTCCCCCCTGGCTGGTTTCCTGTTTCATTTATACCTTCCGGGAAACCGAGGCCTGGGAAGTCCAGGTGTGTCTGAGGTCCCAGGGCCGGGGTGTGACGGGGCGAGGCACTGCCAGCTGGGGTGCAGGTGGAAGTGGCAGTGCCTCCCAGGTCCTCCTTCCCACCGCCTGACGGTGACTCTCCTTCCAGAACCTGGTCATGTTCATGAGCGACTTTGTGGACTGGGTCATCCCTGACATCCCCAAGGACATCAGCCAGCAGATGCACAAGGAGAAGGTGCTCATGGTGGAGCTATTCATGAGGGAGGAGCAGGGCAAACAACAGCTGCTGGACACGTGGATGGAGAAGGACCGGAAGAAGGCGGAGCCCTTCAACAACCACAGCCCCACCCCTCCTGCCCCGCCGGACAGCCCCGACTTCCCTGGGGGCACCCCGTAGCTGCCGGGCATCCCCATCGACGACGCGCGCCCTCTCCCGGGGCAGGCGACTTCTCACAGCTCCCTGGCCCAGTGGTTCCTGGGTTTGTGGCAGCCCTGGAAGACCACTTTCTTCTGATAGGACAACATTTCCCCGTCTTTTTCTGTTTGTTTGTTTGTTTTTTTTTCTTGTTTTTGCACAAAACCATTAGGCAGGGAATTCTGTTATCTTTAGGATTCAAGGTTAATCAGAATGATTGCTGGGGACAGGGTGATACACAGCGGATGCAGGCGCGTTGCGGAAGCGATGCTTGGAGTCTGGGGTCTCCTTGGCCGTTAGCGTGAGAAGCAGCTCCCAGAAGACATCTTCTTTAATCCTCCTGATGCCTTAAGAGAGAGGCGAGGTGGTATTCCAAGGCATTAGACAAAAGCTGGTGTGAGATTTGAGGGCAAACAGAGAAGTGGATGAGGAATAAACGATGCTGACACCAGTTCCAAAAGACATCACCTGTCTCTAGGTTGAAAAAGTGAGATTTTTCATCACCTTTTCTTTCCCTGGATTCAGAAACCGAGACACTGGTCAGAAAGAGAGGTGCCCTGGCTCTGTCCACTCAGAGGGCCAGGAAACTCTGAATTTACTCTTGGAGAACTAGCGGGGTGCAGGTGTCCTGAATGAGCGGTGACCGGTACCTCCGGGGTCCCCACCAGCAGCCACACGCTTCCCCCACCTCAGGGTGATAGAAAAACGGGCGGTGAGGGATTATGACCTCAGAGGCATTTCTGCAGACGGCTTCAGGGTTGCAAGAAGTCTTAAGGCTTCTGGGGGTACTTTTGCAGCTTCAGAATATTTATTGGGCTTTTTTTAAAATCAATTCTACAGTGGATGTAAGGGTTTTTTCTCTGTAGCTCAAAGGCGGAAGGCTTTTATTTTATTAGCTAACCAAATATCATTGAGAGGAATTTAAAATACTGTTAATACCAAAGATTTTTATCAATAAAGGCTTCTATTTTGGTAACACTTCTCTATATTTTTACTTACAGGAATGTTACTGTTGGACTATTATCATTTTAAAAGCTTGTGAAAACGAATCTCATAGCCGATAAGAATGATCTCAATTTGCAGCCATTATACTAACCGATGATCTGAAATTTCTCAAGCACCCAGAGAAACATAATAGAAATGTGTCACCAAAGGGAGGGACGAAAAGATAAACGTGTCTGTCTTGAACGTGTGGTCGGTGAGACGCTGACATTCCTGTGAGCTGTCAACTAGGGGGGACGTCCGTAGGCGTAGCAGATTTTTGTTATTTGCTAAAGTCATGCAATCTGATGCTTCTACTTTCTCTTGTACAGTAAGTGGTTTGAAATGGGGTTTTTTGTATATAAACATTGTATTAAAAATGAGGTGATTACCAAAAAACCTTTTCTGGAAACCATTCTTTTTTTAAAAAAAGTGAGTGTACACAAATCCACAGAGGACCGTGGCTGAACGCTCATCTGAATACATTTGCATACATGACACCTTCCTCTCAAAGCCTGTCCACGTGACTTCTGCCCCCGGAAACTCGAGGGGCCGAGCCCAGAGCCCTGTGGTTGGACCTGCACATGTGGAGGGACCCATAAACCTCCACACCCTCAGCCCCAGACACATGGCTCTTCAGGATGTTCCTGGGGCATTGTCTGTCCGCGAGTGCGTGCATGGGTGTGTGTGTGTGCACACGTGTGTGGTTTGCGTGCATGTGCGTTTCTGTGTTGTTTTGTCTGTGTGTGTGCATGCCTGTACCCGTATGTGCGCCGGGGAGGGGGGCATTGTGGTCACACCTTCCCAGCAGCCTCTTCCACAATACCCAGATCCCAACCCCTGGTGCCTGCAACCCGACAGAGTTTTTAGTATTTTGGATTTTGTGGACCTAAAATCTCCCCCAAGCCTTTTTGGGACCATCCCAGGGTTGCCAGTGCTTTCATTTGGGCCAGTGGGGGCACTATTTCTTTAATTCATTACCTATAATCACCATCATTTCATGAAAGAAAGACTATCTTTCGCACTCAAACGTCAGCAAGACCTCGACCCGCACACCCGCAGGGCCAGGGAGGGCCTCGGGCGCCCCTTGTGCTGCTGTGTCCCCAGGGAAATCTCAGCAAATCCAAGCTCACGAGGCCCTGGCTGGGCTCGGTCAAGAATGTCCTTCTGGGGAATTTGCTGGCGGTCCAGTGGTTAAGACTCTGCGCTTCCACTGCAGGGGGTGAGGGTTCAATCCCTGGTCGGGGAACTAAGATCCCATATGCCGTGCAAGGCGGCCCAAAAATAAATTAAAAAATAAAAGTTCCTTCTAAAGCTTTGGAACCTCTTCCTTAGTCCTGATGAGGGTGGCTCCCAGGGCCAGCATGGCCGGAAGCCCTCCCCTTTTATGGGTCCTCCCAGGGGAAGGATCTTTGGCCCCAGTGAGTACATGAGCGAACAGTCTCAGAGTGGGGAGGTGACTTGCCCTAGATCACGGGGCTCCTTGGCACCCCTTAGAGAGATCCATCCAGGCAACGTTCCAGATGAAGCCGCGAGCAAGGCAGACACGGCCCCTTCCCTCAGGGGATGACCTCTTGCAGTGGGCATCAGAGGCTGAACAAGAAAATGAACCCAGCACCAGATCATCTCAGAGGAAGGAAGGGGGCTAATGAAAATGAAACAGGGGTGTGACTGAGAGTGACCAAGCTGGGCAGGCAGGTCCCTGGAGTCTGAACAAGGAGGAGCCAGAATGTAAAACCCTGGAGGAAGGCAGGATGGTTCAGGCAGCAGAGTGCATGTGCAAAGGCCCTGAGGCAGCAGTGTGCTGGGTGAGTTGGAGGAGCATCAAGAAGTTCATCACGTCTGGAGGGGAGGCACGGGGGGGAGGGGCAGGAGATGGGGCAGGAATCGGGGACCAACTTGCACCAGCCCCCGGCTTAGTGAGGACCTCAAGCTTGGTGGTAAGTCCACGGCAGGGTCTGGCGGTCTTAACCAGCGGTCTTAACCAGCACAGTGATGGACCTGATTCACATTTTGAGGTCTTGGTGGCTTTGGATGGACACTGCAGTGGGGTGGGGAGCCACAGAGGAGAGTTGCAGAAATTCGGATGAGCAATAATTGGATTTGGACGAGGGTGGTAGAGGTGGGTGGAAGAAAGCCAACAGATTAACATCACAAAGACCTGGGATTTGGCAGTGAAAGGACCCCCAGAGATGAGCTGGTCAGAGGGTGCCATTATTTCACAGATGGACACAGTGAAGCCCAGAGAGGGTCAGGGCTCTGCTCCAGTCACACAGCAAGCTGGCTACACAGCCATCCCTCGGACCCAGGCCCCTGGCACCCAGCACTGAACAGTTTCTGCTTCTGGTTCCTGGAGTGGTGTGGCAGGAGCTGGGCAGGGCTGGGCCCCCAAGCACAGACAGTGAAGGACCAGGGCCTGCAGGGGGCCTGAGGTCTGGGGCGGGGGGCACTCATGCCAGCATCTTTTATGGGGACTCAGCAGCTCTCCTGAAGGTGGAGGCTGCTGTGAGCTGCAATCAGCCCAAGATACCTCTGTTTGTTAGGTTCAGTGCTTGTTAAATTTTTTTAGTTAATTTAATATATAAAAACCCGGTACATACACATAGAAATCCAGATTTGTATGTTCTCTTGAAAAATCACGCCATCTGATGACACAGCTCTATTTTTCACCATGTCACATTCTTGCACTCGACTGGAGACCGGTGGTGGCCCTTCTTTAGAAGGTGCGTGTCCTTTCTGACAATCACGGCCCCTCTCCCCACTCTCCCCCTGGCTGAGGGGGCGGCTGAGGCTGCAGCTCCTGGAGTCACTGGCCCTTCGAGACAAGCCGCAGGCCCGGTCCCTTTCCTGGGATCCAGGACCAGCTGTGGGCTTCCCTGGAACTGAGCTTGGCCAAGGTGTGTGCCTGAGACAGGGCTGTCCCTGCCCCAAGGCTGCAATCAGAGCCCCTGGCCCTGGCACCCACATCCCCAGCACACACACACTTTCACCTGCAGGTTCCCGTGCCCCCCACCACAGGTGGTGTGTGCCCCACACTTCGGCAACACTCATTCACCCATCCCTGTTTTGTAAGAGCCACAGCAAAGTAGAAATGCTAACACTCGCCAGAAAAGAGGCCAGGAAGCAGCACTGACATAGTGCCAGGCATGGAGGAGGCACCAGAAAGTGCTGAATGAATGAATAAGTGAGTGAGGGATGGATGGATGGATGGATGGGTGGGTGGATGGATATGGGAGGGAGGGAGAAATGAAAGGTGGATGGATGGATGGACATTTGCATGGATGGATGAGTGGATGGATGGATGGATGGATGGATGGATGGATGGACATTTGAATGGATGGATGGATGGCAAAAAGCCTGATGACTAGGCCTTTCTGCCTTTGAGCCAAGTGGACCTCTGAGTCAAGCTGACAGGGATGGTGGCGGAGGAGGTGAGGGGCCCATGGGAGGGAAGGTGTGGTGCCCTCTGGACCACAGATATGCCCACAGCAAGCAGCCCACCCCCTGCCCACTCACAGCCTTTGTCAGAGAAGCCTGTAGCAAAGATACATCTGTTGCCCAGAGACACCGACTTGGCTCAGCACAAGCATTTTAAGCCTGGTTTGCTCAGAAGGGCTGGTGGACATTGCCCCTGCCGAGAGCCTGTCAGGATGCACCCCTGGGAAAAAGGCAACCTTGTACATACTAAGGTCTGATTTCCTGAGCTCTGCCGGGTAATTTATTTAGTGTGTCCATTTCTGCTGTCCCCTCTCTGCACCCCGTAATTTATTTAGTGTGTCCATTCCTGCTGTCCCCTCTCCGCAGCCCCCACCCCCTCCCCTTCATCTCTCTCTCCCCCAACATTTTTTTTTTTTTTTTTTTTTTGCGGTACTCAGGCCTCTCACCGCTGTGGCCTCTCCCGTTGCGGAGTACAGGCTCCGGACGCGCAGGCTCAGCGGCTATGGCTCACGGGCCCAGCCGCTCCGCGGCATGTGGGATCTTCCCGGACCGGGGCACGAACCCGTGTCCCCTGCATCGGCGGACCCTCAACCACTGCGCCACCAGGGAAGCCCCCTCCCCCAACATTTTTTATTGAAGTATAACATACAAAAAACTACACAGATCTTGAGTATACGATCAATTTCCCCAGAAATCACACGCCTCTGCAGTCAGGACTCAGAATGTTACAGCACCCAGGAAGCCTCCCTTGGCGCTCCCCTCTGGTCACCCCTCCTCACCCAGCTGTCACCGTCCTGATGGCTATCCTGACCTCAGCAGGAGTGTTTGTCTGGTTTCGCTTGTGGGTGGCTGCCGCCTCCTGCTGGCTGTCTGTGGGAACTGCCCTTAGGGAAGAAAGAGACCCAGCATGTGCGGCCTGTATAGGTTTTCTGTTTGTGGGCGGGGCAGATGACCACGAACCCAGTGGCTTAAAACACCAACGTACTACCTTACAGTTCCGTGGGCCGGATGTCTGACACAAGTCTCACTGGGCTAAGAGGAAGGTGTGGGCAGGGCTGGGCCCCTCCCGCCATCTCCAGGCCAGCCATGGCGGCCAGTCCTTCTCCCGCAGCTGTCTCTCCAGCTCTCCGCTCATGAGGACCATGATGGGTTGGGTCCTTGGGATAACCCAGGATGATCGCCCCATCTCAAAGTCCTTCATCTTCATCACACCTGCAAAGTCACTCCTGCCATGTAAACTAACTCGTTCACAAGGTCTGGGAATTGGGATTGGACACCTTGGGGGCCATTGTCCCGTCCACCATGTACCCCTGCCCCCGGGAAGGAGGGTTTTTTTGGAAAAAACTAACTACCCCCAAGCAAAGCCCAGAATCCCCAAATATCTAAGCAGAGACTTCAAAAGGAATGAGAAAGACCAAAACAAACAAAAAGAAAGATCCCGGAGCACACCGAGACGACACAGGAGAAAAAGAAAGGAAAGTAACTCTGTTCACCGTCCTCATGAATAACGACCAATGTTCATCCATGAAACAGGCAATAGATGCATTTTCTTTCTTTTTTTTTTTAAATTTTATTTATTTTTGGCTGCACTGGGTCTTCGTCGCTGTGCGTGGGCTTTCTCTAGTTGCAGCGAGCCGGGGCTACGGGGCTACTCTTCGTTGTGGCGCGTGGGCTTCTCATTTCTTTTTTTAAAGAAACAATGTCAAGTGAAAGGAAAACACATAAACTGGACTTCGTCAAAATTTAAGAATTTTTTGCATCAAAGGATACCCAATCAACAGTGAAACAGCAATTCACAAAATGGGAGAAAATATTTGCAAACCATGTTTCTGATTAGGAGTTTATATTTGGAATATATAAGGATCCCCTTCAACTGAGCAAGAAAAAGACAAGCAACCCAGTTAAAAGTGCGCAGAGGCCTTGAATAGGCATTTCTCCAGAGGAGACATACAAATGGTCAATGAGCACATGAAAAGATACTCAAGATGCTCAAGATGGTCATCAGGGAAACGCAAATCAAACCCACGAGACACCACTGCACACCCATTAGGAAGCCTATTATCCAACAAACACAAAATAATAAGAGTTGGTGAGGCTGCGGAGAAATTGGAACCTTGTACATTGCTGTTAGGAATGTAAAATGGTGCAGCTGCTACGGGAAACACTTCGACGGTTTTTCAAAAACATTAAACATAGAATGACCGTATGATCCAGCAATTCCACTTCCGGATATATAAACAAAAGAATTTAAAGCAGGGACTCAAACAGACAGTTGTACACTCATGTTCACCTGTGGCTTCACGGGGAGTTTCCTATGATCAGTTGATAGAGGGAGAGAACACTCAGGCCTGGTTTATGGGGGGTTCTACGTGATACACAGGCACCCCCGAAAGTGGACGGTTGCAGCACTACAGCCTCTCTCTGAGGCATCCCTGAGGGACAGCGGTGAAGAGAAATCCTTTAGGTGGGCAGAACTTCTATCAGAATACTTGAAGGCATGAGAAGGAGCCTGGGGCGGGCTGGGGGGGGGGTAGTGTTCCAGGACTTATTTGACATCAATAGACATGCCACCCAATGACAACAGAGCACCCTTTTTTTCTCTCAAGAACCCAGGGAACACTTACCAAGATAGACCACATACTAGGCCCTAAAACAAGCTCAACAAGTTTAAAAGAATTGAAACCATCCAGAGTGTGTTCTCTGCCATAAGGGAATCAAAGTAGGAATCAATGACAGAAAGACAACAGGAAAATCTCTAAACACACGTACATTACACAGCATACTTCCAAATAATCCATGGGTCAAAGAGAAAGTCCAAGAGGAAATAACAATACATAGAAATGAATGAAAATGAAAACACAGCATATCAAAATTTGTGAGACAAAGCTAAAGTAATGTTGAAAGGAAAATCCATAAAACTAAATGCTTACCTTAGAAATAAATAGCCTATGTGCCCACCTCAACAAACTAGAACAAAAAAAGAGCAAAATAAATCCAAAGCAAGGAGAGGGAAATAAAATATCCAAGACAAGCAAAAAAAAAATGAAATAAAGGGCTTCCCTGGTGGCGCAGTGGTTGAGAGTCCGCCTGCCGATGCAGGGGACGCGGGTTCATGCCCCGGTCCGGGAAGATCCCACATGCCGCGGAGCGGCTGGGCCCGTGGGCCATGGCCGCTGAGCCTGCGCATCCGGAGCCTGTGCTCCGCAATGGGAGAGGCCACAACAGTGAGAGGCCTGCGTCCGGCAAAAAAAAAAATAATAATAAAAAAAATAAAAATAAATTAAAAGTTGGGGGGGATAGAGAAAAATCATTGAAACAAAAAGCTGGTTCCTTACAAATAAATAAAATCAATAAACCTCTAGCAAGACAGAGAAACTTAAAGAGAGAAGACACAAATCACGAATTTCAGGAATGACATTGAGGGTTCATTATAGGTCTGATAGCCATTAAAAGGATAACGTTACAGACTGAACATGTTCCCCCAAAATTCATATGTTGAAACTCTACCCTCCCCCCTTGTGATAGTGTTCAAAGGTGGGGCCCCCATGATGCAATTAGTGCCCTTAAAAGAGTCTGGAGAGAACTTGCTTCCCTCTCTGTTCTTCTCCACGTGAGGCTACGATGAGAACTCAGAGTCTGCACTCTGGAACAGGCCCTCACCAGAATGCGACCCTGCTAGCACCCTGATCACAGACATCCAGGCTCCAGAACCATGAGAAATAAATTTCTGTTGTGTATAAGCCACCCAGTCTATGGTACTTTTCTAGAGCAGCATAAAATGGACTGAGACACAAAATAAGGGAATACTACAGATCACCATGCTCATAAAGTCTAAGGCTTAGAAAAATGGACAAATTCCTCAAAACTGCACAAACTACCAAAACTCAATTAAGATGAAATAGACAATTTGAATAGCCTTATAACCATCAAATCCATAAAAGGAAAATTTATAATTTTTTTTTTTTTTTTTTTTTGCGGTACGTGGGCTCTCACTGTTGTGACCTCTCCCATTGCGGAGCACAGGCTCCAGACGTGCAGGCTCAGCGGCCATGGCTCACGGGCCCAGCCGCTCCGCGGCATGTGGGATCTTCCCGGACCGGGGCACGAATCCGTGTCCCCTGCATCGGCAGGCGGACTCTCAACCACTGCGCCACCAGGGAAGCCCCCCATAAAAGGAAAATTTGATGAACTGGACCTCATCAAGAGTTAAATTTTTTGCTCTGTGAAAGATCATGTAAAGAGGATGAAAAGATAAATTACAAACTGCGAGGTGGTGGGTCAGACGCAGGGATAATTGTGCTAATGGAGATTCAGATTAACCAAGCCTTGTACAAGATTCATTCAGTCAGAAATATTTTGTGAGCTCCTGTGGAGTGCCAGCCAGTGTTCTGGGCGCTTCTGCAGGGGAGACGCGGGCAAGAAACAGAGCAGGAAGCAAAACGTGTAGTAACGTCAGGAGATGCCACATGCAGGGGACCGAGAAATGCGGCAGCAGGGTTGGGGATCCAGCGGATGGGGACGTGGTTTAACCCTCCCATGCCAGCCTCCTCCCTGGCCCCTCCATGTCCCCCTTACAGTAGCCGCCCTCTGGCCTCGGACCTTGGCTCTTTTCATTCTCCTCTCCCTCCATTGGTGACCTCATTCTGTGGGTGATCTAAATACTGTATTAGTCAAGATTCTCAAGAGAAACAGAACCAATAGGATATATAGAGGTAAATGAATGAGAAGGTTTATTGTAAGATTGGTTCACTTACAGTGACGGAAGCCAAGAAGTCCCATAGTCTGCCATCTGCAAGCTGGGAACCAGGAAAGCTGGTGTGTGATTCAGTCTGAGTCTAAAGGCCTGAAAACTTGGTGGGGGGGAGTGGAGGGGGGCGACGGCGTTCAAGCAGAGAGAGCGAATTCTCCCTTCCTCTGCCTTTTCGTTCTGTTTAGATGATGCCACCCAAATCGGGGAAGGCCATCTGCTTCTGTTAGTCAATTCAAACGCTAATCTCTGCCAGAAACACCCCACAGACACATCCAGAAATAATGTTTTACCAGCTATCCAGCCACCCCTTAGCCTAGTCAGGCTGACACGTAAGATTAACCATCACAAACACCATCTACCTGCAGGATACTCCCAACTTCACATTTCCCGCCCAGGTCTCTGTTCCGAACCCTGGTCCACACATCCCACTATCCAGTCAACATCTCTACTAGCTCCTCCCCCAGACTCACCCTGATCTCAGGTGGCTGTGAGTGACCACAGTGAGCGGCAGCTTGAAGTGGGATCTCAGTTCCCTGGGAATTGAACCCGGACCACAGCAGTGAAAGCACCGAATTCTAACCACTAGACCACCAGGGACTATTGGCTAGGAGCAGGGCCCTGGCTGTCATCTGCTTTGAAGAAAGAATCAGCAAAGAGATGAAAAGTATTGAGGCAAGTGAAGTGTTTATTAGGAGAGAAGAATAGAAAGCACAGGCAGGCTGAGAGACAGAGAGAGAGGCGTGTGCTTTTGGGGGTGGTTTAAACCGTATGGGGGAAGTTCTTCTAGGTTTCCTCTGGCCAGTCAGCTTGCTTTGTCTGGCTCTGAGTCCATATCTGGTCTGACTCAGGGCCCTCCCCTGTGTGCACATGCATCTTTTAGCCAAGATGGATTCCAGCGCAAGGGTCTCTGAGAGGTTAACAGAACATATTATGGTCTGGCGCCCCCTCCCTTTAACCTTTCTGCACATGCATAGTCTGGGAGGGAGTCTCCTTGGCCCCGAGAATGAGAACTATGTGGTCTCTTTGTCTTTTATGCCAGCAGGGCTCAGCCCCTCTCTGTTTCTGCCGTTCCGTTCCCTTGAAGCGTCCACAGGAGACAAAGTCCAGCTGCTTATCCTGTTCCTGTTATTATCTTTATTTTTAAAGCATAAACAGGAGGTTAGTTGTAAATGTCTAAACTGGGGCCCGTCTATCTCCTGCCTCAACCCCACCCACACCCTCCCCAGGTCAGCCAATGGACACTCCAACTTTCAGACCTTACAAGCATCCTCAGTGCCTCTCGTTTACACACAGCCCCAAATCAAAAGAAGGCTGCGCCTCTCATCTGGATTACTGTGGAGTCTCCTGGGTTCTACCCAGTGATTCTATAAAAATGTAACTCAGAGGGCTTCCCTGGTGGCGCAGTGGTTGAGAGTCCGCCTGCCGATGCAGGGGACACGGGTTCGCGCCCGGGAGGGTCCCACATGCCGCGGAGCGGCTGGGCCCGTGAGCCATGGCCGCTGAGTCTGCGCGTCCGGAGGCTGTGCTCCACAATGGGAGAGGCCACACCAGTGAGAGGTCTGCGTACCGCAAAAAAAAAAAAAAATGTAACTCAGAGCTCACGGTAGCCTTACAGTAAGTCCCCTACATGCAAACCAGTTCTGTTCCGAGAGCGTGTTCGTAAGTCCAATTTGTTTGTAAGTCCAACAAAGTCAGCCTAGGTACCCAACTAACACAATCGGCTATATGCTACTGTACTGTAATAGGTTTATAATACTTTTCACACAAATAATACATAAAAAACAAAGAAAACATTTTAAATCTTCCAGTACAGAACCTTGAAAAGTACAGTAACGCTACAACAGCTGGCATCCAGGGGCTGGCATCGAGTGAACAGGCAGGAAGAGTTACTGACTGGAAGAGAGGAAGTTGGAGATGGTAGAGCTGAAGGATCTTCAGCAGTAGGAGACGGAGGGCAAGCTGCAATTTCACTCATCCCTGACGCTGATGGCACAGGTTCTAGTTCTTTGCTGGATTCAATTCTATCTACCCTCTTGAAAAAATGATCCAGTGATGTCTGGGTAGTAGCTCTTTTTTGCCCATCATAGACGACACGGTAGCACTGGATTGCATTCTGAATGGCTGCTGCAACCTTCATGTACTTCATGTACGTTCAGGTCCTGTGCCTCAAAAACTAACAGTGCCTTCTCAAATAAAGAAAATCCCCTTGGGCTTCTCTGGTGGCGCAGTGGTTGAGAGTCCGCCTGCCGATGCAGGGGACACGGGTTCATGCCCCGGTCTGGGAAGATCCCACATGCCGCGGAGCGGCTGGGCCCGTGAGCCATGGCCGCTGAGCCTGCGCGTCCGGAGCCTGTGCTCCGCAACGGGAGAGGCCACAACAGTGAGAGGCCCACGTACCGCAAAAGAAAAAAAAAAAGAAAATCCCCTAGCCATTTCCTGCATCATGAACCTCTTTGGTTGTCCAGTTACTTGTTCTTCCTCTTGTCTCTCTTTGTCCTTTCTCTGGGCCTCCAATTCCATCAGGTCTTCATTAGGAAGTTCCACGTTCGCATCTTTGAAAGTTCGCAACTTGAAGGTTCCTACGTAGGGGATTTATTATATTCATAATGGCCAAAAAGCAGAGAAGACTGAAAGATCCATCCACTGATGACGGCATACACAAATGTGGTCCATCCGTACAATGGAATACTACTGACCCATAAAAAGGAAAGAAGCACTGTCACAGGCTACAAGGACGAACCTTGAAGATGTTACGCTCAGTTAAAGAAGCCAGGCACAAAAGGCCACACAAAAGTGTATGGTTCCACTTACATGAAATGTCCAGAACTGTCAAATCCAGAGAGACAGAAGTAAATTAGTGGTTGCCAGGGGCTGGAGAAAGAGCGAGGGAAAGCAAGTGATTAATAATGAGTACCAGGTTTCTACATGCGCGAGACGAAACTAAAACTAGCAAATGGTGGGGACTGCACAACCTTATGAATATACTAAAAACACTGAGTTGTACACTTTAAAAGGGTGAGTTGTAGAGAATGTGAATTACATCTCAATTTTATATATATATATATATATATATACTTTTTTTTTCCTCTAGGTAACTCAGATGGCTTCACTCTTCCACTCACCCTCTACAGGGTCTCAGGGACAGTAAAGCCGCGTTCTTAGCTGGCTCCTCCTAATTCACCCCCTCCACTCGCTGGCCACCCCATTTCTCCCCGGCTCTGCTCCTGCAACCTCCGCCCTCCTCTGCTTCTGCTCTTGCTGTGGCTCCGCCCTCTTCCCCTCAAGCCTACACACCTGGCCCCTCACACCCGGCACGTGCACCTGCACCTTGGGACCCCGCCCTCGCAACGTGCGCCGCCCCACCTCCACACTCCCCATTCCCCTATCCTCTTGGCCGCGACTCGCATTAACTTCTGGCTTTCCTGCACTTTCTTATCAGTGTTAGGTAATCTTGTGTCCTGATGCTGTAAGCTCCGGGCAGGCCGGGCCTTCGGCACTTTGTTCCCGATTTGTCACCAGAACCTACTGCGTGGTACACAGTAGGCGTCAGTAAACGCTAATAAGCATTCAGAAAAATAATGAGGATAACTTTAAAAAATCAAGTAGTTATTAAACTTTTAAAACTAAATAAAACTCTGAATAGTCTTTTCTGCACACTGATTTCCAGGGGACACTAAAGGACATGCATTTTCACAAATGTTAATAAATAAATGCATTTATTATCGGCATCCGCAGTGCAACTTTCCACAGAAAACACAGCCCGCGCCCGGAGCGTCGGGACACCCAAGGCCGCACGCCCCCACCCAGAGAGAAGGACGTCAGGGCGCAGGCGCAGAGGTCGGGGGTCCCACCGCCGTCAGCATGTCTGGTGCGCCTCCTGGCGGCGGCCGCATGCCACGCCCCCACCCCCGGGCGGAAATGGCTACTGTTGGACTCGGGGAGCATGCGCGAGTTCCTGGAGTTCTCGCGAGAGAAAGCGGCCCCAAGGGAGACTTCCGGTGAGCGGGGCATCAGAGGCTGGAAGTGGGAACCTCCGCCGCTAGACCGAGGGGCCAGGGCGCTAGAGGAGGCGGGCCAGAGAGCGGGCGGCGGGCCGGTCCGGGGGAAGCCAGAGGAGGGCCGGGCCCCGCCGCGCCCGCCGCCATGGACCCGTTCCTGGTGCTGCTGCACTCGGTGTCGCTCAGCCTGTCGAGCAGCGAGCTGACTGAGCTCAAGTTCCTGTGTCAAAGCCGCGTGGGCAAGAGAAAGCTGGAGCTCGTGCAGAGTGGCCTGGACCTCTTCAACGTGCTGCTGGAGCAGAACGAGATGAGCCGCGAGAACACCGTGCTGCTCCGCGAGCTGCTCGTCTCCCTGCGGCGCCAGGACCTCCTGCGACGCCTGGGCGACTTCGAGGCGGGCGCGGCGGGCGGGGCCGCGCCGGAGGAGCGAGGTGGGGGCGGGGGCCTGAGGTCTCGGGGTCAGGTGGGGCCGCGCCGGAGGAGCCAGGCGGGGGCGCGGGCCTGAGGATTGGCGGGGCGTGCGAGGCCGCGCCCGAGGAGCCAGGTGGGGGCGGGGCCGCGCCCGAGGAGCCAGGTGGGGGCGGGGGTCTGAGGTCGGGGGGCGGGCGGGGCCGCGCCGGAGGAGCCAGGCGGGGGCGGGGGCCTGAGGACTGGGGGGCGCCGGGGGAGGCAGGGTCAGCTGGACCAGCAGTAGTTTCGATCTCCCGGGTGCCTAACTTTTTCCGGGTTCGGTTTGCGTGTGTTTTCTCTAAACAGCCCTGGGAGACAGACGGGTAATATACCCACTTTGCAAATGGGAGAACCATAGTGCACAGAAGTTAACAGCCTAAGTTGCAGAGCATGGACACCCATCCCCCAGCCTCAGTATTTTCTCCACCTCCCCCCTCCCTCCGGGTGAGTTAGAGATTACTCGAAAGGAAAGGACATTGCTAACCTCCTGGGTGGAGTGGAAGGAAGTACACCAGAAGCGTCACAGCAGGTACGGGTTGGTTGATAAGGGACAGTTTTTGCACAATGGGCCATCAAGGCGTGGTCCTGGCTCTGCCGCTGTCTAGCTGTGTGATCTCAAGAAATAACTTACACTTACCTTCCGTGTCTCCATTTCCTCTTCTGTACAAGTGATCAGTAACGCAGGTGCCGACCTCACAGAACTGGAGGAGTTGGCACACAGGCTGACAGCATATCAGGGATTTGCATTTGAAGATGCAACTTTGCAGGAACCTTCCAAGAAGCATTTTGTCCTTCCTCTTCTCCCTGCCCCCGTCCAGAAACAGCCTTTTGTAGTCTGTCATGCTGATCTCAGTAGTGACCTTTCAGCAGATGAGGACATAGTAGCCAGAGACTGAGGACTGGTGTCAGTCAGGACATCTTCCAGAGTAAGAATCGGGGTGTTCAGGGCTGGCGTACAAATTACCGTATCTTGGTGGCCTAAAGCAACAGAATTTGATGCTCTTACAGTTCTCGGTCCAGTAGTCAAGTCAGGGTGTCACTAGGCCGTGGTCCCTCTGGAAGCTCTCGGGGAGGAGCCTTCATGCCTCCTCTGGTTTCTGGGGACTCCAGGCGTTGGCTTGTGCCCACATCGCTCCAGTCTCTGCCTCCGTGGCACGTGGTCTTGTCACTGGATTTAGGGCTCACCTGGATAATCCAGGATGATCCCCTCGTCTCAAGATCGTCAACTGAATCTCATCTACAAAGGCCCTTTTCCAAATAAGTTAACATTCACGGTTCCAAGGGTTTGACGTGGACATACGTTTTAGGGGCCACCATTCAACCCACTGTAGGGTGAGATGGGGGAGCAACTCCATCTCCCTGTCCTGAGTAGGTATCTCCGTAACAACACACCCCAACCGTTAAGTCTTCAGAGCAGGCCACGCCTCTTGGGTAGTGTTTCAGGGTGTGGTTAGCTGGGGCAGGATTGGCCTCTGCAGGAGGACCTCTTGGTACCCAGCCCTTGGGTCAGCACCGAGGAGCCCATCAGGGAGTGTGGGGTAACCTGTCTCCTAAAGAGCTCCCGTACTCTCTGCTCAGTCATTGTGTTCTTTCCCTCCCCAGACCTGCGGGCAGCGTTTGACATCATCTGTGATAACGTGGGGAAGGACTGGAGGAAACTGGCTCGTCACCTCGGAGTGTCTGACGCCAAGATTGAAGCCATTGAGGAGAAGTATCCCCGGAACCTGGCAGAACAGGTGAGGGAGTCGCTGAGAGTCTGGAAGAACAGCAGGAGGGATGATGCGGCCGTGTCCCACCTGGTGAGGGCGCTCAGGGCCTGCCGGCTGAACCTGGTGGCAGACCTCATCGAGGAGGGTCAGCGGGCCCGGGCCCTCCAGAGCGACAGTGGGGACCCTGTGTCGCTCTCTGAGTCCTGGGACTCAGACTCGCCTGCCTCAGGGGCCTCCCGATGACCCAGCTGCTCTTCTCCAGGACCAAAGGCATCTACCCACTCTGAACTTCGGTTCCCTCCACCGCAGTTAACCACGTCCCATCCGTGCCAGCGCGTGCAGACCCGGCAGGGAGCCGGGTGAGGGCCCACGAGGGCTCTGGACACTGTGATCAGCCTCAGGGAGATGCTTTCATCCCCGTTAAACGAGTTCCTACCGGAGGACATTGCGAACCACATCTGACACGTAGGAGGGACCTAGATACTAGTTAGGGTTAGAAACCTGGTCGTTGTCCAAGTGAGGAAGTGCAGAGTGGAACTGGAGGCAAGTCAGTAGTGATGGGGGAGTTGGGCTGGTAGCCAACGCTGTCCAGCTCTGGAGCCCGCACTTGGAACCACTGGCTCCTTCTGCCAGTGGTTGCCACGGTTGCCAAAGGCTTGGAGGCTGGCGGTGTAGACCCGTCTCCCAGGGCAGGTGGCATGGGGGTGAGGCGATGCCTGTGAGGTGCTTAGAAGATGTGGACACAGGGCTGGGCAGACGCTAGTTCAGAGAAATATTATGATTCCTGTGATTCCCCAGTGTGTTACTATTTTGTGTCAAAACCACTATCTTTCTAATAACAGAGTTGGCAAGGGAGCTGGAGCCTGTGATTTTAAGAAGTGATCTTTCTTCCTGCTTCTCAGGTAACCCTGTTGAAGCAAGGGCCTTTACAGAGGAAACCTCCACATTACAAAGATTTTTTTCTTCCCATTGATGATGGTTTCATTTTGCATGCTCTCAGAATTCCCATTGTGGTCGGTTTCAGCGTCCCTGGAAGGTTATTACAGGCCCAACCTGGGAGCAGGGTAGCTGCATTTCATAACAGCTCCGGGGACCACTAACAAGGGGAGTGTTTATGGGGGTGGGATGAATTAGGAGATTGGGATTGACATACACACACTACTGTGTATTGTATAAAGTGGCAGAGAGCCCAGCGTTCTTGCCTTGCGCCTTCCCGCTGTGACCTTGGGAAAGCTACTTGTGATGTCATGCCATGCCGCCTTGACCTTGGGTTGCTGAGAC
This sequence comes from Delphinus delphis, assembly GCF_949987515.2. Taxonomy (NCBI): domain Eukaryota; kingdom Metazoa; phylum Chordata; class Mammalia; order Artiodactyla; family Delphinidae; genus Delphinus; species Delphinus delphis. The sequence goes on from NC_082690.1 coordinate 107,090,761, forward strand.
CGTAGCAACACTCACCACCAGGCTGTGGACCCAGCCTTCAGCACATACTTAGTGCCAGGCACTGCTAGGAGCTGGGGTCATGCAGCAGACAAGACAGAAGTGGCCCTACTCTGTTGACCCCGAAAGCCTGGCCAGGAACACAGGTGTTAACCAATTCATCACAAGTTTGGGAGTTGAACCACTTCAGCCCCAGAGTGGCGTGGCCTGGCCCGTTTATGCCCTGAATATTCCCCCGCCTGCCAGGAGCATCTGCCTGTTGAGGACCTCGGGTCAGGGCTAGTTCTGTGGATAACACACACACACACATCATCATCATCGTCAGTAAATGAGAGTGGCTTGGCTAATGGGTCACTTTGGGACATAGGTGATCTGGAAAATGTGTCCACGTTTCTTGAACAGAGGCAGATTTCAGAGGTGGTGCTAATCTTCTTATGGTTTATGGCATATGCTACTGAAATGTGAGGGTGCTAGGCACCCTGGCCTCTGGCCTGCATCCCCCAACACGGTTCCCACACCTGGAAGGAACATCTGCCCTCTGTCACACCAGGTGTCCTCATGGAGGCTTTGACAGCGCTCAGGATTCTCCAATGCCTGGGACCTGGCACTGGACCGACTCCGTGCCACTTGAGGTGAGGCACTGGTCCCCCTGGGCACTGACATCCCAAGGCTTCCCTCAGGGAGCTGCTCTGGTCCACGTGGTGAGGATGTTGGAGCAGCCTCAGTAGACAGGTCATGTGACCTAATCTCACCACCCAAGGCACAGATCTGAGTTCCAGGACAGAAGAGGTGACGGATGAGAAAGCACCTCCTTCCAGCATTGCTGTCCGCCTCCCAGGCCCTGGAGATGGGCCAGCCGTGGTGGCTCTGGGCCGCTGGGGCAAAGCTGCAGAGGCTGGTGGTGGGTGAACTTGCACAAGAAACTGGCCCCGGAAGGTGGGAGCTCAGGGCCAGCTAGAATCCTCCGTTTGTCCAGTCCTCAGTGGTCAGGGGGCTTCCACTGTAGCTGCGCTGCCAGGCATCGAGGTGAGACCGAGCAAGCAGGCAGCCTGCCCTCAGAAAGCGCAGGATTTCCCCACTTTTGTGACACAAAAGGAAAAGGCACAATAAAAGTGTATAGAGCGACTTCCCTGGTGGTCCAGTGGTTAAGACTTCACCTTCCGATGCAGGGGGTGCGTAGGAGAGCTAAGACCCCCATGTGCCTCGCAGCCAAAAAACCAAAACAAGCAATATTGTAACAAATTCAATAAAGACTTTAAAAATGGTCCACATCAAAAATTTAAAAAAAAAAGGTGTATAGAAAAAGCACAAATGCCTATACGGGCCCTAAAAGTGGAAAGGTACACAGCAAATTTTGGAGAACAATTCTCTGAATGATAGTTTTTCTGTATGCTATCCATATTTTCCCCGTTTCTGTAACAGTTTCAGTTGTCCGCCAAATACCAGTCCCAGGTGTAACGTGGACCGTCATGGGGAGTGTCCTGGAGAGCAGGGCGCCGCGTGGGCTCTCGAGCCTGACCTGAGTGTGAACCGGGGGCTCTGTCCCTTGGGGCTCCACCTCCCTGAAAAGGGGCCATTAGATAAATATGAAGTGCTTGGCCAAGTCTGTGGCACTATTTTTACCTTAAAAACAAACACACGTCACCCAGAGCCCCAGAGGTCCGCCAAAGGCTGTTCTCCTCTGTGTGGTCTCAGAACATCGAGCCCGGCCTTTGTGCGGCTTGCGGGATCTTAGCTCCCTGATCAGGGATTGAACCCGTGCCCCCTGCAGTGGACTCACAGAGTCCTGAGCACTGGACCGCCAGGGAATTCCCGTTCCAGGTCTTCTCATAACCCGTCCTGGGACAGACGTGGTTGACATCTAACCAGAACTGTGACCCCGGGGACAGGTCAGCTACACCCCACGTAGGCAGGGAGCTGCTGCCGTTTTTGGACAAAGATTTCTCACAGCAACTTTCCAAAAAAAACCCATCCCTTTTTTTTTTCAGTCACATAAAATTAATTTTTTCTGATAAAGCTGCACACAAGTCATGTGGTTTACTTGGAAGCGAAAGTTAAGAGCCACGTTCTGCTCCCAGTCCTTTTCCCCTGAGAAGAAGGGAAAGAAGGGTCCAAGTGTACGTGCTTCGCGAGAGATTTCCCGGCCGACGAAGGAGGATTTGAACGAGTGTTTTCCTTGACAAGGGTCGCTCCCCCTCCCGGCCCACAGGTTTCCCGGCTTCACAGCCTCCCCCTGCCACCTCGCCAGGCCAGCCCTGCTCCTGGGCCCCCGCCCCCTCCAGACTCTTCCGTTGGGGCGGGGGCTGGCAGCTCCCCTCCCCCCTGCTCTCCCCGCCGGCTGGCTTGCCTCCCGTCCGCTCCTCTTCCTCCCAGGCGACCCCACGGCCATCCCCAAAGTGCACTGCAGAGTGGAGGCTGCCGGTCCCACGGTGCGCTCTCCTGGTTTGTGCGGCCTCTAGGGCACCTGTTCTGGCCGCTCCGCTCGGCCTCTTTAACCTGTCCCGGCACCAGACCCCCACCCATGGGAGGACCTTGGCCTCGTCTCTCCCAGGTCCCTGGTGCCTCCCATCTCTCTCTCTCTCTCTCTCTCTCCCTCCCTCTCTCTCTCTCTCTCTCTCTCTCTCTCTCTCTCTCTCTCTCTCTCCCTCCCTCTCTCTCTCTCTCTCTCTCTCTCTCCTTCTCTCTCTGTCAGATAGCTGGGGGCAACGCTTGCCATGCAAGGGAGCGGATCACAGATTTCTGGGATTCGGACGTGGGCGTCGTGGGGGCAGGTGTTCCGCGGGCCCCTCCCTGGGGCTCGCGCTCCCGTGCGCCACAGCACCGGCTCCTCTGGACGCTACCTCGCAAGCCTCTCTCGTTCCCGCCCCCCAGCGGGGCTCCACCCTTCTCAGGACAGCCCCGCCTCTGCCCCTTCTGCCCCGCCCCATCAGCCGCCAGAAATAGTCATGCTGCAGACTCCTGACTGTATTCCTAGAAACCGCAAGCTCTCTGCATACATTTTTCAGTTTTGTGTTTTTCTTCCCATGATACGTATTCTGAGTCATCTTGCTGACTGCTTTCTAACCTCAGGATTCCTGTGTGCATCGAGTTTTGGAACCAGACAGGCAAGCGTGACGCAGGGTAGCATGTGCTTATTCGAAAACGTCCAGGCACCCTACATTGGCCGGAACAGGCAAAACTCTTTTACAAGGAAAATGTGCAATTGAAACCCGTTTTCGTCAAAGAAGCCCTCAGTTTCTGAAGTCAGTGACTACGTTAATACACTGTGGCAAGAGTCCCACGTGGGTACCAACCACATTAATTGTCACCAGGCAACAGAGGCCGAGTCAGTGCGTGAGCGGTGTTGTAAAAGCTGGAAACCGAAGAACGTGGGCCGTTTGGTCACCCAGGCGCCAGGCAGGTCTAAGCTTCCCTTCCCCACACCTGCTTGGTGACAGTCTCGACACAAGCAACGATTTTGTTTCAGCGCGTGTTGTTTCATGGGACAGACCTTCTGTCTGGGGAGACGACAAAGTTCTCGAGAAGGTTGGGATGATGGTTGACAACATTGTGAGTGAAGAGGGTGAATTTTATGTTGTGTATTATTTTACCACAAGTTTTAGAATCATCCTTCACATTAAATTAACCCTTTACTTATATTATTAATCTAAACTGTATTCGTTTCGTGGGCTTCCCTCTGTCTAATTTGAATTTTATTGGCGTTTTATAAGTTACGAGGGCTACAGGAGCATAAGCGTGTCTCTGGCCGATGTGTGTGTTGAAATGACATTATTACAGATAAAACCTTGTCCATCCCTGGGAGTCTGAGTCCCCGTTACTCCTTCCAGCGGGGTTTCCAGCTGGAGACACCCGTGTGCAGGGTACCCAGGCCGCTCTGGGCAAGTCCTGGGGCTCAGCGTCATGAGGAACAGGAGGGGCGCCGGGCCCTATGCAACTTGCTCCCCAAATGCCCACCTCCTGGGGGGCTGAGGACCGGCTCAGACACCCCGTGTGATGAGGCCTCGCCTGACCCCCGCCGCCCGAAGAGGACGCCCCCGCCGGCCCTGGTCGTGCCCCACCAGGCGCGGCTTCCTCATCACCGTGGCTTCCAGAGCTGCCCAGCGGCTCTAAGGGCAGAGGCTCACTGTGCCCGCTGAGTAGGTGAGTGAACTGCCATGATAAGAGACCAGGTCCAGGGGCCCCAGGGCAGAGACCAGGCTGCCTCTCCGCCCATCGTGCCCAGCCGTGACCGAGACCCAGGATTTGCCCTTCACGCCGCCTAGTCCCAGCAAGAGGTCCACCACGGACCCTAGGGTGGCTCCCCCACCCCATGAATCGCCACCGGCCACCCCAAGAGTCCCCTCCCCGGGCAGGGTTGATGCCACGTGCACAAGAACACACACCTCTTGGCTCTGGGAGCTCCGAAACGTGTGGTCCGTTCACGCATCCACACCTTCATTCAGTAGGTTCTCAGCCAAGGGCCAGAGGCTCAGGTGGGGCGGTGGGGAGGGGCCCTTCGCCTCCCTCTAGCTGGTGACCGCACAGTGGGGCCCCACCTCCCTTTCTCACCTGGCAGGACCAGCCCTCTCCCAGTTGCTGCAGGCTCCAAGAAGATGAGTGATGGTGAGTGGCTGGGAGTTGCTTTCACATGGTAAAGACCACGATGTCATTACTGTAATTTTTCCGGAGTGACGGCACGTGTTTAAAATGACTCGCCTTTACGCCAACTTGACTGGGTATGAAACTCTTCGATCATACGTTCATTCCCTGAGGTCTCTGGAGGCATCAGATGATACCTGGGGAACCTGCCCCAGTGCCTTGTCACCGAGGAGCACCTGACCCAGGCCCAGCCACCGATCCTACTGTGAGAAAGGGGAGTCCTCTGTCATCTGGTCCCGCTGATGTTGTCTGCAGCCCAGACCATAAACCAAGGACTGTGGAAGTTCAAGTGAATGTAAGTAGACGGACAAGACTAAGAGGCCAACTCTTCTTCCTCACACAGTGGGGGACCCTGTAGAGGCAAAGGAGAACAGAATTAATAAGGCAGATGTAATAGGGACACAGTGAGCAGTGCCGTGAGAGGCACGGCATCCCCTGCAGCCAACTGCCCGGGTTCAGGCCCTGGCTCTGTTTAGCGGCTGCGTGGCGCTGGGCAAATGAACCCACCTACAGAATGGATTATTATAGGACCTACCGCAAAGGAATGGGATGCTGGGGGCATTCTGTGACTTGCTTCTAAAGCACAGGGTGGGTACAAGGACGCCTGCAGCCTCTGTTCCGGGTGCTGTGTCGGAACCGTGATGACATTTGTGTAGCAGACAGCAGAGCCAAGAGATGTGTCACTGAGTTGCTGAATTGACTCACTCTGCCTCTGGGCTCCATCACTTGCTAACACTTCTTTTTACAATTCTTTAAGACACTTTGGTTGGATTTTCTGATATTTGATGCACTGAAAGGCATCATAGTGGTCAAAAGGGAATTTAGAACATAAAGATGGTGTTTCAAATCAGTGAGGAAAAAAATTCAATAATTGGGGTTAGGACAACTGGGAAAGATCGTTGCATCCTTACCTTCCTCCTTCTACCAAAATAAATCCCAGATGCACACGAGATTTGGATTTTTTTTCAATAGGAAGCAACCCTGGGAGAATTTCTCATCTTGGAGAGGAAGGAGAGGGCCATAAAATAAAAGACTGATCAATTCAACTACATAAAAACTAAAAATGTCTACCTGTCAGAAAATATTATAAACCAGTTTAAAGACATGACCCCTCGTGAAATGGTTGTAGCTGAAGGAAATGAAGTTTAGGGTGAAGAGCCTGCCCAAAGTCACCCACTCAGTCACCTGTCAGCTAGTGCTCGGTGAGCACCTACTGCGTACGGGGTAGACATCGCCAGGACGGGAGCTGCGTCCGGGAGCTACCTTCACGGAGCTTCCAATCCAGTGGGAGAGGCCCGGTGCTCGCAGCCTCCTCAGGAGGGCGACACTGGGCTTCCTGTGACACCCACTGGGTCCCCATAGCTGGGCTCTGGGTCCTCATGACTTAGCATCCAGTGTCAGGACCCATGTGGGGGATGAGGCCCCGCTGAGGAAGGGATCGCTGCTTTGCCTCCAGGCACTACTGCCCACCGGTGTAGAACTCACAACCTGCATTTCCCGTGAGTCAATTTGGAGGTACTCTGCCTTCCCCTGGGGCTTCCAGGGGACGAGGCCAATGCAGAGCCCAGTGAACTTGGTGCTGATTTGTTATTATCCTGGGATAGTAACTGCCTTAGGCGTTGGGGAGGAAGAAAAGGACTTGGGACAAATAAAGCATGGTGCTGACGTGGAGACAAACAGAAACAATTATAAGTGGAGAAACTGAAGTCCTGAGAGTTGCAGTGATTTGTCAAGTCACAGGCAGAGATAGGACTAGAACCCAGGCCTCCTGACTCCAAGGCCCATGCAATATCTAGGACATCTAACTGTGTTTCAGAGAAGGGGCCTTCTGAGCTGGGTTTCATAGGATAAATAGGAGTTTGCCAGATGGCGAGCAGTTTAGGCACAGGAAACAGCAAGTGCAAAGGCCAAGAGGCATGAAATTGGAGGGTTTGTTCAGGAGGCAGCAAGTAGATTAGTGGGGCTGGTTCCAGGCAGGTTCAGGAGAGTTACACGGAAAAAAATGTGGTGGCACACACATATCGTCCCTGAGGAAGAAGGTGGCGCTGGTTAAAGCTGTATAGCAGCTTTGGGGTTTTTTAAAGGGCTTTGGGGCTTTGCCTCTTGTTTTAGTCTCACGGAAACCTTGAATTGTACTAAGGGAGGTGTTTTCCCCTTTTGACAGGTAAGGAAATGGGGATGCGGAGGACTTCAGTGATTAGCACGGGGGTCTCACAGCAGGAAGGGGAGGAGTGAGGTCTCCAGTCACTCTGCCAGACTAAGAGAGCCAGCCTGCCCTGCAGAACTCTCTAGTCCCCAGACAGGCCCCAAAAGTGGCCCAGCTTGGGGTGGGGGTGGGGGCGAAGGCAGGACCCCCGGGGAAGGCTGTCCCGTCTCACCACAGGCAGCACCAGGGTGGGAGCAACCCCAAAAGCTAAAATAAGGCTCATGTGCTCCAAAAATACTCTGCTGAAAGCACTGCGGTCCTGGAAATGGGCCCGTCTGCTGGCTTCCCGCCTGGGGAATCAGGGTGGAGCACGAAAGCCACACTTCCGTCCCCACCCCGTTTATTTGGGGAGATCAAGCCCTCGCCACCGCCACCAGAGCTGCCTCGATCCATGCAACGCTTGCTGGAGGGAGTCTGGGCACAGACGCAGGAGAGGTCGGTCACCCACTCACCGTTCACCAGCACATCCCCGCGGTGGCCTTGCTGTGCCAGGCCCTGCTCCTGGCATCAGGGCACAGCAGGGAGCACAGCCGACCAAGGTGCAGGAAGCCTGGGGCGGGGAGCAGATCAGGGCGGGTTCATCGTGCTGTGGGGACGCAGTGAGAAGATGCAGACAAGGTCATGAGTCCCGCCCGTGTCAGCGCATTGTTCGTTCACTTATTCAGGACCCCCTGTGGGCTTAGCCTAGCTGACCTCGTGGGTTCCTCCCAGCAGCCTCTGAGCTACTGACTTCTGACCTGTCCCCCTTTAACTTCACCACCTTGGCTCCAAACCTTTCCCTTTCTTCTGAAACCCCATCAGGGGCCCCTGACCTCAGCGCCTACCTCCAAAGCAAACAGGCCGGCGGGAGCCTGCAAGCCTTCCTGGCGCTTCTCAGCAGGCAGGTGGCTGCCCTCACCCCACACTTCTGGCCTCCAGCTCCGCGGCCTGGCTCAGACCCTCTCAGCCTCTCTTCTGGAACAAGCACTTGCTTCCTCTCCGATTCTCCTGGGATCTCTCCAGCCGCAGGCCCCTGTCCACACCCGGGCCTGAGAGCCAGCCTGATTCTCAGCTTACACACTCACTTCGTGTTCCTGTCTTCACAGTGTGTTTCCCAAATCTCAGTGATCCCAGGGCCAGCTTGGAAATTTTTGCCTTAGCCATGTGCCACCTGTTCTTTTATTTACTTACCTTTTCCTTCGAAGTGACTCTCTTTCCTCACTGAATTTTAAATGAAAAGGGAATAGGATGTCTTCATCACAAAAGGAAAACAATCTGTGGCAGACGTGGCTGGTGTCCCCACTGTCTGTTCACACCTTCTCACTTTACATTAGAGCCCTGACTTTTAGCTGCCCAGATCCAGGCTATATTTCCCAACCCCACTTGTAGCAAGTTATGGCCATTCAACCGAAGTTCTGCACATGAGCAGAAGCGGTGGTTGGAACTTCCTAGAGGTATTTTTAAAAGGAGGAGGATGTGCACTTCAGCATCCCCTTCTTCCATCCTTCTAGCTGGAATGCAAACATGATAGCTGGAGCAGGGGCAGCTACATTAGACCATGAGGGAGTATAGCAACAAGATAGAAGGAGGCTGGTTTCCTGATGGTCATGGAACCTCCCTACTGACCTTGGAAGGTTTACCTCAGGACTGCATTTGTATGAGAGAAATAAACTTCTCTTACGGAGGCCACTGTGATTTGGGGATTTCAGACGTTTGCCATAAACCCAACACTGGTTGAAACACCATGTCACTTGGAGTAAGCAGAAGGTGACAATGAATGCAGTGAAAAATAATATTCTAAAACTGTGGCTCTGAACCCAAGAGCTGCTCTTTATGTTTAAAAAAAAAAAAGACATTAGTCATCATTAGACTGAGACTGAATCTGTTTGTTCAGGACTGATGGGTAATTGAAAATGGAATGTCTTTCTCACCATGTGACTCGGTGCTATTTAGTGCCAGGTCCCTTACCTCACTGCTCCCTAAAATCGTCCAGCTGATCACACCCCACAGGCTGAAAGCACAGCACAATAGGATGAAGCCTGCACGGCCGCCTATTGACACCCCTGCTCCTAGCCTGGAACCACCCTGCCATGCCCTCCCCCAGGGCTCCGCCGCCGTAAGCAGCAGCCCAGCTTCCAGCCTCCGCCCAAATGTTCCCCTGGGTCTTCCTTTAGTAGGTGTTTCTCAAGCACCCACCGTTTGTGGTTCTGAGCGACCGGTCCAGAGCCAGACAACCACGCCTTGCTCCCTGCTGGGTGGGTGACCTGGGCAAGTTATGTAGCTTCTCCCCACCTCAGTCCTGCTCATCTGTGAAATGGGCATAAAGGGTTACATCCATCAGTACATATCATGTGCTTGGAAAAGAGCCCAGAACCCACGAAGCCTGCCCACCCCCCACAAATTAGCTGCTGTTGTTACATGTCAAGCGAGGGGGCTACAGCGGCGAGCCAGGCAGGTGAGGATTCTGCTCTCCTGGGGAGGCAGGGTAACCTTCTAGAGGCTCGGAAGACACAGCTTCAGCCCTGCCAGCAGCATGACACCCTCTGCGTTGAGCACGTCCCGCTGTGATGGGGGTTGGATGGTGATGGACCGTTAGGGGCCTGTCTTCCTCACTAGACGGGGGCCCGTGACAATAGGGAACTCAACTGACATTTGACTTCTGAGCACCTAGCCTAGCGGGAGCCTACACACAGCAGGTGTTTCAGGAAACGGTATCAACAGAGGAATGAGTGTGTGAGGTACAAGATGGGCAAAGACAGCGAGGCTGAGGGCAAGGTGGCCCAGGTGCTCCTTCCAGCCCAGGTCTCCACCCCCAGCCCAGCACCGTTCCTTCTGCAGCCGCAGCAAAAGGCTTTGAGTGGCTTTCTTCCTGCTACAGGTGACCTCACTGACACATGTGTGCATATGTGCAGGTGGAGAAAATGTTAGCTGTGTAGAGCTCAGGCCTTGAAGTCATCAAACTAGGTTTGAATTCAAACTCTCCTGTGCATTTGCTGTGTGGCCCTGGGCAAGTTTACCCGAGCTCTCTGGCTTTGATGCCGTGATCTATTCCTGTGTAACAAACGACCCCAACACTTAGCAGCTTAAACTACCAGTTATGTCCTGTCTGCCAGGGTTCCTGTGGGTCAGATACTCAGGAGGGCTCAGTGGACTGGTTCTGGTTCCAGGCCTCCAGTTTGGGCTTCCTCCCAATATGGCGGCATGAGGGTGGCTGAATCACCTACGAGTGTCTCGGGGCTCATGGCCAGTGTGAATCCGCAGCCCATGCAGGTTCAAGGGCAGGGGAATTAGACCCCACTCCTTGGTGGGACAGTGGGAAGGTTCTAGAAGAGCCTGTGGGACAGGAGATGTTGTTGCAACCCTCTTTTGGAAAATACAGTTGCCACAGATGATAACACTCATGCTGGCCTCAGGGGGGCCCAGGAGGGTTTCTAGGTGGAAAACACCTGAAACAGCATAGGTGCCTAAAAAGTAACCTCTGTGGTGATTACAGCGATGATTGATTGGCTCCCTTCCTACCCTTCCTTGGTCAGCTTACATCCTGTTCAAAATCCACAGGCGTCAACTCCCATGAGACAGCTGGAAGAAGTAAGGATCTGTTAGTTCACTTGGAGTGGCCCTACGCCCGGCGGAAGGAGTTCCAGGGCACTTAGCCCAGGCCAGGTGAGCTTCAGCGACACCACATGGGAGCTGGGCATTCACAAGGGCCATTTCCGTTACACCGGGTGAGCACGTGGTGGCCACACTGCCCCACCTGGAGGGCTCAGCCTCCACCATCGGTGTGACAGCCTCTCCGTAAACCGTCCCTTCCAGGTCCTGGAGAGCCTTGTGGCTTGATTTCATCTCCCCTCTGACACAGCAGCACTGAATTAAGAATTTCTGCTGAAGGGAAACTGTCAACGGTAGGGGCCAGAGTATGTCCTTATTGGACGGCCTTCCCGGATCCATCTTGGCAGCCCTCTTTGTTGCCAGACTCAGGTTCGGCTAATCCAACACTGAGAGACAAGTGCTGGGTAGAAGGAAAGACAGCTTTACTGAGGAAGCTGGCAATCCTGGGGAGAAGGTGGACTCATGTCCCAAAGAACCAGCTCCTCCCTCCCCAGGTTTTGCTCAGAGATTTTATAGGGAAAAGAGGAAGGGGCTACGTGCTGGGAAGGGGTTGTGGGGTGTGTATCAGCTCGTGCACGCTCTTCTGATTGGCTGGTGGTGAGCTAACCAAGAGTCAGTGTCATCAGCCTTCTGGTTCCAGCCAGTCAGGGTCTCCACGCTGGTGGTCAGCACGCAGGTAACTTCTTCCACCTGCTGGGGTTTCAGTCTCTGCAAAATAGCTCAAAGGATGTGGCTCAGAATATGATCTCTAGCCCTTGAGGAGGAAGTAAAGGTCCTTGACTCTGTCTAATGGCTAAACTATTATTATTTTGTCTTGCTTGACTATTTTCCTTTGTTTCTGCATATTCTCATTTCCCTGATTAAATTAAATTTATTCTTTGGAACTCAGAAAATGCCTCAGAGGCTAAAGTTTTTCTACAGACGAGAGGCAGGTGGAGGACAGGGGTGCTGTCTGTTCCGGGGAGACCCCATAGAGCCCTCCTGCTCAGTGACAGCCTGACCCCTGATCACAGAGAGCATGAAAGGCCACAGAGGCAGTGGACCCTGGCCTGGGGTATCTTCCATGATCCACCCTCTACTGGGTTGAATAGTGTTCCGAAAAAATTCACATCCACCTGCGACCTCCAAATGGGACCTTATTTGGAAATAGGGTCTTTGCAGATGTAGCTAGGTTAGGACAAGGTCATATTGCAGTAGGGTGGACCCCAAGTCCAATGACTTGTATCCTTCTAAGAAGAGGAAATTTGGACAGAGAGACACATGGGGAGAACACTGTGTGAGGACAGAGGCAGAGGTTGGAGGGATGCAGCTACAAGCCCAGGAATGCCAGGGATTTTCCACAACCTCTAGAAGCTAGAGAGGGGCGTGGGACAGATTCTCCCCCAGAACCTCCAGAAGGAACCAGCCCTGCCAGCACTTTAATTTTAGGACTTCTCACCTCCAGATTGTGTGAGAATATGTTTCTGTTGCTTTAAGACACTCAGTTTGTGGGGTCATTTGTTACAGCAGCTGCAGGTCACACACATACACACCACCACCACTCCTAGCTACACCCACCCTAGCATCCCCCCTAGTTCTGCCCACACCCCCCTTGTTCAGGCGGCCCATTCAGCTCCTCTCTCTGACTTACCAACCATGGCAGAAAAAAGAAAAGATTTCACTCTTTAAAAAGTGCATGTAGGGGCTTCCCTGGTGGCACAGTGGTTGAGAGTCTGCCTGCCAATGCAGGGGACACGGGTTCGTGCCCCGGTCCGGGAAGATCCCACATGCCACGGAGTGGCTGGGCCCGTGAGCCATGGCCGCTGAGCCTGCGCGTCCGGAGCCTGTGCTCTGCAACGGGAGAAGCCGCAACAGTGAGAGGCCCGCGTACTGCAAAAAAAAAAAAAAAAAAAAAAAAAAAAAAAGGTGCATGTAAGACTTCCCTGGAGGTCCAGTGGTTAAGATTCCGTGCTCCCAATGCAGGGGGCATGGGTTTGATCCCTGGTTGGGGAACTAAGATCCCACATGCCACACAGAGGAATGGATAAAGAAGATGTGGTACATATAGACAATGGACTATTACTCATCCATAAAAAAGAATGAAATAATGTCATTTGCAGCAACATGGGTAGACCTAGAGATGATCATACTAAGTGAAGTAAGTCAGACTGAGACAAAATACCATATGATATCACTTATACGTGGAATCTATAATATGGCACAAATGAACTTTATCTACAAAACAGAAACAGACTTACAGACATAGAGAACAGACTTGTGGTTGCCAAGGGGGAGGAGGGGTGGGGGAAGGAAGGATTGGGAGTTTGGGACTAGCAGATGCAAACTGTTTTATATAAAACGGATGAAAAACAAGGTCCTACTGTATAGCATGGGGAACTGTATTCTATATCCTGTGATAAACCATAATGGAAAAGAATATGAAAAAGAATGTATATATATATGTATAACTGAACCACTTTGCTGTACAGCAGAAATTAACACAACATTGTAAATCAACTCTACCACAATAAAATAAATGTTTAAAATAATTTAATTTAAAAAAATTAAACGCTCATTTAAGACCAGGCATTTCACAGGTGTGACTTCTCCCCCCACTTTGTAATCTGCGCAGGTCCCAGCTGCGTTTGCTCTGTGTCACATCAGGGAGAAAGGATCAGGAGGAAGCCTCTCTCCTTGAGTGGGTGGTGGAGGGAGAGGTGGGCAAGACCTCTGGGCCCCTCTCTCTCTCCCACCCACCCCACCGCACCCCCGGCCATCAGGACAGGGTGGGCCTTGACTCCCCCGGACACTAACTACAGTCCTGTCACCCCGAACTGTAAAATCCTCCCATGGTCCCCTGCCGGCTCGACCTTTAGCATCGGAATCAGCGGTTCCGCACCTCATGCCCACACGTTTTAATTGTGATAAAATACACGTAACATAGAATTTCCCATCTCAGCCACGTTACACGCACAGTTCAGTGGCATTAAGTAGATTCACATTGCTGCGAACCATCTCCACCATCCGTCTCCAGAACTTTCCATCTTCCCAGACTGAAGCTCTGTCCCCATGAAACACTCGCTCCCCCTCCCCTCCCCCAGCCCCGGGCCCCACCACCCTCCTGTCTGTCTCCGTGGATCTGATGGCTCCAGGAACCTCATATGAGTGGAATCCTGCAGGATTTGTCCTTTTATGCCTGGCTTGTTTCTCTCAGTACCATGTCCTCCTGGTTCATCCATATGGTAGCCTGTGTCAGAATTCCAGTGCCAGCTTTTTATAACAAGCAACCCGTAAAGCCCTTTTCACTCTCCGGAAATGCAGTGTCTAGAACAATCTAGCACCTTGCCCCTGTCCCCACTAAATGCCCAGTAGAACCCACAATCACCATAACAAGCAACCCGCCACCCTGCATTTCCCAGACACTCCCTAGGGACGGTCCCCCCACAACCACCCTGAACACTGCTGTCTCAGATGACGCCGGCCCCTGGGGAGCCCAGGGCTCCTTGTTCCTCATCCCCTCCCCAAGTCTCGAGCCCCTGACACCCCTATGAAGTTTCCTCCTTGCAGATTTCATCCCCGTAAGCAAATCACACAGGCAAAAGGCTGCGGAGGGCGGAACCGGTGCGCACTCCGCCTCTGCGCAGGCTCAGCTGGCAGCGCCCCACAGCTATACCACCATCCTCAGCCGTCACCCTCATTTCAAAGAGGTGGAGATTGAGGCCCAGGGAGGAGGAGAGACTGGGACTAACGCTCACTGCATGCCTCCCAGGTGCCACGTGCAGTGTGTCCTTGCTGCTCTCGGCATCCCTGAGAGAGACATCATCCCATTTCACAGAAGGGAAGACCGAGGCTCAGAGAGGCAAGGAACTTTGTTCTGGGTCACGTCACCAAAGCTGTTTGGTGGCAAAGCCAGAACCAGGAGCTAGGACTCCTAATTCTAAGTCAATACACCCTCCCACCTCCGTGAGGAAGGACAGAGGGGCTCAGACACCCCTCGCCTCTCCCACGGTGGCCGCGGGATCCCTGTGAGCCTCCAAAACCAGACTGTGCACCCTGACCCTCTGAGTCAGCGCTCAGAGGGAGCAGCCGCCCTGGTGCCACCCGGTCTCTGCCAGGCGCTGCCGTGGCCCCATGGGCAGGGTGGCATGTGTCTTCCCTGGGCCAGGAGGTGATTAATGACCTCGCAGGGAGGATGAGCAGGTAGGACCAGGCGCAGGCATCCCAGCTGAGGCGAGTTTCTCTGTCTGGCTGGTTTCTCTGCAGCTGTTTTCACTTCGCTCCGGAAAATCAGCTTTCCTGCCTTGCCCAGCCTCCTGCCGCCCCTACTCCAAAAACACCACCTTTGCCCTTGTCCCCCGCCTGGTTCTGCCACTGCTTCCAGCGCTGTGCCTGCTCCCGAGCCTGGCATTCAAGGCCTCGTGCCAACTTCAGCTTCATCCCGTTTCCTGACACAAGCCCTCTCCTCTGGCCAAATTCCTCCCGTCCCCAAAACGTGCCCCAGCTTTCCTGCCTCTGAGCCTTTGTCTGTGACTCCCCCCATGTCCGCCCTCCTCCCTCCATTTCTCCTCCTGGGCTGAGAGGGCAGGTTTGGAGGTAGAGGAACCTGATTATAATCCTGACTTTGCCTTCGTATCAAGCTGTGAGACATCGGGCAAATTCCCGTACCTCTGTGAGCTTCAGTTTCTTCGTGTGTAAAATGTCATTCAACTCAATGCATATTGATTGAAATCCTGCTGTGTCCACAGCAGTCTGGGAACTCAGCAGCTTGGAAATCTTCTTTTTCACTGTCTATCCTTTCGTACCTTTTCAATGCTGTGTTACATGCAAGTGTTCGTTAATTCATTTTTTTTAATTTTTTAAAGATTTTTTGATAATTTTTTATGGTTTTTCTTAATTGAAGTATAGTGTGTTAGTTTACACTAACACAATGTGTGTTACAATGTGTGTTAGTTTCAGGTGTACCGCGAGTGATTCCGTTATATATACATACACGTGTGTGTGTGTGTGTGTGTGTGTGTGTGTATAGGAATATATGTATATTCTTTTTCAAGTTCTTTTCCCCTATAGGTTATTACAAAATATTGAGTAGAGTTCCCTGTGCTGTACAGTAGGTCTACTTTATATATTATTGTTTATCTATTTTATATAGTGTGTCTATGTGACTCCCAATAAAATTTTTATTAAAATAATAATTCCTAATGAAATAAGACTTAGAAAAGGGAAAGATATCTCGCTCCAAAGGCTGCCACGAGGATGAAGGGAAATTTTACATGTGAAGTACCCGGTCTAGTGTCCAGCAAAGAAGTGCTCACCAAATCACAGCTTCATCAAAATGCTGCCCTCTCAGCTCCTCTAATAAGACTTCTTCAGTTAAACCTGATCCCCACCTCCTCCAGGGTCTCATGACACCTTTGCTTGTCCTATTTCATCCATCCATCCATCCACCCATCCAGCCCCAATACAGCTATCCACTCATCAATTATTTATTGCATACTTACAATGTGCCAGGGCCTCTGCCGGGAGGGCAGGAGATAATGACAAAACAGTCCCAGTCCTTCCCCTCATGGGGACAGCTGTCAGGCGGGGGAGAGGCACCACCAGAAAATATTTACTATACAGCATTCGAGCTTTGCTAGATTATGTACAGAGTAAGTGCGCGCCATGGAGCACACAGAGGTGGCGCATGACTTGCAGAAAGGCAGCATCTAAGTCGAGACCTGAAGGTGGCACAGGCAGGTAAAGACAGGAGGCGTGTTCCCTGCGAAGGGTGGGAGGTAAGGTCAGTGCGGAGAACACGATGGAGCGTTGAGCTTGAAGTTGAGAGAAACACAGGCCTGGAGAGGTGACAAGGGACCTCGTAGTCACATGAGGAATTTGAACTTTGTCCCAAGAGCAGGCTTGGAGGGTGTCAAGCAAGGAAGGGCATGATAAGGGTTGGGTCGGGAGCCCTGAGTCTGGCGGCACTGTGGACAGTGGGCTGGAGGGATGGGAGGCAGGGGTGAGCAGAAGTGGTGCAAGGGAGCCCGCTGGAAAGCTGAAGCAGAGACGCCTGGGGCAGGAGAAGGTGATGGGGGCTGAGCAGGGCACGGGCAGCGGGGTCGAGAGAACAGGATGAGATCAGAAGATTGCCCCCAACTCTTTATCATGAAGCTCTTCATCCTGCAGGAAAGTTGGAAGAACAGTTGGCGACCACGGTCTCCACTTGGATTCAACAGTTATTACCGTGTTCCTCTTTTGCCTTCGCTCAGTAGATAGATAGCGAGACAGGTAGATTTCCTTTTTCTGAACCACTTGAAATTGCAGTCATGACGGTGCTTTGTCCCAGGGCCCTTCAGCTGCATCTCCCCGCGTAAGGTCATTTTCCTCCTTAACCACAAGACCAGTATCACACTGGAAGTTCGACAGGATGGCATCTGGTGTCCAGTCCGAGTTCAGATTTCCCCAGGTATTCCAAGAATGTCTTTCCGAGTTGGGTTTTGTTTGTTTTGAAATCCAGGGACCCGTCAAGTTTCCAGGATTGCATCTCTTTGGCTTTTAAGGAAGATTAGGGAGGTGGAACGTGCAGGGCTTGGTGAGTCATTGTATGTCGGGGTAGAGGGCAGGGACGAGTCCGGGGGACGGCTGGGGCTCTGGCTTGGGCAGCACGGCTGCGGTTCCCCAGACGAGGAGTTCCGGAATAGGAACAGATGTCGAGAGAGGAGCGTCTGGTAGGCAGGTGGAAATGCAGGGGTGACATTCGGGGTCATGGTGGGAGACAGATTGGAGCTGCCATAACAAGTGACCACAAACTGGCTGCTTTAAAACAACAGAAATTTATTCGCTCGTGGTTCAGGAGGCCAGATATCTGAAATCACGGTATCAGCATGGCCGTGCTCCCTCCATAGACTCAGGGAAGGATCCTTCCTTGCGTCTTCCAGCCTCTGGTGGTTTCCGGCGATCCTTGGTGTACCTTGAGTTACAGCTGCATCCCTCCGACCTCTGCCCCCTTCTGGTACTTGACCTTCTCCCCTTTGTGTCTTCACACGGTCCTCTTGCAAGGATGTCAGTCACTGGATTTAGGGTCCACCCTATTCTAGTGTGACCCCATCTTAACTAACTGCATCTGCAAAGACCCTATTTCCAAATAAGCTCACATGCTGAAGTTCCAGGTAAACGTGAATTTTAGGGGGGACACGATTCAACCCACTACAGGGACCATAGAACTGTCTAGATGGTCATTGAAACCTCAGGAAAGGATGTGATTCCCCGGGGAGTACAGATGGAGAGGAGGGCTCGGGATGGAGCCTTATGGGATCCCCATGTTTAAGGGGGTCGCCGTAGGGTGAGGAGCCCTAAAAAGCGACCAGGGGGTTTGGCCACAGCTGGGAGGGGGAGGAGGGTGTGGGGTGAACAGGGCAGAGTGCCGTGGGTACCAAGTAAGAGATGCGCTGAGCCGGGGCTCTGGATTCCAGGAAGAGAGCAGTTTCCGGGGACTGCTTGGGGAAAACCCAGACCGCACAGGATTTCGGTTTTAACGTTCGCACACTGGCCTTGGAGCAATCTTTGAGGCCAGTGGAGTAGTCATGGCTCTTCTGATGTATTGCTTCTCTGATGCTGTCAGTGCTTCCTGTAGGACCGGAAGCCCCTCCAAATTAGGGACCCACACCTGCTCTTGTTCACCGTGACACTCAGAGCCCCCAGGGCAGTGCCAGCATGTAACAGGCATTCGGAGTACCTGTGAAGTGAGCCGGTGACTGGGGCCAGCCTCCTGGCTACCGCTGGGCCTTTGATCTGGCCGAGGTCCCCAGTGTCGGAGAAGGGGCACCCCTGATGCTGTTCACCCCAATACTCACCACCTTCACGCTCCCCACGCAGGATGAGGCAACACGTGGAGCCACTGAGAGGGAAACCCGTCCCTTCCCCTACCCCCGACTCCCTGAGTGTGGAAGGAATGAGGGAGACTACATCGTAATAATAATAATCACAGTGGACCTGCACGGGCGGGCTGGGAATCCAGACCTCCGTGTGGCTGCCACGGTCCTTGTGTCTGCCCAGCAAGCGTCCCCCAGGCCCGGTGCATTGGCCCCGCCGGTCAGCCTGCCCTTCCTTCTCCACCGCCTGCCCCAGACGGCTTTAGCTCAGCCCAAAGCCCAGAGGAGCCACTCCTGGCTCGGCCTGGCTCGCCACGCCGCACCAGTGAGGTTTGCTGCTCTGGATGGGTTTGGTCTCTTCAGTTTTTACTCGGAGTCCTTAATCTCTTTCTCACAAGAGACTGTAACTTGTCATCCCCAGGCAGGTTGCCGCTTGGCCAGTGGGTGGGAACCTGCGGCTCTGCTCCCACACCCCTCTGGAGCCCCAGCTGGCACAGCTGCAGCGGGAGGAGCCTGCAGGCGTGGGAAAGGGGCAGAGCCACCCCACCCTGCCCCCGCTCCTCCTGGCGGCCGGCTGGGGGCCCGCCTCACTGTCCCAGGGGGCCCCAGGAAAGGGGCTGGGAGGGAGGAAGCCCCCTCTCCCTCTTTTTTTTCCATATATAAGTGCATCTTTGGGGCTGTCATCTGGGAATTCAATTTTATTTATTTATTTATCTATCTATTTTTAATTTTTTTGGCCGCGCTGTGCGGAATGCGGGATCTTAGTTCCCCAACCGGGGACGGAACCCGTGCCCCCTGAATTGGGAGCACGGAATCTTAACCACCGGACTACCAGGCAAGTCCCCCACCTCTCCCTTTTGCGGAATTTCCCTTCCCTCAGGCAGAGCAAATCTGAGTACCCCCCATCTTTGGGAAGAGGGGGTGAAGTGTCCAGTAGACGCCCCAGCCTCAGCGAACACCCTCCTCCCAGCCTTTGCGCTGCTGGTGCCTCTGCATGGACCTTCTTCCCCCACTCTCCTCACATGACTAACTCTTACTTGTTCTTTCTGTCCTGCCTTTGATGTTGCTTCTTCCAGGAAGACTGCCCTGCTTTTCCTGGGCCAGAGGTGGTGCCTTCCCCCAGGCTCCCAGACCCCACCACCTCCTTTCCCCTGCACTCTGTCTACACCCACAGGGGATTTAGGTTCCTCGAGGGCCGAGGCCATGTCCTCTTGCCCTCCCTGTGTCCTCGGCACCTGGGCCCACGGAACCTCATAGACTTGCTGTAGCTGGGACGGGAGTTGGCCTGGTGACCTCTCTCTCCCTCCTCTCCCAGGACCAAGCTCATCGCCTCACTGACTGAGGCTCCCGGCTTCCCCCTTCCCCACTGGGACCACAGCCAGGAGCTGCACGAAGAGCTGTGTGAGGGACGGGGCAGGAGAGGCAAGCAGGGTGAGAGGGGCTCCTTGGCGGGGTGACCTCCTGGAAGAGGTGACTCTATGGCACGACAACTCAGAGACTGGGAGACGTCAGCTGTGTGAGAGGTCAGGTCAGAGAGTTCTGGGAAAAGAGGAACAGCCAGTGCAAATGCCCTGGGGCAGGAACCAGCCTGGCAGGTTTGAGAGCCACTAAGGCAGCCAGTGTGACTGCTGCTGGGTGAGTTGTGGATTTCATTCCAAGTGTGTCAGAGACCAGGGAGGAACACAATCTGACTCAGCCTGGGCTGCTGCGGGCGGGCTTTCCTGAGCCAGGGTGGCCTGTTGGGTTGAGGCTGAGGGACAGGGCTCGAGGGGGATTCACAGTGGTCCCCACTCCTGCCCCCATCCTGCAGACGCTGGCCAGTACTTGGAGGTATTCCTGGAAGGCACTGCAAGGAGGAAAGCATCCACGTGGGGAGCAGAAGCACAGCTCAGCTTCCGGCTCCCAGAGGAAATATTAATCTTACACAGTGAGAAATAGGTCAGGGGCGAGAGAACCTGTTTTTCTGCCACCCACAGGGATGGAGACTGGGGCGCAAAGAGCACTGAGTGGGATCTCAGTTCTCCGACCAGGGATGGAACCCGTGCCCCCTGCAGTGGAAGCACGGAGTCTTAACCACTGGACCGCCAGGGAATTCCCAGGCACACAAGCCTTTAAACAAGGACAGCATGTCTTTTGTCTTAAACCCCATCTGGGTTTAAGATATTTGCACAAAGGTCTAAGTTAAATGTAAACAGGTGTTAAATTATTTGACAAAAAGGACCCGTCTTTTCCTCTCTTATTGGAAAGACCCTGCACTGCCATAGGGACCAGCTGTGTGACTGGAGCTGGCGTCCCACCCTGGCCCCTGGGGCGTCCAATAAGGTGTGCCCACCTGAGCCAAGCACTCCGATCTCCCCACCACCACTTACCCCCAAGTGAGCATCCTGAACCGCAGGCTGGAATGTGCAGAAAATGAACTCAGCACCTGACTCCGAATCCTTCGCCCTCTGAAAAAACGTCTATTATGAAATAGTTCATTTATACAGAAGAACAGAGGTGAAAATAACGAGATAACATGGACGCCCACGTACCACCGACCACTTAAGAAATAAAACAAGCCAGGACCAATCACGCCTTCTAGTGCACCTCATGCCCGGCTCCCCAGCACCCCACCCCACAGGTAACCAAGACCCTGGATTTCACTTTTATCTTCCCCTCTTCCTGGGTTCCTCCTGCCTCGTGCCAGCTGCTCTGTGGTCTTAGAGCGCACGTAGGACGTTGGTAGGGAATGTTTAATGTATTTGTTTCCTGTAGTAAACTGGACTGCTTATGACAACAGAAATGTATTCTCTCCCATCCTGGGGGCCCTAGACTTCTTTTTTTTTTTTAATTTCTTTTTTTATTTTTGGCTGCGTTGGGCCTTTGTTGCTGCGCGCGGGCTTTCTCTAGTTGTGGCGAGCGGGGGCCACTCTTCGTTGCTGTATGCGGGCTTCTCCTTGCGGTGGCTTCTCTTGTTGCGGAGCATGGGCTCTAGGCGCGCAGGCTTCAGTAGTTGTGGCATGCGGGCTCTAGAGCGCAGGCTCAGTAGTCGTGGCACGCGGGCTCTAGAGCGCAGGCTCAGTAGTTGTGGCGCACGGGCTTAGCTGCTCCGTGGCATGTGGGATCTTCCCAGACCAGGGCACGAACCCATGTCCCCTGCATCGACAGGCGGACTCTCAACCACTGCGCCACCAGGGAAGTCCCAGCCCTAGACTTTTTGATCAAGCACCTCCAACACCAGAAATCCAAAACGAAGACCAGAAATGAGGCCAGAAATCCGAAATGAAGGTGTGGGCAGGGTTGGCTCCTTCTCGAGGCTCAGAGGGAGAATCTGCCCCGTGCCGCTCCTCTAGCTCCCTGGGGTGGCCAAAACCCCTTGGCCCTCCAGGGCCTACAGCCGCATCCCTCCAATCTCTGCCCCCGTCTTCACACGCCTTCTCCCCTGTGTGTCTGCGTCCTCTCCTCTTTCTATAAGGACACAGTCATTCTATGTGGGGCCCACCCTAAATGCAGGATGGTCTCATCTTGACATCCTTAATTTGATTACATCTGCAAAGACCCTTATTCTAAGTAAGATTGCATTCACAGGGACCAGGACACATCTACCCGCCCACCGTTACATAGAGGAAGGTGCTTGATATTTACTTAGCGATGGAGGTGTTGATGCAAAAGCCTAGGGTACCCCGTAGAGTGGGAGTGTTTCTGGCATGGCCTCTCCTTTCAGGGCGGGACCACATCTTACGCCTTGAGGTCCCCCAGCTGCTCAATGGGATGGAGGAGATGGGGTCTGGTCGGGGCTGCTGGAGGCTCACTCAGGAGCCCTCTCAGGCTTATTAGGATGGGCCAAGCACAGAGGCGCAGCCAGGTCTTCCCGCCCGCACCTGGCGGCCACAGCACCGCCATCTTGCCCACCACCCTCCCCCATCAGACTAGGTTAGAGCAGCGCTGCCACTGCTGTCAGCCCTCCTTGCTCCCATCCTTTCCAGCGGGGCATGTCTCACCATGTGATTGAAGAAATGCTGGGGTAATTACTTCTTTAAGGCTTATCTCCTCCCCAGGATCCTGCCTGTCCGGTTCCTTCCTCCCCTGTAGGCCCTCGAGAGATCACTGTGCCCTGAATGAATGAGGTCAGGTGTGGGTGATCCGAACCCTTCCTGCCCTGGTCCGAGGGAGCCTGCAGGGTGGGCGGCGTCGCAGTGAGGCACCCGACCCGTCCAGGGGGAAGGAACTGCTCCACATGGGCTCCCTGGGACCCTTCCGGGGACAGCAGCTGTTCCACAGGTGATGACTGCCCACCTGCTCGGTGCTGGAGATCAAGGTAGAGAGCCAGGCAGAGGGGCAGAGTGCTGCCAGGCCCCGCCTCCCGACCGAGAGCAGACCCTGCCCTGGGCCCTCCCCCATGCCTCCTCCATCCTCCCTGTGCAAAGCCTCTGCCTACAACTCCCACGCTGGGAAGCCCGGTAAAGAGAGCCCACGTGTTCCCATCCTGCCCTGTGTGAAAGCCCAGACCAGCCAGCGCTGTGAATTACCGCGGACGGACAGGCCCTGGGATGGGCACTTCCCAGAACTCCGGCTGTGAGCCTGCCCGGCTTTTCTTTGGCGCTCAGCTCTTAGAAATCCCTGGGGGCAGCACCTCCCAGCACAGCGTGGGCGGATTTGTGTTCCAGTTGTCCGGCTTCTTCCGGGAATTGGCAAACTCCTTTTCACAGCCCTGCCCCTCACACCCTGCCTGGAGCCTTCATGGGTGTTCACACACTCTGCTGCTGCCTGGGTCAAGGAAGGCATTACTCAGGTCTAAATATTTTGATCCAAAAAAAAAAATCCCCACACCCACTGCCCAAGAAATGGGCCTCGTTTCCCTTTCTTCGTCCTGAACCGCAGCCAGCAGGTCCTGAGGACGCTGGGCCGGAGAAGACGGTGACCGTGCGCCCCGTCAGTCCCTGCCAAGCTGGGAGCCACCCCTGCCAACAGCACCTTCTCATCCGGGCCAGGAGAAGGTACGGCCAGGGGGTTGCCTGGGCAGCGGGCAGCGGAGGAGCTGAGGCAGGGTCGGGTGAGGAGGGTGGGGTGGGGCAGGAGCACCGTGGGGTTGGAGCAGGCGGTCAAGGCTCCATTTGTGGGAAGTAAGTTTGCCTCATGTGTGGGGATGCTTTTCCTTTCACCCTGGATCTGACTCACCTGCTAAAACCTGCTATTTTGACCTAAACTTACATGCTATCTAGAGAAGCGGCCTGTAATGAACATCAGATGTGTGAACATCTATACAGCACAAGAAAATCACAGGTGCCTCCCTAAACATGGTATAAACACACAGGATGATGGGAATTCCCTGGTGGTCCAGCGGTTAGGACTCGGTGCTTCCACTGCTGGGACCTCGGGTTCGACCCCTGGTCGGGGAACTAAGATCCCAGAAGCAACGCAGCGCAGCCAAAAAAAACCCCAAAACAACAACAAAAACCACACACACACAATTAGACAACGTCAGAAGCCAGGTTGAAGAAATCTTCCAGAAGCTACACGTAAAGGCAAATTGTCATTAACCGTTTACAGACTCACCAATGTGGGGTAAAGAAACGACTGTAGGTGTTCTTCAGGCATAGTAGTAAAAAATATCATTAAAAAATGGGGATTTGAGAACCCGCCCCCAGCTCGGGTATTACCAGATTCCTTTTTAAAACAAGTTTCTCAATGGGGTAAAATGTATGCTGCAGTCCTTGAGTCCACCCTGGCCGTTCCAGCTTGGACTAGTCAATGGTCAGACCTTGTAAATGGAAATGTGATAGGCAGGAAGTTAACACTGAAGGTGGGGGGAGATTACTGGTGTATCTACCTCATAACCAAGGACGCTGCTGAGGCAGGCTGTCGTGGGCAGATCTGTGTTCCCCAAATTCATGTGTCGGAGTCCTGACCCCCAGCATTTCAGAATGTGACTGTATTTGGAGTTGGGGGTCTCTCAAGAAGTGATTAAAGAAAAATGAGGTCACTAGGGCGCGTCCCAATCCCATAGGACTGATGTCCTTATGAGAAGAGGAGAAAAGGACACAGACACACACAGAGGGACGACCCCGTGAGGACACAGGGAGAAGATGGCCGTCTACAGGCCGAGGAGAGAGGCCTCAGGAGGACCCAGCCCTGCCCACACCTGGATCTGGGATGCCAGCCTCCAGGACTGGAGACAATAAATGTCTGCTGTTTAAGCCCCCCAGGCTGTGGAACTTTGTTACAGCAGCTCTAGCAAACTAAAACACATGCCAATCTCAAAGAAAAAGTTTTTCAGCTTTTTTTTTTGTTTTTTGGGGTTTTTTTGCATGAAATGCTAAGCCTTTGATTCCAAATTAACTTGGTGTTAGCAGTGAAGATGGACAACCAGACCCTCCAAGGCAAAGATCCAAAATGCACCTAAGAGCTCTGAGCTTGACACACGGACTCATCCGTTAATCGACGCTGAGTTCATGTCTGTCCACCTCTCTCTGGCTTCTCCTTGGGGAAACTCATTTCCCGTCCCATGTAATGGTAACGGTGGGGAGCAGAAGGGCAGAGAGGAGCTCTCAGCCACGGGGCAACCTCAACACTACTTCTCGATGTAGGGGATCCAACTGCTGCGAGCCCGTCTCCAGAGCCATTCATGGCTGCAACACGTATGACTTTCAAACCAGATGCAGTTTTTGTTTGCTTGTCTGTTTCGACGCTGGACACAGCTCTGCCGTCCTGATTTACTGTCTGATTTCAAGTGGCTCGACATGATCACGTCTGTTAAATAAATGAATGAAATGGATAAAAATGGCCACGCCCCACAGTTGTCATGTCATCTATCAAAGTTAAAGTGATTTTAAGGAAGTGTCAGGAAGAAAGAAAAGGCTTTGCCGGCTGCAGTGAGATCATTCATTCAATCAAGGAAAGAGCTCAAACAACACGCTCGTTTCTTGTTCTGACTCCCAGGGCCCTGGGCACGGGTGCTGGGTGGCACAGCCTCTCGGTGTGACCCTCCTTCCTCAGTAAGTCAGCAATCGTGGTTTCCAAATTCCCAACAGTCATCTTTGAGACTTGGGAATGAGGTATCAGAATTCCCCAAACCCTAATTATGTTTCAAAACACTGTATTTATATGATTTCAATAATGATGGACCCTAGTAAGCAGGTTCAGAGGTTTTCTGTAAAAAAAAAAAAAATCATACACTCGTGGCTTCTTATTATTATAAACTAATATATTCTGACAATATTACATATTTTAATAACATGTGGGAAGGATCTCTATCTGATGTAGATATTGGATAACAGAAAACGTAAAAAGAAGGGACTATTAGCAAAAGACAAATGCCAATTAAAAATCATTTTAGGGGCTTCCCTGGTGGCGCAGTGGTTGAGAGTCCGCCTGCCGATGCAGGGGACGCGGGTTCATGCCCCGGTCCGGGAAGATCCCACATGCCGCGGAGCGGCTGGGCCCGTGAGCCATGGCCGCTGAGCCTGTGCATCCGGAGCCTGTGCTCTGCAACGGGAGAGGCCACAACAGTGAGAGGCCCGCGTACCGCAAAAAAAAAAAAAAAAAAAAAAAATCATTTTAACATGGATGGACCTAGAGATTATGCTAAGTGAAGTAAGTCAGACAGAGAAAGACAAATATCATATGATATCACTTATATGTGGATCTAAAAAAAAATTGATACAAATGAACTTATTTACAAAACAGGAAGAGACTCACAGACTTAGAAAACAAATTTATGGTTACCAAAGGGGAAAGGAGGGGAGGAATAAATTAGGAGTTTGGGATTAACATATACACACTACTCTGTATAAAATAAATAAACAACAAGGACCTACTCTATAGCACAGAGAACTATACTCAATATCTTGTAATAACCTATAATGGAAAAGAATCTGAAAAAGAATCTATATCTATATCTGTATCTATCTATCTGTCTCTCTGTATATATCTGAATTACTTTGCTATACACCAGAAACTAATACAACATTGTAAATCAACTATTCTTTGATAAAAAAATAAATTATTAAAAATGTAAAGATAATTCCACAAATATATGATATTAGAAAGATTAATTGCCCTGGATAGTCTAGAGCCTTTGTTTCATGACAAATATGCCAGTTGTAGAAAAACTTCTTTCACTTGACAATGATGTTGGTCAGATTTTTAGGAGTCCAAAGCATTCTTCGAGTTGGGCAATAGGAGAGTACAGGTTGCTTTTTTTTTTATTATGGTAAAAAAAAAAATATATATATATATATATATAGAATATAAATTTATATTCTATTTTATATTCTATTTATATAGAATATAAAAGTTACCATCTTAACCAGTTGTAAGTGTATAGCTCAGTGGCATTAAGTACATTCATGTTGTTGTACAACCATCCCCACTCCCCATCTCCAGAACTTTTTCGTCTTCCTAGACTGAAATTCTATCCCCATTAAACTCTCACTCCTCATCCTCCTCCCCCTCCCCCTGGCCCCCATGTCCTACTTCGTGTCTTTATGGACTTGACTCCTCTAGGGGCCTCCTGTATGTGGAATCTGTCCTTTCGTGGCAGGCATGTTTCACTTAGCATCACGTCCTCAAGGTTCGTCCACAAGGTCACTTTTTTTGCCGTTTTTTCTTGTGGTTGATTTCTAATCTCATAGCATTGTGGTCGGAAAAGATGCTTGATATGATTTCAATTTTCTTAAATTTACAGAGGCTTGCTTTGTGGCCCAGCATGTGATCTATCCTGGAGAATATTCCATGTGCGCTTGAAAAGAATGTGTATTTTGCTGTTTTTGGATGGAACACTCTAGGGATATCAATTAAGTCCGTCTGATCTAATGCGTCACTTAAGGCCTGTGTTTCCTTATTGATTTTCTTTCTGGAAGGTCTATCCATTGACGTAAATGGGGTGTTAAATGGGGTGACTATTATTGTGTTACTGTCAATGTCTCCTTCTATATCTGTTAACATTTGCCTTATATGTTTAGGTGCTCCTGTGTTGGGTGCATATAGATTTACAATTGTTACATCTTCTTCTTGGATGGATCGCTCGATTGTTACGCAGTGTCCTTCTTTGTCTCTTGTAACAGTCTTAATTTTAAAGCCTATTTTTCTGATACGAGTATTGCTACTCCAGCTTTCTTTTGATTTCTATTTGCATGGAATACCGTTCTCCAGCCCCACGAGGTCACTTTTTTCGTGGTGAAACTATTTCATCTGCTCCACAAAACCATAGACTACGGTGAATATTCAAACACTGAGAAGTACCAGCAAGTATTGCCGAGTGGGATTCAAGTCATGGGACGCTGAGATCCCTGAGCGAGTTTAATAGCGCTACACAGAATCACAAACTCGCCAATTTAAGGGCTTTGTTTATTCCTCAGAACGCCACTCATAGGATTTGTGTGAAGTATCCTGTGTGTATAAGCTCATTCATGTTTATTTTATTCACATGAATGACTCACCCCTGGCACAGGCAGGGCCGGGAGCAGGCAGTTACAATGTGCTGCAGCCACAAGCCAGACTGGTTCCGTAGTGGCTGGTTCTTGCCCCTGTGCTTCTGTCCTGGTTCCCAAAATCTCAACCTTATCCTTCAACTCCACGTGAGAGCGCTTCCTGACTTCGCTTTTGACCTGACCAATGGATTCTTTCCAACCAGTAACCTCTTCATGTTGACTATTTCATTCTCCAAAGAGAATTTTAATGCTTTTCCCTTTGTCTCGATGTCTTGACGGATATCTCTATTTGGGATTAGGAAAAACATAACTTTCATGAGAAATGGTGGGAAAGAATTCCTGCCTCGAAACCCAATGGGCAGTGTCTCCCCTTGTGGCACTGCCACAGCTCCTGGCTGCATGTCCTGAAGGTCAGGGGGCAAATAGGAAGAAGAACCACAAGGCTTTCTCCCATGCTGTTCTCTCTTCTGACAGAGAGGAAAACCCCACAAGCCCCTGCACTGTCCCTTATGTGGAATTGACAAGATCAGGGTCCAGCCCCTCTCATAGCCTTTCGGGGGCAAAGGACAATGAGATACCAGAGGACTCAGCTCAATCCCGATTCTCTCCAGGGTGGATGGGCATGGCCTGGATGAAACGGACCCCCTCAGGTGATAATAGAGATCTTCTATATCGCCCTTCCCAACTAGCAAAACCCTCAGAGCCATCCCCATGAGGCGGTTCTATCATCCGCACTTCAGGAATGAGGAAACTGAGGCCCAGAGAGGATTTGCCTAAGAATACACAGCCATGTCCAAAAGAAGCAGGACCAAGACTTGAACTAGGCAAAAGCGCCTTTCAAAGAGGGGCCTGATGACTAGACTCAGCAGGGAACCAGCAGGGCTGCCAGGGTGGTCACTTCTCATGTCCAGCCATGAGTCTCACAACATCCCAGCGTGATAGTTAGTGTGGGTGTTATTATCCCTGTCTACAGATGAAGAGATCAAGGCTTCGTATGGCTATGGACTCCACTCGAGGTCAAGGTAAAGGTCAGGGCTGGGGCCCCAGCCGAGCCTTTGGAGAGTCTGAACTACCTGCCCAGGCCCTTCTTCCTCCAATTGCTGGGCGTTTTTATTAGATTGGCTCTATCTGAAGAGCATAATGAAGTTGTCAAGAGAAGCAAGTTGCAAGGAGCTTATGACTTGCTTTTAAATATAAGTACACGGGGACTTCCCTGGTGGCACAGTGGTTAAGAATCCGCCTGCCAATGCAGGGGACACAGGTTCGAGCCCTGGTCCGGGAGGATCCCACATGCCGTGGAGCAACGAAGCCCGTGTGCCACAACTACCGAGCCTGTGCTCTAGAGCCCGTGAGCCACAACTACTGAGACTGCGTGCCACAGCTACTGAAGCCCACGCGCCTAGAGCCCATGCTCTGCAACAAGAAGGCACCGCAATGAGAAGCCCGCGCACCACAACGAAGAATAGCCCCCACTCACCGCAACTAGAGAAAGCCTGCGCGCAGCAACGAAGACCCAACGCAGCCATAAATAAATAAATAAACTTACACGGATGAAAGGGGTGGACGTCTTCATGTCCGTGTGGGAGGCTCTGAGGTCCTCTAGGAGCTGGTAACTCCCTGTGCCCAGCGCTGTGTTGGGACAGTGGGGCGTGTTTCAGACCAGGAGGTGGAGAGGCACGTAGACCCTCGATGGGCATCAGGTTTAGTGCCTTGATGCCCTGGCCTAGGGGATTTGTCCCCAGCTTTGGCGGCCTGGGGACTCGTTCTGTTGTGGCAGCACGAAAACTGGCTTTGGAGGCAGTCTTGGGTTCAAGACCCCCAGGTTCTACCAAATCATAAACTGTGGGCCTTGGACAGGTGATCTGATCTCTCCGCGTCTCAGCGTTCACATCCATGAAAGGACGGAAGATACACTTGTGAGGCTTGAGTGAGGCTACACGAGTTAGGGGTTCTCTGTAAATGCTTTTTCTCCTTCCTTCTCCTGGGGATGGACACGCACCAACCAAGCTCCGGACAGCCTCGGTCATGGGCCAAAACGTCAGCTCACTGGTCAACTGTGGGCAACAGAACTGCCGTGGAAACTGGACCAGGCAGGCTGATGTTCTTCCTTGCTTGGTGGCCACTGGGACCTCAGTTTCCTCATGTGCATAGTGGGAAGGATACAGGAACAGCCGTGTGGGGAATTATCTTAAGAACGAAAGGAGACGAATAGTCTTCTTTCTTTCCCTTTCTCTGTGTCTGTCCACCCCTCCTCACCTCGGCAGGGATACATGGGAAACCCAGACAGGGTTGGTTCTAATGGCTAAAGTCATCAAGCTAATGAAGCCCAGGGCCTCACCTCCTCTGCAGGGGACTGGATTACTGGGCCAGCGCTGAGACCCACTGATAAAGTGCTTCCTCTTTGGGGGTCCCTTTAAGAGACCATCCTTGCTCACAAGCATAGTGATGAGATCAGCCATTAGGACCGCCCCCATTCATTCAAGGCTACAGTCCCAGCTCTTCCCAAATTAGCTGGGTGCTGCTGGGCAAAGGCTGTTTGCATCTCTGAGCTTCAGTTTCCTCCTCTTAAACGGAGAGCCACGTCCTCCATCACCCACGGCCAGCTCAGACCTCTCCACCCCACCCCAACCCCGAATAGTATTGTCCCACCACCATTCATTAGGTTGCTTTACATATTCCAGTAGACCTGGATCTCTGTGGTAGAGGCCAGGCCACATTCTGATCTCACCTCTCCTCCCGGGCCCCTTACCTCTCTAGAAAGGGGAGGTGGCCCAGGCCACGCTCAAGGTTGACAGCTACATCATCTGGAGAGTCCACGCTGGCGGGCACATTTGTGAAAACACAACTCTGAGCACAGTAAAAAACACTCTAGCCCCCACCTGTACTCCCATATTTTATCTAGCCTTTAATAGAAGAATTGGAGGGAAAACATTTCTCATGTTCATTGTTTTCCTGACTAAGCCTCTGAAATATTTTTCAGGTGAATACTTCTGGGAAAGAGTTTAGTTGAGTGATATAGATAACTACACCAAAATGTCATCTTAGCTTCCTGAAAGCAGTGTGCCATGGCTTGTTCTTGCCTAGGTTTTATGAAAGTAACGCTGGTGGGGTTTTTTCCTCTAATGATAAAAAGAATGCACATTCATGATAAAGTATCTGGAAAGCACAAACTAGCACAAAGAAGAAAGTGAAAACAACCCATTGTCCCCCTCAAAGACAACCCCTGCCAACAGGCTGACATTAACTCTTTCTAGGAGTATCTCTGTACATACATATATAGAGAAATGTAAGAAACTAACTGAACTCAGTAACAATGTTTTCACATATAGACATACATGTTTTTGTTTTACAAATTTGAGAGTTAAAATTGAATTTCACTTTTCAAAACTTTTTCATGTAAGACTCATTTTATGAAAATTGTATCACTTTGATTAATATCAATAATATTTAGAATTTTTCAGATACAAGCTAATAAATTTTCGATAATACAGACTTCAACTAAACACAAACTTTTCTTTTTTGAATTAGGGCTCACACTCTATATACTTGTGTGTAACTTGGTATTTTTTGAAGTTTTTTCCCCCATTAAAAAAATTAGGTATATGTTGATAAAATAGATAACCAACAAGGACCTACTGTATAGCACAGGGAACTATACTTAATCATTTTGTAATAACCTATAAGGGAAAAGAATCTGAAAAAAAATAGATATATATGTATGCATAACCAAATCACTTTGCTATACACCTGAAACTAACACAACATCGTAAATCAACTATACTTCAATTTTTTAAAGTTAGGACACAATTTACAATTAATGTACAGTTCTGTTAGATTTGACAAACGCATGCAGTCATGTACCTACCACCACAGTCAGGATAAAGAATTTTGCCAGTCATCTAAAATATACCTCTGAATGTCATCAAGCTTTCTGTCATTTGCAGTGCAATGATTTAACCAGTCTTTTTTTGTTGGCCATTTGAGGTTGCTTACAATTTTCCTCTTAACTGATTTTGCAATCTGAGGGAGTGAAATGAATGCATGAAAATGAGTGAAATCTGGGATTCTCATTTTCCTGCCGTTATACCAAATGGGCTTCTCCCTTCTCTGCTTGGAAAACTGCTCATCCTGAGACCCAGCTCAGACGTTATCCCTCTGTGAAGCCCCTGTGATGCCAAATGGAGAGTTGGTTCCTCCTTCCTCTGCAGTCCCAAGGCACCAAGTCACACGCAGTTTATAGGACAGACATTGTAATAGTCTGTTTCTCTTCTCCCCTCCAGGCTGTGAATTGATGTCTTTCGCAGTCCTGTGTTCCCCAAACCTAGGCCATGCCTGGCTCACAGTGTTCTATAAATGTTCATGAAGTGAACGAACATTCTACTCTGTTGAACACAATTTTAGTATTGTGCTGATTTTTTAGGAGGCAGGTACTTGCTGAGCATGATGCCAATATGGGCTGGATGAATTAAGCTGGTACACTTGAGGAGAGCTGGATGTTTTCCTCTGTTACAGACCCTGGATCAGGGATGCAAATTCATATTTATGTGGAGTCATTCAAATATTTATTGAATGAACAAATACATGGATGAAAGGTGTGGTCCTGGACTTGGGAGGTAAGAAAGCCAATCAGACATAGCACCTGTTCTTGGTGAGTTCACAACTGGGAATCAAGGAATCTACCTAGGAAGGCTTCACCCCCCTCCCCCACCATGCAACCTGTACTTAGACTTAGCGAGACAGCAGCCAGTGTCACTTGGCAACAATGCCTGGACATTTTGTTTTGCCAAGAGTTTGTGATCCAGGAGTCAGACCTTGAGTGGGGAGCATCTGCTTTAATTTATTAAAGGTGTATTTATTAATCTCTGCATCTGCAATATATAGCACAGGACTTGGCACACAGCAGGGATTTTTGAAAGCTTGCGCAAGGATGAAATATGGATATGAATAAGGATAACAATGTTGAGAAAGATAAAAATGACCACCATTCGCTGAGTACCTCCCCAGCCAGGTCCTTGACTAGGTGCTCCCTACACATTCTGTTTCTTATAACAGCCCTGGGGTAGGTCTGTATCACTCACTCTCCCATCTTACAAGTGGGTTCCCCCGCGGTGCCCAGGCCCACACCGCAGGGAGAAGTATCTGCTGGAAGGTGAACAAGGTGTGCCTAGCTCCAAAGCCTGCCTTCTCGACACAGCGCCCAGGAGCCTCAACATCAAACGCTGCCCATCTCTGCCTCCCCAGGTACTGCACGTAAAGCTCGGTAATGGGTCTTGCGTCGAAACCGCGTCCTTCCGAATCGTGCAAGGACCGGTTCCTAGGAGGCTCCGGAGGCCACACCGCAGGCTCCGACCGGCTGCGAACAGGTGACTTGCACTGGGGTGCGCTCCGGCGTAAGGTGTGTAGCCGTGACCTTCGGGAAGTGTCGGGCTCAGAACCTGGCACCCAGCAGACGCTCGATAACGGCCTTCGGTGTCCTCCGCGGCTGTAAGCGGAGAGTTGGGGGCAGCCCCCGAGTTGGAAGACGCTGCTCGGAAAGAGAACCAAAACCCGGAGCCCGGTGCCGGAAATCAGGAGCGGCGACTCGACCGAGGCTCACCCACCCGGGCGGGGCCGGGGGCGGGGCTTCTACTGTATCCAGTCAATCGGCGTCCGAGAGGCGAGCCCGCCCCCCTGAGGAGGCGGTGCTTGCACACTCGGCCGCCCCCTGAGTTCCTCCCCCGGGGGACGGGGCGGGGCGTGCCGGCGGCGCTCGGCGCTGACGCTGCGCCGACGCGCCCGACGTCGGGCACGTTGACGCCGGCGACGCGCAGCCGGGCCCGCTCCTCCTGTGCTCTGCCAGTGTCCGGCCGCAGGCCGGCCTTAGTGACTGGGGGCGGCGGGCCCGGGGCGGCGGGCGCGGGGCGGGCGGCGGGCGCGGGCTGCCTTCGTCGGGCCCCGAGCTCGCCTGGAGCGAGCAGCCGCCCGCGAGCCGCCGCGGAGCGTCCTCGCCCGCTCCCGCCGGCGAGCAAGGTAAGGGATAGGGGGACTGAAACAGGGTTGGGGCGGAGCGGGGCCCCGGGCGCCGGCGCCCTCCCCGCGGGGGCCGCGCGGCTGGTGAGTGTCAGCCCCGGGGGAAGGGTGTGCAGCGGGGCCCGGGGTCGCTGGGGCAGGGGGCGCTGCCCGCGGGACCCCCGGCGAACGGGCTCTCGGGGCCGTGCGCCCCCCCTCCCCGACCCCAGCGCCAGGTGACCCGCGCCCCCGGGGACCCCAGCGCTGGGCGCGGGGGCGAGGACCTGTAGCCGCGGGAAGTCCCGAGCCAGGCTGGGTTCCCGTGGTGAATCGTTCTCGCCACCCTGGCGTCCGGGCTGCTGCAGCACCGGGTGCGGGTGCGAGCGGGGTAGAGTCGTTGTCACTGTCAGGTGCGTGGTATGCGGTCCTGGGCATCTCCGTCCCGGGGGTCCGCCGAGCCCGGAGCACCGGCGGCAGCCTCGGGAACCGGCCCCCTGCCCCTCGCCCCGTCATTATATTTGAGACACTTAGTAGCCTCTCGTAATCTCACCTTTCACTTTTCCTTCCTTCCTAGCCGTGCACGTCTGTCTCGACCTGCTATATTTCCATTGTGGAATTTTTGGGGGGCGGGGGGGTCTGTTAATTTACGTAAGTTAGGTTGACTGACCAACCATTGTAGCCGTTGAAAAACACCTCTCGCGCCCTTAACGAGTCCAGTTCCGTTTATCGCTCACCAAATCCAGCCCAAGAATTCAGGGAGCCGTCAGTCCTTCCTAGGAGCTGACTGCACACATTCCTCTAAGATGCCTGATGGATTTTGTACTTGTCAGTTTTACTGGCTGTATGCTCCTTCTGTGCTTTTCCTGAAAAATGATTGGATGGCACGTGTTTTGACTTTCTCTCCCCCACCGGGAAATAGAAAGGAAAAAAAAAAAGGTTACAGAAGCACACTTGTTTTCAACAACTAGAAAGTACAGCTTTGCAGAGAGAATGCCACAGGGTTTGTTCTTTATGTGAGGGTTGTCTTCTTTGGTCTTTACCCCTTCACTGGATTACTGTCAGTATTAAATGTCTTCATCTTGTGTGTTCTGGGCACTTTGTATATGCATGTGTACGTTTTCCCAGTTTTTTTCTGTACAGAGCAGAGCAGTCAGATCTGGGAATAATGAGGCTGTCAGCCTTTCACTTATCAGCTACAGATAGCTATAAAGTTGCAGCTTTGGGGAAGCCTTTATTTTGCACTTGATGACTGTGGTCTGGGTCTTTCATTTCAAGATGATGTGCGAGGTGATGCCGACCATCAGTGAAGCAGAAGGCCCCCCAGGAGGAAGTGGGAGCCATGGGTCCAGCTCCCCTTCACAGCCAGATGCAGATTCACACTTTGAACAGTTGATGGTCTCCATGCTGGAAGAGAGGGACCGTCTCCTTGACACTCTGAGAGAGACCCAAGAAACGCTGGCCTTAACCCAGGGGAAGTTACACGAGGTTGGTCACGAAAGAGATTCCTTGCAGAGGCAGCTCAATACCGCGCTTCCACAGGTATGGGTGATTTTCACCTGAGTTTTTTCTAAACGCTTTTTTACGATGTTGAAATTTTTCGATGTGTATTTTGCGTAATCACTCGTGAAATGGTGGTTCTGTTATTTGTAAGTCTCATATAGATAAAATTCCTGAGGATTAAACTTCTTAGTGAGAACAAACTCCAGTGTACCATAAAGTTCTGTAAAAACACCTTATTGCCCTTGTTCCCCTTTAGAGCGGCAGAAGGAACTGCCTAGATTTGGAAGAGTGCTCCAGGGTTTTTGAAAAAGGGCTATGAAGCAGCCAAGCTCTGTGGTGCCTTCCGTTTCGCTGTCTTAAGCTATTCCTTGCCTAAATGTGTATTTCCATGGGTTGTGTTATGTATTTCCAATTTCCTAATGAAATTTACTGGACAAATAGGATTGATTTCACAGGAGAAATATTTTTACAGCCACCTTTCTCAGAACACCGGTGTTTTGTAAATCAGGTTTGTTTGAGGGGATAGAAGACGGAAGATGGATTCCTTTGGAGCTCTCTCTGTGGCAGATGAGAATTATAAAGCTTACAGCCACACTGAAGTTTTTCATCTAAGGATATTGTGTTTGGAGCAGTGTTTCAAGGCCTTTTCTTGTGGAGCCGAGTGAGGATCTAATGACAGGAGCAGGGAGAGGGTGTCAGCTAGAAGAGTGTGCACTGGGTGGCACAGAGCACAGTGGGAGATGTGTGTGTTCCTTGGGTGTTTACGAGGTGTAGGTGCCATTTTACCTATTCATATAGGTGCCTTTATGGTGCTTTCAGGTGGACATGAATAAGCATGCATTTATTCTCTCAGGATGGGTCTGCAGTGGTAAATTAGTAAATGAATAATTGCTAGCCTTAATGCATTTCTGGGCTTTAGTCAACTCTCCTGAAAGATGGGTAAGCTCAACATTTGGATTTCCTTTTTAGCAACAATAATCTGATGTCAGTGCTGTGATGTTCTGTCTTTGTCAATTTGAGAATCATTAAGTTTTTTCTCATTTGAATCTTGTAAATTACCAGGTTTGTTTGGGTCAGATTTTATTACCACAAGCTTAGAAGGGTTGGCCAAATTATGTTTTACTGGGATTTTATTGTAGTATTTGTAAATCTTTTCAGTACTTTGGGGTTTTTTGTTTTGTTTTGTTTCTTTCGTAGCTGTATTTGTCTTCTTATAATTTGAGGTACATACACTGAAGTGTAGTTTTTTGAAAGGATGAGCACAAGGGATTTGTGACAAGTAAGGGACAGGAGTTTTGTAAAGTCCAGTCTCATGCAGTGGAGGTTGTCACACCAGCCAATGGGACAGTCGCTCAGTGATTTGTTGCTAGCTGCTGCTCCTTGTTGTAGCCTGGAAATGCCTTGTTGAGTGGAGAATGTGATGACGTCACCAGCTCACCTCACCACCTGAGCACCTGAGTCCAGCGTTTTAGAAACACAGGAACCATTAAGTAAACATTTTTTGGATCCTTCCCTTTCTTGGCATTTGTCTTCTGTTTGGTGGCTAATTGTGTGACCATGTAGGCGTGTGAATAAACTCCTGCCAGGTTATGTAGGCAAGTAATAGTGTACTTAAGAAAAACTTAACTGTAACAGAACATACGTCAGAAAAATTCACAAAGCATAAGTGTACATCGCAGTGAATTTTTCATTAAGCAAACACACTCTTGTAACCACTGCCCAGACCAAGAAATAGAACATTACCAGGCTTCCCAGAAGCCCCCTCCCACCCACTCCCAGTAATTGTCTCCCAGAGCTAACTGTGGTCTCGACTTTCTGCCGTTGATTAACTTGGCATGTTCTTGACTTTGTGTAAATGGAATAAAGTAACGTGTATATTTTATTTCTTGATTCTTTCATTCAACATTATCTTTGCGAGCTCTATCCGTGTAGCTTTGTTCGTTCTCATCTGCTATTTAATAACCCAGTGTATGAATGTACCATAATTTATTCTTTCTGTTGTTCATGGGTATCTGGGTTGTTTCTAGTTTTTACAAATGCTGCCCTGAATGTTCTTGCTTTTTGGTACAGATATGTATGTGTTTCTGTTGGGTGTGTTCAAAGGAGTAGCACTGCCAGGTGATGGAGTATGTTCAGCCTTAGTAGGCTCTATCCAAGGTGGTGGTCGTGACCGTTGTCCTACCTCCCGCAGTGTGTGAGCCGTTGGTTGTTCTGACCCTCGGTATCGGCAGTTCTTTGGTTGTAGCTGTCTGGTGGTGTTGAGTGGTAGGAACTCAGTGGGGTGGGGACTTGCTCCCTGATGGCCAGTAAACATCCCTGGCGTTCGTTAGCCATTTGCTTACGTTCTTTGGTGAAATAATTGTCTTTTGCCCATTTTTTGATTGGGTTGTCTGTTTTGTTTCTTACTGATTTGAAGGAGTTCTTTTTATATATTCTGAGTACATATATGTATGGCAGGTTTTTTTGGGGGGGTGTTTGCCTTTTCACTTTCTCAGTGGTGTCTTTTAAAAAGCATAATTTTTTATTTTAATGTACCCCAGGTGATCAGTCTTTTCAGTAATATTTAATGAGCTTTGTGTTCATTGAAAGATATCATCACGAAGTTGCATGAAGATGTTATCCTGTAAAAGCTTTATTGTTTTATCTTTTACATTTAGATCTGTAATCCATCTGAAACTGATTTTTGTTTATTGTGTGAGATAGGGGCCAGGCTTCATTTTTTTTTTTTTTTTTCCTTTAAGTGTATGGCTATCCGGTTGTAATTTATTAAAAAAAGCATCCTTTCCCCAGTGTGCTGCAGTGTCATCTCTGTTGTAAATCAAGTGACCGTAAGTGTATGGGTCTGTTTCTGGACTCCCCTCTGCTCCATTGATCTTTTTGTCTCTTTTGCACAAATGCAACGCTATCTAAATTACTGTAGATTTAGTCAGTCTTCATATCTGGTAATTTAAATCCTACACCTGAGTCATGATTCAGTATTGCCTTGGCTAACCTTGACCCTTTGCGTTTTCAGATAAATTTTAGAATCCACTAGGCTGTCTTTCCCCAGAAAATGTGCCGGGATTTTAATTGAGGTTGAATTTAATTTGTAGACCAGTGCGGCGAGAAATGACGTCTTTTTAATATTGTTCTTAGAATCCATGAACACAGTATATATAGTCCTCCATTTATTTAGATCTTCTTTAATTTGTCTTAAAATTTTACAGTTTTCTGTATGTCTTATGCATGTTTAATTAGATATCTCATATTTTTGATGCCATTATAAATTACTAGTATGTAGAGATAGAATTAATTTTTCTGTATTCACTTGCTAAATCCATTTATTTCTAGTAATAATTCTTGTATTTTCTATGTATACACTGCTATGTCTGCAGATAAGTTTCTTTTTTTTTCTTTCCAGTTGCTGTAACCCTTTTTCTTTTTCTTGCCTTATTGTACTGGCTAGGATCTCCAATACAGTGGTGAACAGAAGTAATGAGAATAAATATCCTTGTCTCATTCCCAGTATCAGAGGAAAAGCTTTCACTATTTCACCATTACATATGATATTTACTGTAACTTTTCTTTAATTTTTAAAAACAATTTATTTATTTTACTTATTTCTTTGGCTACTTTGGGTCTTCGTTGTTGCGTGTGGGCTTTCTCTAGCTGTGGTGAGCAGGGCCTACTCTTCACTGCGGGCTCCTCACTGCAGTGGCTTCTCTTGTTGTGGAGCACAGGCTCCAGGCACACGGGCTTCATTAGTTGTGGCACGTGGGCTCAGTAGTTGTGGCTGCGGGCTCTAGAGCACAGGCTCAGTAGTTGTGGTTCATGGGCTTAGTTGCTCCGCGGCACGTGGGATCTTCCCAGACCAGGGCTCGAACCCATGTCCCCTGCATTGGCAGGTGGATTCTTAACCACTGCGCCACCAGGGAAGCCCTACTGTGGCTTTTTTGTAGATATTTTTATGAAAA
Source organism: Delphinus delphis (assembly GCF_949987515.2). Taxonomy (NCBI): domain Eukaryota; kingdom Metazoa; phylum Chordata; class Mammalia; order Artiodactyla; family Delphinidae; genus Delphinus; species Delphinus delphis. The sequence continues at coordinate 107,129,870 of NC_082690.1, forward strand.
TATGAAAAATTTCCTCTTTGCTAAGAGTTTTTTAAAATCATGAATTAAAATTATTACATTAAATTTTCTTAAGTATATTTTCTGCAAATTTTAAAACAACCAAGTGATTTTTCTTTTATGTGGTGATTTAACTTTTTAAAAAATTTTGTGATTCTAGAATAATCCCAACCTGATCTTGATGTATTCTCCTTTGGTTGGATTTTATTTGTTAATTTTGTTTAGGATTATTGCATCTGTATTCAAGGTCTGTAATTTTACTTTCTTATACTTCTTGTCCTTGTTGGGTTTTGGTATCAAGGTTATGCTCGTCTCATAAAACAAGGTGGAAAGTGTTCCTTTTTTACCCCCAGAAGAGTTCCTGTGAGATTGGTGTTTTCTTTCTTAGATTTTTGGAAGAATTGATTGGCAAAACCAGCTGGTGTAGGATTTTCATTAAGGGATGGCTTTTAATTTCAGATTTAATTATTTTCATGGAAATAGAATTTTTCTGATTTTATATGTCTTCTTGTGTCTGTTTAGGTAAAGCATTTTCCCCTGCTAGGAATTTATTCAGGCCACCCAAACTTTCCAATTAGTAAGTGTAAAGGGGTTCATAATATCCCCTTTAAAAAATACTTGATACTGGTAATTTGTGCTTTGTCTCTTTTTCTTAATCAGTCTCTCTAGGGGTTTATCAATTTTATCAGTCCTTTCAAAGAACCAACTTTTGGCTTTATTGATTTTTTTTTTTAATTTCATATTTGTTCTCTATTTCCTTATTTTGTGCTCCTTTTTCTTCCATTTGCTTTGTGTTTCGTTTGCTATTCTTTTCTCTGGTTTCTTGGGATAGATGCTTAATTGATTTTTAGCCTTCTTTCTTTTCCAGTACATGTGTTTAAGGCTGTAAGTTACCCTCTAAACACCATTAGCTGCATCCCACAAATTTGAATAAGCCAAACTTTCATTTATCTTTTATGTAAAAGTATTTTCTAATTTTCATTGTGTTTTTAAAAATTATTATTTAAAAAAATTTTGAAGAAGTGTGTCGTTTAACTTCCCAGTGTTTGGGGAGGCTTTTCTCCTTATCTTTTTGTTGATTTCTAGCTTAATTCCATGAAGATCCCTATCTTAGTCTTTTTGGGCTGTTGTTACAAAATACCATAGACTAGCTGACTTATAAACAATAGAAATTTATTTCTCATAGTACTGGAGGCTGGGAAGTCCCAAGATCAAGGTGCCGGCAGATTCCATGTTTGGTGAGTCCTGTTTCCTGGTCCCTAGATGTCCAGCTTCTTCTCACTGTCCTCCCCGGGCGGACGGGGGCAAGGGAGCTCATTGCACTTAGGACCTAATCCCTCGCAGAGTCCGTGCCTCCTAATACCATCGCCTTGGGGGGGATGAATTTTGAGGGGGCATAAACTGTCTATCTACTGCAATCCCTAAAGATACCCTGCATTATTTCAATCCTTTGAAATGAGTTGAGCTTTCCTAATGGCCCAATACACATTCATTTTGTTAAGTGTTCCTTGGGCACTTGAAAGCAATGCGTATCCGCGGGAACGCAGTATTCTGTGTGTATCGGTTAGATCAGGTTTGTTAATCATGTAATTCAGATTCTGGTAGCCACGTTAAATAAAGTAGAAATAGGTGAAATTACTTTTAATATATTTTATTTAGCACAGATATCCAAAATATTATCATTTCAGTGTGTCATCAACATAAGAAAACGAATGAAATATTTTACGCTCTTTGTTTCGTACTAAGTCTTTAAAGTCCGCTGTGCGTTTCCTGCTTGCAGCACATCTCAGTGTGGAGCGGCCACGCTTCCAGCATCACTGCCTCATAGCTGCACGTGACTGCGTACTGGACAGCCCCCTTCCACTGAGAGATGCATTAAAGGCTCCCACTGTGATGATGAATTTGGCTGTTTCTCCTTTTCTACTTCTCTCCGTTTTTATGTGTTGATATTTTGAGATTATGTTATTAGGTACATTCGAATTTAGAATTCTCCTCGCTAGATTGAACTTGTATCATTATGAAATTTTCCTTTTTATCTCTAGTAACGCTTCTTACTTCAGACACTATTTGACAGTGATATCTGCACATCGGTTTCCTGTCCGTGTTTGCCTGGGTATCTTTTCCTTTCGCCTGACTGTGATTTTATATCTTAACATGTACCTCTGTGAATAGTGTGTAGTTTTTATTTTAATCAGTTTGATAGTTCTTATCTTTTTTTTTTTTTTTAGTTCTTATCTTTTAATTAGAGTATTTGCTCTATTTAAATGTAATTGCAGTCTTTCAGTTTATAGGTACAGTGTTACTATTTGTGTTCTGTCTGTCCCACCTATTCTGTGTCCTCTCTCTTACCTTCTTTGAGAAGTATGAAGTGTTTTTAACTCTGTGTTCCTGTGCCGGCTGTCGGATATACAGTCGCAGACACAGGGCGTGTTTTTACAGTTCAGCCTGGGTTCGCACCTGCCTTTACTGCCCCCCGACACTGCTGTTTGCTTTGATACTCAAACTGCCCTGAACGCCCTCCCACCTCCTGTGTCACTGCTATGATACTTTAAAATGTTAGATATAGTTTTGGCATTATCATCATTGTTTTGTACAGTTAATATTGTGATTTATTCTCATAGGTTGCTTTTCACTTGTTTTTTCATATTTCTGTCAGAGACTTCTTTTTCTCGAAGAACTACTTCAATATTTTTTTAGTTCATGTCTGTGGGTGATGAGTTGTCTCATTTTCATTTGCCTGAAACGGCTTTATTTTGCCTTCACTTTTAAAAAATAAATTTATTTATTTTTATTTTTGGTTGTATTGGGTCTTTGTTGCTGCACGCAGGCTTTCTCTAGTTGCAGCGAGCGGGGGCTACTCTTCCCCGTGGTGCGCAGGCTCCTCATTGCGGTGGCTTCTCCTGTTGTGGAGCACGGCCCCTAGGCGTGAGGGCTTCAGTAGTTGTGGCTCACAGACTCAGTAGTTGTGGCGCATGGGCTTTGTTGTTCCACGGCATGTGGGATCTTCCCGGACCAGGGCTCGAACCCGTATCCCCTGCATTGGCAGGCGGATTCTTAACCACTGCGCCACCAGGGAAGCCCCTATTTTGCCTTCACTTTTTTTTTGTTTGTTTGTTTGTTTTGCCGTACGCGGGCCTCTCACTGTTGTGGCCTCTCCCGTTGCGGAGCACAGGCTCCGGACGCGCAGGCTCAGCGGCCATGGCTCACGGGCCCAGCTGCTCCGCGGCATGTGGGATCTTCCCGGACCGGGGCACGAACCCGCGCCCCTGCATCGGCCGGCGGACTCTCAACCGCTGCGCCACCAGGGAAGCCCTTGCCTTCACTTTTGAAGCATGTTTTTGTTGGGTATAGAATTCCAGGTTGGTGGGTATTTGTTTTTCAGCATTTTATAGATGCCAATCCCTTATCTTCTGACTTCCTTTTTCTGGAAAAGTCAGCTCTCAGTGTTGTTGCACCATTAAAGGCAGTGCCGTTTTTCCTCTGGGCACTCTAACATTTTCTTTTTGCCTCAGACACCAGAAGAACTGCTGAAAACCAATGTGTGGTTTTCTTTGTTGAGTCAATGGCTTGATTCTTTAACCAACGTTGACCATTATCTTTATAGGTGTTTCTCATTCCCCTTCCTGTCTCTCCTCCACTGTGAGGAGCCCCATTTATATGTACACTAGATCTTTTTAACAGTGTCCTGCGGTGTCTTTTGGGCTCCTTGGATAGACTTTTTTTCCTCTAACTTCTATTTTCTTTTTAAAACTAATCCATCCTTCAGTTCATTGATCCTCTCTTCAGCTGTGTCCGATTTGATGTTAAGCCCATAGATTGAGTTCTTAAATTCAATCACTGTTACTTTCAAGTTCTAGAATCCATTTTGAATTTTGGAAAATTTTCCTTGTGTCAAGTATATTTTTGAACAGTTGAAGTTTGCGTCTGATAGCTCTAGTGTATGTGTCCCCTCCGGATCTGTTTCTATTTCTGTTCTTTTTTTCTCCTGGTCCTATTTGTTGTTACGCCCGTTTTTGTCTTTTTAGTTGAGTGTTGGACATTATGTGTGAAAAACTGTAGCGGTTCTGGGTGATGCTGTCCTCCTTCAGAGTCTCCTGTGACGCAGACCCAGGGTAGGGTCACAGCTCTTGGCTCAGTCGGGGGCTCAGTGGCTGGAGGCTGGGAGTCCTTGTCAGCCTCAGGCTCAGCTGCCTTCACCCACCTTCCCGCCCCCCCCGAGGGTGGAGCCCTGCAGGGTCTCCATCTGGAAGCTTCTCAGGGCCCCTCCTTGGCAGGTCCTGAGCACCGTGAGGTTCTACTGCAGCTCCGCTGCTCAGCCAGTTTGTGCGGAGTGTTGGGCTCATTTTCTGTGTCCCCCTTTTCTCGGGGAGCTTAGTCCCTAAAGTCCTGGCTGACTTGTCAGGCCTGTACTAGAATGTTTGTCTTCCCAGCCTTATGGAACTGTCCAGAGCTCTGTCAGCTAGTACCCTCTGCTTGCCTTTTCACTGCGTTTTCTTCCCAGAGTCAGCATGGGCAGATGCCCCGAGGGAGGGAGCGCCCCTCTCAGTCTCCCGCTCCCTCACTGGGTTTCCCTTTTCTTTGGAGTCTTGTACCCTCCAGTTTTGGCTGCCTCAGTACCTCTTTGATGCCTTCAGACAGACTTTAAAAATGTATTTTATTTAGCTTTTCTAGTTCTTGGCGGGCTGACCTACAAACTGCTCACGTACATAACTGGAAGTGGGGGAATAACTGGTGTGTTCTCTCCATCTGAAGCAACACGTAATAGTAAATATATTTGATCATCTCTATTTGATGGAGGAGAACAAGGACCACTGGTCCTTGCTTAGTCCCCACTATTCCGTTTCTAGTCAGAATCCCCAGTTTGCCCATGCTCGGCCACTTGAACTTGGAAAGAGGATGGAGCAAGCGGCCCACTCGCCCTGGAGACAGAGGACCTGCACTCTGGCTCCTCTCGCGGCCATTGTCCCAGCCCCGCACTGGTCTCCCCTCTTCCCCTTGCCCTGTGCCAGCCTGGCGGTGATGACGGGCTGGTGGTGGCAGAGGAGGAGGATAAGGAGGTGGGAGGGGTTATGTGACCTTTGTTCTGTGAGTTGATCACATGTGGGTTTTCTTTTTCAGTGTTTAAAAAAATTACTGCTTTTAGTCTTCCTTTCAATTTCATTTTAAAGTTGAAAATGAAGATTTTATTCTTAAAGTTGAGTGTAGTGATTTTACAGTCTTTTTGAAAGCAACAGTTGAGATTTTAAAAAGACGTCTCAGAGAACTCCAATACATAGAACCGAGAAAAGAGAATGTGTTCAGGTTGAATTGTGGGCAGAACCCCAAACTGTGCTGTCATCTCTCCCAGAGTCTGCTGGTTCCTGAGACTGGTGGATATGGGACTCCCAGCACCCTAAGGACTAAGGTCCTAAAATCACAGCTTAGTCTGCCTGTGTCAGGAGTGTTGGTTGTCACGGCAGAGGTTTGGGCTGAGCGGGGAGCAGTGTAGCCTGTGCTGGGGGGTCGGAGCGCAAGGAGGGTGGAAGCGCAGCCTGGCCAGGAGGGTGAGAGGGGACGGGAGACGATGCGGGACGGAGGAAGGGGTGACACCTGGTGGGGTCTGAGGGGCTGCGGCCGTCAAGGCTCGGGCAGGGATGCCCCTGAACGTCTGCGATGCCCCCTCCACGGCACCAGTTACCTGGCAGCCGAGGGCCGAGGTTGAGAGGCTCTGGTGGGAAGAATCCCCAGCCTGTCTCGAGCACCGCTGAGTTCACAGCGGGGTCCAGCACTCCACTGGCGGTTCACGGTCAGTGCCCCTACCAAGGTTGGATCAGTGCTGCTGAGCTGAAGTGAGTGAGTCAGGCAGGGAGGACTGACCTCAGAATCAGAGTGAGGTCAAAGGAGCTCAGTGACTCCTCTTCCAGGCTGGAGTCTAGGGATGCCCTTGACTTTAGGTGGGGCCCTTCCAGTGAGCTTCTTCAGCAGGTGCAGGTGGCAAAACCCCTCTCCGAAGACCATGGGTATTTCTAGTGTTTTTGGTTTCTGAAACAGTTAATACTGTTCAGTACTACTTTGAAACAGTATCCTTGAGCACGGGCGCCTTCCCTCTTCGGCACACACTCACTGCACCGTTGAGCAGAGCCCTCCGGTCTCCGTGGAGCCCCTTGTGACTGAGCTGGTTCCGGGTTCTGGGCTCCTGGGAGACAGTGGCAGAGGCAGAGCTGTATGCAGCCCTTTCGTCTCCAGATAGCGGTGAGAGTGGTCACAGTGGTGAGAGTGGGATAGGGGTGATAGTGGTCGTAGTGGTCATAGTGGGATAGTGGTCATAGTGGTGATAGTGGTGATAGTTTGGGCCTCAGTGGGGAAGGATTGACACCATCTGGTTGAAGGTTGTAAGAGGCCATGCTGGTGCTGTGTGGAGGATGGGTGGGGCGGGGCTAGAAGGGATGGGGAAGAAAGCACTGGCGGAGAGTCATTGGGGTACATGGGTTGAGCTGTAGAGTCAGTACTTTAGGCAAAAGTTTTAAACCCCTTGACATCACCCATCTTACAAAGCACAGAACAATGTATGTAATATTTTAATGAAGTGTACGTACTGCTTATGTGTATGATGTATACACTGATATTCACTGAGCGCCTGTTCTGTGTCAGGCACTGTTCTAGGTGCTGAATACTCAGTATGTAGGAAGGGTCATGTGGCCCAAGATCTCTTTATTTGTGCAAAGAGAAATAGAATGAAAGACTCTGTGTAGTTCAGTTTGACCAAGTTTGACGCGTGGACAGAACCGCAGCAGAAGCAGCGGCCGGTGCTGGGTGTCTGCACAGGAGGACTCGGCCCGGCGGCTTTCCTCGCGTTGCCACGACCCTCTGTCCTCCCCGCTCTACTGCTTGAGCTCACACACACGTCCTCGCCTGGCACACCTCCATTTGGGTGGACTTCGGGCCTCTTGAATTCAGCATGGGCCCAAACCAGCTCTTCCCCACGTCTGTCCCTCCCCCTGAGATGGTACAGTTTTCTGCCGAGTCAAGTGGTCAGAAAGCAAGAGACCACTCGTCTCACCCTCCCAGTCTCCAGGCCCTGTAGGAGGCACCTTTCTTGTCTCTCGGACGCCACCTCTGAGGTCCGCTGGCGAGGTCTGGACCCTCTTCTTCCACCAGGTTGATTCAAGGAGGGGTTGGCCCCAGCGACCTCTCTGTCCCGCGCCAGCCATACTGGGTTGTAGGTCATTCCTCACAGGAGATGTTCTGTTTTCCTGCAGTTTCTTTGTAAATATGCTGTTCTGTCAGAGAGGAAGGCCCTTCTTACCCTGTCTTCTGCTTGCTAGCTCTTGGCGCTAGCTCCTGCTGAGTACTTTGGTAGCTAACTCTCTTGGAGAGCCAGTTTGGCCCTGTGTAGAAAGAGCCTCAAAAAACTCCTGTTCTTCTTTCTTTTCCAGATTACTCTTCCATTTATTTATTTATTTTTTAGCATGGATTTTGCAGCTAGACAGGTCTGCATTTTACTTCTGTCTACAAAGTAACTGCCTGCTGTTAGGCCAGTGGCTTAGCTCTTTTCTCTTTTAAATTAAATTAAATTAATTTATTTTTTATTTATTTTTTGTCTGCATTGGGTCTTCATTGCTGTGCGTGAGCTTTCTCTAGCTGCGGCGAGCTGGGGCTACTCTTTGTTGCGGTGCACGGGCTTCTCATTGCAGTGGCTTCTCTTGTTGTGGAGCACGGGCTCTAGGTTAGTGGGTTTCGGTAGTTGTGGCTCGCAGGCTCTAGAGCGCAGGCTCAGTAGTTGTGGCGCACGGCCTTAGTTGCTCCGCGGCATGTGGGATCTTCCTGGCCAGGGATCAAACCTGTGTCCCCTGCATTGGCAGGCAGACTCTTATCCACTGCACCACCAGGGAAGCCCAAGGAAATGGTTCTTATCTGGAGGAAACTTACGCATAATGATATTCACCATAACAGCTTTAAATACGATTTACATTTTTTACTGGTTAGAAAATTATAAGAGCAATACACCAGTTAGAAACCATTTTAAAGTATAAATGATGTGTAGTTCGCGTTCCACAGGGGTTTAACGTCTCCCACTTTACCTCCCAGCCTTACCTCATTTCCCCCATTTTTGCCCTCACTTTGAGAGGGAACGATTTCTGGTGGTCCCGTTCTTGTGGTGGGAGGTGGGCTCACTGGGCTGAGGCGGTGGTTTCTGACCCCTCTTCGTCTCTCTCTCTGCACTTCCTCCTGCTCCCCAGGGACCTTCCTGGTCACTAGGGGACTTCCTAGGACCTTAGCATCCATTTGGCGTTCCTGCCAAATCACTTCTTTCATTGGAAGTTGAGTGATGACTTCTCCGACTCTCGGTCCTCCTTTGTTTATTAATTGATGCTCCTCTTTCAAGAGCATCCCTTTTTATTCTCTTTCTCTCTCAGTCACTGTGGACACTGGATTGGTATTTATTCGGTGTATTATAGTCAGTTATCATTATTCCTTAGATGCTTATATTGTCCCCCTTGGATTGGCTCCTGTGGCCTTTGCCAAGGCCCTGTTAGGCTTTGAATGTTTCCTTGTTTTCTGGAACAAAAATTTGTCCCAGGCCCACTTTGTGTTTTTCCTGCCTCAGATCTGAAATCATTCCTCTGAGGAGCCCTGGTTCCTTTTCGTGGGGAAGTATTTAGAAATCAGTATCTGGAGGCCAGGTGTGCTCATGTCACAGGGGTTAGCATCTTTTAGGTCCTCCTAGGGAACAGAGCTAGACAAAAATATTCATTTTTTAAAAACCGTGGATTTCATATTGGTATTTCCTTAACAAATTAAAATGAAGTCTTTCCCCTTAGTTTATTTTCTATTTATAATTCTTGTCTTACACTGTTTTGCTTTCTAATGATGTTAGCATTATTTTCTTTATCCTATGATATACATGAAATATTTTCAACATTTTAATACCATATTACTATAATCATCCTACTGTATGAAGTTTTATCATTTCTTTGCAATTCTTTGGGGTCTTAGAATAAATAAATGTATCTAAATAATATATAGTTAGAATAATGGGTTTTAAAGCAATGTGAAGTAACATAGCTGCACAAATAAAATTTGATATACAGTTCATTTGTTTCTGTTTATTTTTTTTTAATAAATTTATTTTATTTATTTATTTTTGGCTGCATTGGGTCTTCGTTGCTGCGTGTGGGCTTTCTCTAGTTGTGGGAGCGGGGGCTACTCTTCGTTGTCGTGCGCGGGCTTCTCATTGTGGTGGCTTCTCTTGTTGCGGAGCACGGGATCTAGGCACGCGGGCTCCAGTAGTTGTGGCATGTGGACTTAGTAGTTGTGGCGCAACGGGCTTAGTTGCTCTGCGGCATGTGGGATCTTCCCGGACTAGGGCTTGAACCCGCATCCCCTGCATTGGCAAGCGGATTCTTAACCACTGCGCCACCAGGGAAGCCCTCTTTTTATTCTTAATTTTAGGGTTTGCATTCTTCTTTTGGAGTTAATTTTTTTCGAATACATAAAGCATTTACATGGTTCAAAAATCGGAACTATAGGAAAAGGCATTCTCAGAAATCTTGCTTCTCCTGTCTCTGTCCCACCCAACCCTCACAGGTGGGTGACCATGTCTCCTAGTTTGCCTGAGATGGTCCTGGGTTTTGCCTGTTATCCTGAGCAGTTAGCAAGTGTTCCCTTTCACTCTCAGAAATGAAGCCCAGCTGAAGGTTTGTTGCTTGCTAATGCTAATTAGAGAAGTGACAAAATGTTTCCACTTCGTAGGTTTTCCCTGTAGCTGGAAGTGAGCTCTTGGCCCAGTTCTGCAGGCTTGGATAGCAGGTCCTTGGCAGGGAAGGTCCACCCAGAGAGTCCTTACGCTTGGCTTGCAGAGTCTCAATGTTATTCTGAGGGGGAAATTTCATTTTGCTCTGAAAATAAATTTGGGAGCTTAAAGCGTATCCTGCATTTCCAAGTTTTTCTGCTTTGCAAATGGGCTAGTTATCCCTTCTGCCTGTGTAATTTTAAACCCTTGTCAGCAGTAACATAATCATTGATTTCGCGTCGGTATAAAAGTTTCAGCTCTACTTGAGACTGGTCGATATTTCTGAGCCATTGATCTCTCTTGAAATCGGAAGGTGCTGCTAGAAGCTAGGGCCCGCTCTTCTCCCCACCTTGACAGTCTTTCATGGGAGAACGTGAATGCCAGGTAAGGTCAGGCATCCTCTGTGCTCCAAAACAGAAACAGATGTGGCAGGGGAAGAGTATTTCAAATAGTCTGAGTATTAATTTGAATAGTCTGATGCGGTATTTGTTTTCATGCCAATTAAAATCTAAAGGACTTTATTTGTGACCAAGTGTGAAATCCAGTTGAGGCCAAGGGTTAAAGAAGTTCTGTATAGCACTTTGCTGCTTTGTGGCTCAGCTCCTTTCCCTCCACCGCAGACACATGCTGACGGGGGACTGTCAGCACGCTGGCGTTTCACCCCTGCGCTGTCTGAAGGCATTTTATAAAACAGTAGCGCAGCTCCCTCCTCAAGCCGACAGTGACTTAAACGAAGAGCTTAAAGCAGGCCTGCGGGTGTGCCCCGCATCTCTCACTCGCGGGCCTGTCTCTCTGGGTAGATTCCATCCCACGCCTGCCCCACCACGGACCCCAGGTCAAGGTGGGTGCATTTTCGAGGAAAGCAGCCTGTTCAGGCAGAGTCGGCGGACTTCCGGGCCAGCCTTCCTTCCCTGGTTACTTTTGTCAGTTTCCTCAGAGGTGAGCCTTCAGCGTTGTCATCAGTCAGTGAGGAACAGTAACTGTTTGTTTTTATTTAGCAAGTATTATACTTAGTGTTGGCCATGTGTTAGGCACTGGCCAGGGGCTGTGTGGATGGATGTTTAGGGGGATTAAATGAGGTAATAGCCAACATGTTTTGCCTCTAAGCCTTTTTTTTTTTTTTTAAGTGAAGTATAGTTGGTTTACAATGTTGTGTTAGTTGCAGATGTACAGCAAAATGATTCAGTTTTACATATATATATGTATATATATATGTATTCTTTTTCAGATTCTTTTCCCATGTAGGTTATTACAAAATATTGAGTATAGTTTCCTGTGCTATACTGTAGGTCCTTGTTGGTTATCTATTTTATATATACTAGTGTGTATATGTTAATCCCAAACTCCTCATTTATCCCTCTCCCATCTTGCCCTTTGGTAACCATAAGTTTGTTTTCTATGTCTGTGGGTCTATTTCTGTTTTGCATATAAGTTCATTTGTTTCTTTTTTGGGCTGCGCCGAGCAGCCTGTGGGATCTTAGATCCCCGACCAGGGATCGAACCTATGCCCCCTGCAGTGGAAGCACGGAGTCCTCACCACTGGACCGCCAAGAGATTCCTGTATCATTTTTTTTAGATTCCACATGTAAGTGATGTATGATAGCCTCTAAGCCTCTTTGTGTGGATTGTCTCACTGAGGCCTCATAATGATACTATAGAGTATACTTTAATGATACTATAGAGTATACTTTAATGATACTACAGAGTATACTTTAATGATACTATAGAGTATACTTTAATGATACTACAGAGTATACTTTAATGATACTATAGAGTATACTTTATTTATTTTTGGCTGCGTTGGGTCTTCATTGCTGCACGTGGACTTTCTCTAGTTGCGGCGAGCAGGGGCTACTCTTCATCGCAGTGCACGGGCTTCTCACTGCGGTGCCTTTTCTTGTTGCAGAGCACGGGCTCTAGGCGCACAGGCTTCAGTAGTTGCGGCACGTGGGCTCCCTAGTTGTGGCTCGCAGGCTCTAGAGCGCAGGCTCAGTAGTTGTGGCGCATGGGCTTAGTTGCTCTGCGGCATGTGGGATCTTCCCGGACCAGGGCTCGAACCCGTGTCCCCTGCATTGGCAGGCGGATTCTTAACCACTGTGCCACCAGGGAAGTCGCCTATAGAGTATACTTTAAACAGTACTAGAAAGCAGGATGCTATTATGTACCCCATTTTATAGATGAAGAAATTGAGGTTGGGGAGCTCCCCAGAGCCCCATAGATCACAGGTGGTGGTCAGTGTTTGCACCCAGGCAGTCTGACTCCAGGGCTGCTCCCTGCAGGAGGAGATGGGGCCGGCAGGATGCCCCCAATGCCCGTGGGGGTGGTCCTGTGAGTGCCAGGGTTTGCTTCTTCAGCAAAGGGTCTCTGTCCCCGTCGGCTCTGCCTGTGGGCGGCGGGCAGCGCCCAGAACAGGAGCCCTCCAGTGGTCCCCACGGCACCTGCCGCCCTGCGGAGCCTCGTGGGGCGAATACGATGGTTTCCTGACACCTAATGCCCAGAATCTTTAAAGTCCTCCGCTCTCAGATGTCTTGTCTAATTCTGTTTCTGACTATTCTTGTGGCTCTTTCACTTGACGAATCCAGGACGTTTAGAGTTTCTCTTTTGTTCCTCATCACCTTCCCCAGAAGCTCTTGCCCGCAGTGTGTGCCCAGGGGTCTACGTGTGCTGTGGACGGCGGCTCCGGAGCGCGCGTGTCCCTCAGCCAACTCTCGGCCCCTGGTGAGATTCACATGCACCGAACTGCGCCACGTCTGGGTGGATCACTGCAACAGTGAGGAAGGAAAGAGCTGTGGCTTTGGAACGCAACAGGTCAGCCGGCAGTTTGCATGTCAGGGTGTGCAAGGCCCGTCTTCTGTCACTGTCTGTGATGCAGGTAGCTGGGTGGCAGCACGGCAGAGCCCTGAGACAGCTTCTGATCTGGTTCCGTCACCGGGTCACCTCTTGGAGCCTCTGGTCGCATCTCTATAGAATGGGGAGGGGCAAGGGGACTCGACCCTGTAGTTCAAAGCCTTATGGAAAGGAGCCTGTCTCTGGAGGGTCTCCGAGGGGCTGGCTCCCCAGGGAGCGCAGTGCCACCTAGAGCCTCATGTGCCGAGAACCTGCGGCCACACGGGGGTCCGGGGAGGACGGTTGGGAAGCCCTGGGAGCTAGATGGTCTCCATGTCCCTTTGGGCACTGTGACTGTCAGTGTTCTGTAGCTCCTGCACAGCCCTTTACTGTAAGTGGGAAGGAAAGTCGACGTTCGGCTGTGGTTTTCACCGCAGCTGGGGCCGAAGAGTGAGGAGTGATGCTGGGGGCACAGCTGGTCCTGAGCAGACGCTCTGCCCCTCCGGACGTCTCTCTCCCCGGGCCGAGGCCGCGTGCTTTAGCCACTCAGCGAGAAACATCCTGGTGCATTTGGATGGGATGTGATTCCTACCGCGAGTGTAAGAATGGAGGTTTTGTGAGAAGGGCAAGGAATCAGATGCTGGGAGGGAAATTGCAAGGACTTTCTTCACCGCGTTTGTTTTTGCCTGTGTGGAGGGAGCCGCTTTTTCTTACTGTGTGAGTTGGAGGCCGTGCTTAACTAAGAGCATGGGCTCTGGGGCTGGGCCCTCACTTTGCCGCCTGCGCTGAGACCTGCTTCACAGGCTGCGGTGACGCCACCCTGAGCGTGTCCAAGAAGCCCTCCCAAGAGTGCCTGGGCTCCGAGCAGAGTGGGGGGCGTTAGCCCGTGTTCTGCAGAGCAGCGTCAGGGAGTGCGGCGATGATGAGGGGCCCCTTCCTTCTGGGTTCCCAAAGTTACTAGGGGAAAAAAGGAGGCAAGTGAAAAAAAAGAAGTTCAAACAATGTCAGCTATAAGATGCACAGAGTAACAGTCTCTGCCCCCATCCAGCGTGCCCGCGGGGTGGGGTGACGTCAGAAAGGCAGTTGCGTTTCTCACGCTCATTCATGCTTCTCACTGAGGAAAATGCGTGAAGTTGCGCGCCGAGGAAAACAAGCATGCTAAGTTGGGGGGCTTAGTTGCAGACTGGGTGATCCATGCAGAAAAATAAATGGCTGTGCACACTCTGAGCAGCTCCCAGCGTCTCGGGGAAGGTGGGGGCGCCGGGCCCGGAGGCCACGAGCCCTGTCCTGCTGTGCGAGGCTCTGGTGAAGCTGCTTGTCCGGAAACTGCACCTGCACTGCCCACACCATCGCCCGGAGCCGCGGATGCATGACCACCTCTGGGCACCGCTTGTTGCTTCCCGTTCGGAGTCTGGGCTCCAGGCCTGTGATTGGTGGGCCTGGGGCTGTTCTGCACTGTCCCCGGATGTGGGAGAGGCCAGGAGAGCAGGGGGCTGGTGCTTCTGCCTCCTCCTCTGGGTCACAAGCCGTTCCTCAAGGACAGACCACTTCCCAGCCGTGGGAAGGGGGCTCCGAGGCTGCGTGGCTAAAATAGATGCCACGTGGCGACAGTATGACCATGCGCGTTGACAGTGTCAGAAAGCAGCGTGGCGTTTGCTTAGGTGGCGCACAGCGAAGACTGCCCGGCCGGGATTTTCAGGGCCAGTCGCCACGTCCATCTCTCCTCCGCCCTGACCTGCTGGAGAGAGAAAAGAACACAGTAAATAGAGATTGGAGTCGGGTGCCCCTCCCGGCGGCCTCCTGTGGCATCACAGAGACTTTTGCTGTTTTATTCCTGCCGCTGGTTATCTGTGCTCCATTTCAAGGAGAAAGTTCCACAGACTAGAAGCTGCCCTTTTGGCTTGCGTAGGAAAGGTCCATGGGGGGCGAGTGGTGGGTGGTTAGAACAAAGGGTTTAAGTTGGAAAGAATGTACATTCCAAGGTTGTTTTCTTATGCAAACCAGAGAAATACTTGGTCCCAAAAAAGTTTAACGATGAATTAAGAGATTGCTCGAAAGCACATTCCTGCTGATAGGTTCTGCGCGCTTTGTACAAACCCTTGAGTGTCCGGTGCTTTCCTCTTTGTTTCCCCGCTGAAATAGTGTTTTCACTATTAATGACTGTTATTAAAAGGGCCGGTGCTGCCAGGAAGTGAGATGTTCTCTGGTGTGCCTGCAGGTGCTCAGGCTATAGCCCGTTTAGTAAGTGACCTCCAGGCTGGCACCCACCCTGCTGCTCAGACGCTTTCACTGCACTCAACGAAGAAATGAAGGTCTTTGGTGTTGACTTGGAATGCGTGTTTCATGTGCTCTGAAACGCTACTGGTGTTGCTTCAGTTAACTTCATCTTAAGATTCTCTCACTGGAAGTTTTATAGTAATACTACAGAAAAACAATCTGACACACATAATCCTAGTTTAAAGTAACTTTAAAAATTGTCAGTCATGTAGAGGGAGCTCGTGTTCTCGTCTTTGTGTATTTCCTGTGCTCACTGGCAGGTGTTAGGTTCTTTTTTTTCCATGTTTGGAAAACCTCTGTGGAAAGAATTGAGGGAAAGGAAGCACTTGCTACCCAAAGATAGTTGGATAATTATTTTCATTTTATCCTAGTCATGTGCTCGTGACTAGGAAATACATTAAAATCCTAGCCTTCTTCTGCCCCTTTTCTGTAGTCGTGCAGATTCGTTCACTTCTGTGGGCTCGGCATCCCCCTTTTGGAGGTGACTGCCACGGCTGTGTCTTCATCCCCAAGTGTGTGATGCACCTTTCACGCCCCAGCCCCAAGCTTTGTCACATCCTTTAGATGTGACCCAGGCTCTCCTGCTGCGTCTCATATCCCGGGTTGTGCCACGCGTCCTCCTTGCTCAGCCTCCCCTCCCACCTCCCCTCCCAGCTTTCCGTGCCTCGCCTTTCCTTCCCTTCTCACCCTCCAGGACCACTCAGCGCTGCTTCGGTTTTTCTTTCCTAATGTTGTTTTTATTTTCTCCTGTATTCTGGTATCGCTGCTTGGCCCCTCCATGCCTCGAGCCTCTGTGATGCACCCTCTCCCCTTTCCAGTCCCGCCAGCACGCTTCTTACAGCCCCCAGGCTAACCTGAACCTCTGCTGTGTGCAGGTCTCTGCAGCGCCCGTCCCTGGTAGCAGAGGCAAAGCCCAAGCTCTTTGTTTGGCACTCGCAACTCCACGATCTGGCTTTCTTCAACCTTCCCACACCGTTTCCCTCTGTAAATACCCCTTCGTTCTAGCCACACCAGTCTTTTTGCTCCCCTTCCCTCACACCCTGGCCTACACAATTCCCTGCTTGTGGAGTCCCTTTCCCGCTCCCTTTTTTCAAAACCCCACCTGTGTCTCAAGGCCGAGGTCAACCCTGTGAGGTCTGTTCTCGCACCTCTAGTTCCTACTGGGATTCAGCGTCTGTCCCATCTCTAGGAGAAGATGGAGTCTGATGCCTGGGGCCGGTGTTACTTTTTATTCCTTTTACTTTTCTTCAGCTTTTAAAAATGTCATCAGCTTGAAGAAAAACACAGATGAAGTAGTAGGCTTGGGTATATATCAACGCCATCCTTGAGGGGGGCAAAAGAAATCACAGAAAGATATCCTGGGGGATATGTAGCTGCCCTCTTTCTTTCCACGTGGTGATGGTGGTGAAGTTATTGGTTGACTGTAACAGTCCCTTCCTTTTCACTAACTGCTGAGTGATATTTTTCTTGTCCACCCAGTCTTTCCTTCTCTCCACCCCCCTCCCCACCTGTTTCAAGTCTTCAATCCTCTGCTTACTAACATGTGGCCTTGGTGTTGATACTTACTGTGTTATCTTCCCCTGAAGATAACATATTGTCTGTATTGAGTTCTCAGTCCCAAGCCACTTATTAACTGAGTGACCTTTGCACGTCACTAACCTGCCTGGGCCTGTATTATAATTTGTAAAATGAGGTCATTGTGAGCACCTTACTGGGTGGTTGAGAATAAAATGTGATAACATATGTGAAAATACTTTGAAAACCATAAAGCAGCAAACAAAAATAGCGCTATTGCCATCAATATTTACATCTGCGTGTACTTAGAATAGCACCTCAGAAATGGCTGGTGTTGTCCAGCTGGTGTTTTCCAGGGCTGCTCATCCTTAGGCCTGTGTTCCTACCCTACTAAGCTTACTGGAGCCACAGAGGAACCCTAATAAAGTACCTTCAGTTATGGTTTTGTAGCTGGCCTTTGTTTCATTCTCAGGTGTCTTCTTGTTAAATTAGAGGGTAAAACTGTTGTAACAGGGGGCTCTTGTCAGACTGGTTTGCAAGACATGAATACACAGACCCACAAAAGGTTAAGAAGGTTACAGAGTAGTAATATTTGCTGTCAGAGGTAGTATGTTACTGATTTGTTTCCGTACAAAGCTATTGCCTGATCACTGGTGTTTTGCTAGACCCTTTGGGGGGCTGGGGTTTCAGTAGTGAGGGGGCACGTCTTTCCCCCGAGTAGACTGGGGTCCGCGCAGTGAAGCGGTGGCGGAGGCCTGGGGGAGCCTAAGCGGGAGATGGGTGGTCAAGCCCAGCCCGCGCGACCCTGTGTTCAGCCTGCGGGAGGGTGTGGGGCTGGGCCGGCAGGTCAGCAGGTGGGGAAGGAGGGAGGTGATGGGGGTGCGGCCCTGACACAGTGTGGGGATGGTCCTTCGCACGGGGGTGGGAAGAGAACGGTTGACAAAGGCCTTGAGAGTGTGGCCCCGGGGAAGTGGTGACCAGGAGCAGAGCTGGTTGTCTGACAGCTTCTGGGGGAGGATGGTGATGGACGGGCAGACTCTGGACAGGCGGAGGGGCGGATCTGCAGGCAGCCGAGACATTTTGTCGACAATCAACCCTTTATCTGTATCATTTCCACCAATCAGCTTTGTGGTCTTCTAGTAGGCAATGTCATTCTTGTTATGAAAGCTGCATGACAGAGAATCAGAAGCCTTTTTCAAGTTCATTTGTACTTATTACTTTCAGCCTTTGCTCTGTGGCCTGAAACACTGCAGCATTTGTGTTTCTTTGGCTCGTCAGCAGAATTTCAGGAAATGCTATAAACGTAGCCGTAGATACTCTGAGACTACTCATTCTTAAACTTGTATTTCTATTGACTAGGCAGAGTGGAGCCGCAAGAGGAAACCCCTAATAAAGTACTTTCAGTTATGGTTTTATACCGAGACCTTTGATTGACTCCGAGATACCTGTCTTCCGTCTGGTGTATCAGGAAAGCAGCCCGCTCGGTTGTCCTTGGTCTTCTGTGCGCTGAGCCTTGAGCTTTCAGTCGCGGTCCCCCGTGTCTGTTAAAAGGCGGCCATGATTCCCCATAACTGTTTTTTGAGTTCTTTCAGAGTCACATTGTAGCTTTAGAGCAGAGTCAGGTGCAGTGTTAGCTGACCCTGTTGCGTGTCAGAGAGCTGCTCTTCAATAGTACCTGCTGGGAATTTGGTGGAAAATTCTCTTCCTGTCGACAGTGCAGTCTCACAGGGCAACAGAGGAGGTTCTGTCTTATAACCCCTTCTGTGCAGTTGTGTTTGCTGATACTATGAGGGCCCTGGAAGGTGGGGTCCGAAGGCTCCTACACCTAATTTAACACATCTAGGGTGTTCTAAGTTAATAAAGGTCATGAAGTAATTTCACAGAGTGCTTAATCACATGTAAAAGAGTTGATTGTGGCTTTTTGGGTTTTTGGTTTTTTTTTTTTGCAAAATAGAGGTGCTACTAGGAGCTAATGACAAGCCTGAAATATTCTAAAATTGTGACTAAATCAGAAAAACCAGGAGCACACCACCATAAGGTTTTTCAGGAGACTTGCTAAGCTGTAAACTGTACGGCAGTTCCCGAGCGGAGCCGGGGAGAGCAGCATGATGTCGTCTCACCAGAGGAGTGGAGATGCTCCTCAGGTGTGCTGTCCTTCCCCCAGGATGGCACTGGCTTCCTTCTCAAGTTCAGCGCGCCTCAAACCCTGATGGCAGCCTCCCACCACTCCCAGACATTTCTCTGTGCCATGTTCTGATGGCGCCACCATTGCCAGGAGGCTGCAGCAGGATCTGGAGCTCGGCCGTGGGAGTGACGGGGCAGTGATCCACCTGGTGTCCTGCCGCTGGAGCGCGCCATGTTGTTTTCTTAACGTAGGTGCTCGGGGATGCCCACATGGTGGTTGGCGTCGATGATTCCCAAATGGCTCACCAGCAGGTGAACCACTGTTGTCCCAGCAAAGAGAAGAAAACATGGTTAAAGGACCTCTCAGAAGTGCTCTGAGTCCATGTGATGTGACTGCAGATAGAACATAAGCATATTAGGTATAGTAACTTAGCATGCAGCTAGAATAAGTAGTTCTGTCTATTTATTTTCATAATTGTGTAGGACTGAGCCTGAGTCAGAGCCGGCTGTTTAATCTGCATTCCTGAAAGCGTCTGTTAAAGTGGCCGGAAAACTTCTGGCAGTTGTCTTAATGGGAAACCAGGGGGATTGAATTTTACTTGAAATTGCCTTATATTTGGGCATGTATGCTATATATGTAATATTTAAATAAATAATTTGGATATTCAGGTATATAATCATAGGTTTGCGATTATTTTTACTGTTATATAATAGCATAATATTTTAATTTGCCCTTTATTGCCATGGGGAGGTTAGGAAAGGCAAAGATTCTGGGCTTCCCTGGTGGCGCAGTGGTTGAGAGTCCGCCTGCCGATGCAGGGGACACGGGTTCGTGCCCCAATCCGGGAGGATCCCACATGCCGCGGAGCGGCTGGGCCCGTGAGCCATGGCCACTGAGCCTGCGTGTCCGGAGCCTGTGCTCCGCAACGGGAGAGGCCATAACGGTGAGAGACCCGTGTACCGCAAAAAAAAAAAAAAAGAAAAGGCAAAGATTATAAGTGGAGAAATTGTGGTGATATTTGAACAAAATAAATGCTTAAAAAAATTTTTTTTTGCAAATAATGTTCTATGTTTAAAAAGTAGTAGTGCAGTCCTCACCTTGCCCAGGACTCTGAAGGTGACCATGCAGGCTGAACCTGTGCAAGCAGTCTTCCTCATCAGTGGACTTAGTTATAGTTGTTGTGATCTTCTTTTTGTCAGGACATCAAAACCCTGTAAATTATAAAATATACAAAGAGATGCCAAAAGCAGTGAAACTAATATTTCTTTAGTACACTGTAGTTTATCACATTAGAAACATTGAGAATTAAATTACGTAACCCTTTGACCCAGCAGGTCTGTTTCTAGGTGTGTACCTTAGAGCAATACAATAGCTCCTTTTTACAATATTTTAAATTATAATCTGTGCCATCATAAAATTATATCCATTTTAAAATGTACCTGAACACACGGTACCCCAATTGTAATATAAAGTGAAGTTTAAAAATCAGTTTGCAGTGAAGTATTTTGTTATGTACGTGTTTGGGCATGACTGCACTAGAGGACACAAGTCAGGTGTTTGTGTTCCTGCTAACGGATGTTTCGGTGTAAGAGATGATGATCAGAGGCCATTCTATAGGAAAGGACAGGGATGTCAGGATGCATCAGGATAAGTAAAAAACAGACCAGTCTCACTTGTATTTGATCCAAGAAAAATAAAAAACAGTAACCGAAATAAGGAAAATGTGCCGTTTGTGTTACAGATTGTCAGGTGAGAAAATGAGGACGTGTAATAACCTCACGAACGAGCTGAGCCTTCTTTGTAAGAGAAATGTCAGCATAATTCCCCGGCCGTGAGAGGGTCAGGGGAGCGAAGGATGCTCCAGAGAACGTGTTACCTCTTGCTCACACCGGGTGCCGGGCTTGCATTCGGTGTCTAGCATAGGAAAAGGTTTTGGAGACTTTGATGTGATAGGCAGGAGGGAAGGAGGATGGATCCAAAAAAGAAAAATTGACACCGAGGTTTAATAACACCCAGGATGGTGGGACTATAAGGAAACATGTTTTCACACATTGCTGGCCAGTGAGGAATAATTTAACAGTATATTTTAAAATGATCAACATCCTTTGACTCAGAAATTCTCAGATTATCCCACAGATATATCTGGCACACATGCAAAATGGTATATGCGCAGGATTATTCGTTACCATGTTATTTGTAATAGCAGAAGATTGGAAACACAAACAGATGTCCATCAGCAAGTGAATAAAAAATAAATTAGGGCTTTTGAATTCATTGGTATGTGCAATCATTGCAGCTATAAAAAAGGAAGAGGACATCATGAACTGATATGGAAACATCTTCAGGTTATATCCTTAAGCGAAGAAAAGCAAAGGGAAATGGATGTATTTATTGGCATATATATATATACAACTCTAGATAAGCAAGAAACCCATGACTTCAATTACCTATTGTGTGGAAGAGCAAACTGGGCTGCAAGGGAGACTTTTCTTATGTATACCTTTATTACTGTTTCAAAAATATATATATTTTTTGAAGGTTTGTGTTAAAAAAGCTCTGTCCTAAGCCCCCTTCCATTGCTGCTGCTATTACTGTTTTTTAAAAGTTTGTTACAGCTGAAAAGAAACATCTCTGTGGAAATATGGACTTTATGCTGTTGCTAATGGTGGTTTAGACAGTCAAGGTCAGACAGGCAGTTTCTGGTCTCATACTCTGAAGACAGTTTCTTTATGATTCAGTAATGTCTTGGGACACGCATAGATCTATGAAATGAAATATTTGAAGATGAAAACTGCTTTATACTCTAGTAAGCATGAGTAGTGCTAAAAACCACATAACTGGCTTTATTGGGAAATTTGAAACATTATATAAATACAAACTGGATGTTAACATACTTCATATTGTGTTCTCATTTTGTTATTTCCCAGTGTTTTAGAACTCAGAAGGTACTCATTCCTATTTGAATGAAGGATTTCTGCCCTTGATTTTTTTACTTCATTGGTTTGATTCTCCCTCAACCCCCAGGCTCAGTTTTTTAAATTTAATTAGAATGTTTTCGCCTGTGATATTTCACTGACATTATACACTTGTTTCTAAAACATATGAAATATGCATTCATACTTATATTCAGGTGGTTTTGAAATACACATGTGCATTTATTTTTCAGATTATCTTGACTAATTGTAAGAAACTATGTGTGTTTAAATACTGAAATGCTAATAACAACCAAAAACATTTTGGTTTGCTCTTTAGCAGAAAGATAAAAATATGTGAAGCAAAACTTATAATTACTGTCCATGAGGAAATCCCAATTTTTGCCTAAAAGAAAATACATTCCAAAGAAGAAAGGAGTGATGGCTGAGATAGCTGGATATTTAAATTGGAATTTAGAAACAGAAATGGAACAGTTCACTCATTTACATTGTGGAGAAGTATGTCTACTGCTCTGTATGCCCAAAAACCAAAGTATAGATCCACATAAAAACTTGTGCAGGAATGTTCATAGTAGCATGATTCATGATCGTTAGAAAGCACAAGCAACCCAAATGCCCACTAACCAGTGAATGGATAGACAAACCGTGCTGCATCCGCATAACGGAATTATTATTGAGGCACAAAAATGAATGAGGCACGACACACACTCCAACGTGGATGAACCTTGGAAACATTACACTGAGTGACAGAATCCAGACACGAGAGGACAGGTATTGTCCAAGTCCATATGTGTGGAATGTCCAGAATAGGCACGTGCCTAGAGACAGCAAGCAGACTGGCGGCTGCCGGAGGTTGGAGGAAAGGGGTAGCTCGGAGTGACTCCTAATGCGTCCAGGTTTCTTTGGGGCAGAGAGGCCGGCAGCCCAGGCGGAGGAGGTGGCGGCAGCGGCCAGTCTAGGAGATGCAAGTGTGAGATCGAATTAGCAGGCCCAGCAGTTGGCAAACATGGAGGAAAAGGAGGGAGGCCATGTGGTCTCCTCTACTCTGGGGGCCAGGAGGAAGATGATGAGGTCCTGGAAGACAGCCGAGTGGAGGTGCATGGTGGGCAGTTGGACAGTGACCCGGCACGGGGGGGGGGTGAAGCCTGACACAGGTCAGACAGGCATGGTGTGTAGGGTGAACAGGGGACCTCAGACAGAGCCCCCGGAGCACCAGCCGTTATGAGATGAGCAGAGAACTAGGGACCAGGACAAGGGGGAAGAAAGTGGGAAGGGGAGGGTTCAGAAACTCCCCCATAGGGCGGGGTAGGTGAGCACTGAAGCTGGACTGGGTTCAGTGGAGACAGGGGTGGTGCTGGTGTGTCAGCCAGAGCTCATTCAGTGAGGCTGGAGGCTGAGGCCACCTTGTAGTGATGAGTGGGAGAGCAGGAGAAAGAATTAGAGATTGAGATACGGCGACTTTGGGGGAAAGTATCTGGACAGCTTACGTCCACGTAGGCGGCCTGTATTTGCTCGTGCCCTGTAGTTTTAACCTTGTTTAGAAAGGAAGAAGGAAGTGAAGATTGGCCTTTTTTTTTTTTAATAAGTTGGGCTAATGATTTCATTCTTTTTGTTTTAATTTTTTAATTTATTATTATTATTTTTTTGGCTGCACCGCACGGCTTGTGGGATCTTAGTTCCCTGACCAGGGATTGAACCCGGGTCCCGGCAGTGAAAGCACTGAGTCCTAACCACTGGACTGTCAGGGAAGTCCCTGGTATTTTTTTTTAAAAAAAAAAAACAAAGCAAGTACGTACTTAATTGAAATTAAACAGGAATATAAGTTAAAAAGACAGACTCATTTCCGGCCCACTTTCGCATCCATAGTGGATAATCTGCATTAGCAGTTTGGTGGGTGTCCATCTATATTTTAAATAAGAAATACAAGTTGGGGCTTCCCTGGTGGCGCACTGGTTGAGAGTCTGCCTGCCGATGCAGGGGACACGGGTTCGTGCCCCGGTCGGGGAAGATCCCACATGCCGTGGAGCGGCTGGGCCCGTGAGCCATGGCCGCTGAGCCTGCGCGTCCGGAGCCTGTGCTCCGCAACGGGAGAGGCCACAACAGTGAGAGGCTCGCATACCGCAAAAAAAAAAAAAAGAAGAAAGAAATACAAGTTTGTGTTTGCTTTTAACCCAGTTGAGATCGCATTGCAGTACTGCTCTGCACCATGTTTGTTAGGTTCAGAGTATACAGTCTCAATTGCGTAATTGCCAAATGCTAAGTATGAGCATAAATTTTGTCAGTATCTATTCTTAGAAACGAGAAAAAATAAATCAGATATATTGGGACTTTTGAACTGCTTATGCATTTTGCTCTGTTGCTTGCAATAATCAGTAATTGAAAATCCAGTGCTATTGCATTCACGGCTTTAAATATGTCTAGTGAGCTCATGACTCAGATTTTGCACAGGTGTAAAGTTTGTCTTTTTTCCAAGTGTCCCTCTGTCCTTCTTCTCCCATCATTAGGTCGCAGAATAAGTAGATAGTTATACATAACCTTTCCAAGCATATTTTAATCAACACATTAGAGTTTCAAATATGATTTGCTGATTCATTTTAATGTATAAACTTCTAATTTTCTTTCAGTTCAAAATTTGACATGCTTTTAAACCTAGGACTGTGGCCAATATCAATAGCTTCCGTCAGAAGATAAACTAAGTCAGTTCTGCAAGTCAGTTTTTCAGGTGTTCATTTTAGTTTGCTAAAAATTAGACCCCATTTCCATTCTTTATTATACTCCGTGTCCCTACAGTAAGAGGACATATACTTTTTGCCTCCAGCGAAGCTTTAGTCTTGTTTCAGCAAGTTAGCAAAAATAATGAAACGTAATTTAAAAATAAAACAGAGCTATTGGTGGAGATTATAGAGAATAGAAGATGTAGAACCGTAACACGGATGGTCAGGTAAAGAACACGGGAAGGGTGTCGGGACCACGTGAGGGTAGGAAGTGGCCAGACCCTGCTGCTTCCCACTTCCCTTGGTGTCTGGGAAGAGAGAATGGTCATCGCTTCTAGGACCAAATGTTGCATCTGATCCATAGGACTTACTTTTTTTTTTTAATAAATTGATTTATTTTTATTTACTTATTGTTGAGTCTTGGTGCTGCACGCGGGCTTTCTCTAGTTGCGGCGAGTGGGGGCTACTCTTCATTGCAGTGCGCGGGCTTCTCATTGTGGTGGCTTCTCTTGTTGTGGAGCACTGGCTTTAGGCACGTGGGCTCAGTAGGTGTGGCTTGCGGGCTCTAGAATGCAGGCTCAGTAGTTGTGGCGCACGGGCTCAGTAGTTATGGCTCGAGGGCTCTAGAGCACAGACTTAGTAGGTGGCACGTGGGCTTAGTTACTCTGCGGCATGTGGGATCTTCCTGGAGCAGGGCTTGAACCCATGTCCATTGGCAGGCGGATTCTTAACCACTGCGCCACTGGGAAAGTCTCTTGATCATGGACGTTGATCAGTCATGTCTGGTTCATGTAATCTGATCCTATTATCTAGATCCAGAAATGATAATTATCGGCATTTTCACGCATTATGTGAAATCAAGTTCTTAAATTGATTTTAGTGGTTGAATGTTATTTTCCCTCGTCTCAGTCCTAGAAAATGTCAAATGGAAATACAAATCTGTATTGTGCAGACTTATATTTTAAACTGAAAATACTCCAGTGATTGTTGTATCTGTTCCGTTTCAAAGAATACTTCAAACTTTAATTACAGTAAATAGAATGTCACTTTTAACTGGCTTACAGTACTTTTTAAACAGACATTTTTTTCTAAAAAGAAAAAAATTTAGATGCTGACAGTTAGGTTCCTGTCATGGTGATAGAGTAGGTCGTTTATTGCACGT
Source organism: Delphinus delphis (assembly GCF_949987515.2). Taxonomy (NCBI): domain Eukaryota; kingdom Metazoa; phylum Chordata; class Mammalia; order Artiodactyla; family Delphinidae; genus Delphinus; species Delphinus delphis. The sequence goes on from NC_082690.1 coordinate 107,155,191, forward strand.
ATTTGGGATTTATTCAGGCTCTACGGTTTTTTTCTGCAATGATAACACAAACACAGTGCACACATGAACATACTTTTGGGATCTTAAACTTTGGAATTTCCTGTCTAATGTTTATCTAAACTCCTAAGTTTAAATTTGCTTTGATACTTTTTCGGTTGAATTCTTTTGAGCAAAGAGAAAGGTTTTTCTTTAAGGAGTAAAAATAATTGTGAAGTTCTGTAAATTTTTTTTCTACCATATTCAAAGCAGTATATCGTAGAATGGTTTTAGCTGTTGAATTTATTGTAAGAAACACTTATATTTAGCCAAAATGTTGGGAATTAAATATTCTCTTAATAGGTGAATGAAGACAGTTTGGAGCTATTAGGAAAAACTTGAGGAAACTTTGTATGTAAAAGACATAGGCTTGCTTCTGGTGATGAAAGAGTTAAAGGAAAAGTGACTATGGAAAAAGGCTTGCGTGTGGAAGTGGGGCTAGATGGCGGTCCCTTCTAGCTCCAAGGGGGGTGAATGTGTGAATCGCTAGTTGGCGCAGCCGGCGTGTACAGGCGTCTTCAAGCTCCTCCCGCCCCCGCCAGCCCACAAACTTGCAGTGTGCACTTGTTATGCTCCGACTCCATATTTCACTTAAAGGCAGTGAAATGTATTCATGATAGATGGTAGGACTTTGGAAAATAAAACCCCGAAATTCAACCCTCCTGGGGCCTACAGGCTGCGACCCTACCACCTTGTTGTGGTCCTTCGCCCTTCCCATGTCTCCCTTGTCTTCTTTACCCACGGAAATTCCGTGGTCCATTATCATCACACACACACACACACACACACACACACACACCCTACCTCAGCACACACACACACACCCCCTACCTGAACACCCACACCCTACCTCAGCGCACACACACACACACACACCCCCTACCTGAACACACACACACACACACACACACACACACACACACACACACACACACACACACACACACACACACACACACACCACACCCTACCTCACCGTACTCGGAAACCCGCTCCCGTTAAGTCCGTTCCCTGTCCGTGGGTGTCGCTGGCAGCCTGCAGTGGACCCAAATGCCCGCGGTCGTGGCACTGGTGTCCGACCCCCTCTCTGCTCAGTGGCTACTTGGTGCCCGCCCCTCCTCCCCTCCCCAGTGTACCGCGTGCACCCTTCCACTCAGTGCAAAGGCATCTGTTTTCTCAGGGAGATTGGAAGAAATTAGAAGAGGACTTCCAGAAATTCCCACCACACATCTCCCTGTGTGTCTGGATCTGTGCCTACGTATTTGAGTGCCTTTCCCTTGACTGTGGGTGAACTGGGCGCCCCCGGGAAAGGCACCCTCTGCACGGCCCCAGCTGACTGACCTGCTCTCGGCTGCTCGGGTAGTGGCCATTATAGCTCCCACCTCTCCCCTGGACTCTGGCCGTCAGCGTGCGAGCCCCTGTCCCCTCCTGCAGCAGGGCTCTCTTGACCCTGTGTCTCCTTTAACCACTGCCCTATTTCTCTTCTCCTCTTAACTCAAAGTCCCTCAAAAGAATGAGAGTGTGCCCACTGCCGTCCTCCTCCCATCCTCTGTTGCCCTCTGTCCACCCAGGCTTTCGGCCCTGCCAGGGCTCCCGACCTGCTATGGTCATGGTCACCGCTGGCCTCCATTTCAGCAGACCCGCCCACCAGGGGCCAGTCAGATGACTCCCAGCAGCTGTTGACCCTGGTGACCATTGCTTCTGGAGCACTGGACTCCGAGGTGTTCCCCTTCCCTCCTGGCCCCCCGTGGCCGCCCTTGCTGACGCCTCTCATTTCCAAGCCGTCCAGCGTTGGCTTCTCACAGGGCTCAAGCCTCATCTTTTATCGCCCACGCTCAGTGCCATGAGATCACTCTTCCACCTCGGCCAGCATCCCCGAGAAGTCCAGACCGGGAGGTGCAGCTCCACTTGAATGCCTTAGAACCTCTCCAATTAAGCTTGTCCGAAACTGGACTTTTAGACCTCCCTTCAAAGCCTGCTCTTCCCGTAGACATTCCCTTCTTAGAGAATGGGGCCTCCATCCTTCCCTCGCTCCTGCCAGAATCCTTGGAATCGTCCTGGACCCTTACTTCTCTCAGATTTGTTGGATCTGTCGGCAAATCCTGCTGGCTCTCCTCTCCAGCGCGCCCTGCCCCCCCACCCCCCGCGGTGTGCTCACTCGCCTGGCCTCTCCTGCACTTTCCCGATGCCAGGCTGCCTCCCCACATCTGGCCTCACCCTCGTACAGGCTCTTCTGAGCACAGCATCCAGAGGACCCTTTGAAGGCTGATGACGGCCACAGCAGGGGCACATGGGATCCTTGCATTACGCCCTGAGAATTCTTCTGTGTTCTGCGTCTCTCTAGTCTTGGTCTCGGGTCAGACCCTCACTTCTCCCCAGGGTTCTTGCTGTGGCCTCAGCTGGCTTCTCACTCTTAACCTCCTCCAGCCCAGCTTCGGCCCTGCTCCCAGGGACTTTTGTTTACCCAGCAAACCCATTTTGAGCAGCACATCCTTTGTGTCAGGCACTGCCTGGAACTTTGAACAGTTTGGCCCCTTCCCTGTTCAGGGCCCCCAAAGTCTGTAAATAAGACAGCTCCCAGAGCCTTCAGGATGAAGCACAGACTCCTTACGGGGTTCGCGGGACCTTAGTCTAGCCTCTGCCCACCTCCAGCCTCACCTTACTCCTGCCTGCGGGTGCCCTTCTCCAACTTCAGCGCTGTACTTTCGTGACGAGGCTCTTGCCAGCTGGACAGCTGGGTCCTGCTTGCCATTCAGTGCAGGGGCCATCCCGGCAGCAAACCTCCCATCAGAGATGGCTTCCGCTCTGCTCCCACGGTGGCCTGGGTGACTCCCATGCAGAGCACGGGGGTCGTAGCTCGCTTGCCTGTCTGTGCTGTCGGAGCGCCCGGGGAGCGGCCAGGCTCACCTCCTGGCGTTCAGCCGTTTCTCGGATGCATTGTGACTTCCAGTTGGGATGGCAGCATAAACTCGTGCTTTGACATATGTCTTCTCCAGACCCAGCAGTGGAAAGATCAATTTAAACAGAGAAACATAGACCAGAAAATATGGCCAGGCCCCCAAAAGAGGAAAATACCCTTAAGGATAGAAGCGGGGTACCCAGTGTGGGGAGCTTGAGCTGGCTTGATGCCCCGGCCTGCGGTGCTCCAGGCCCTGAGCCGGTCGTGGCACAGGAGACGTGGCTGCCGTGGGTTACGGTGATAGGATCCAGAGTGTTGAGGCGAATTAGAACCAGATTCAGACTCACTTTCTGAAGCTGGGGTTGGCCTCGGTGTATAGAGGCCAACTGCCCTCTATACATTGGGGCTTTATAGGAAGTTGTGGGCCCGGGGAGGATAGAAAGCAATACCTGGAAGGCGTGGCTCTGTCTGGTGGTTGGTTCTCTAAGAGGATCTGCACTGTCTGTAATGGAAGCAGGCAGCAGGGGCCCTCGGTCACCATGGAAACGTAGTTCTGGCCTGAGGCCTTGGGAGGCTCAGAGGGGCAACCACAGGACCTAGGCTGGGTGGGGGGGAGGTCGGCACCAACAGCGTCACCTCCTACTCGAGGGGAGCTGGAACCCAGGTCCCACAACACGAAGATCTCGCGCTGAGAGACCCCCCCAGAGCCCGCGCCTAATGCAGCCGTGCCTTGACTCCATGTGAGAGTCGCGGATGGGGCCTGGCAAACCGTCAGAGAAGTGTGCTGCAGGTGCTTCAGACCTGAGCTAACATCCACGAAGAGCAACTGGAAATCACAGGACAAGAAGAGACAAAATGAAACAAGAGCGGGCGGGCCTGGCCAAGAAACAACTTGAAATCCAGTCAGTGAGAAACACGTTAGGACGATGAACTTTGGGCTGGACATAATCAAAGACATTTAGTGACAGGCATTTTCTTCATGAAACTGACTCAGACTGCAGTGCAGAGGGGGACAGTGTGATCAAAGAAAAATCCAGGGCCCTGAATTCAGACGACCTTAGAGCCAGCCCTGCCTTTGACCCTCACGAGTAGTAACTGCCTCTGAGCCTAGGCTAGTCTGAGTCAGGCTTTCTCTCACCTGTAGCGGGAAGAGTGTTTCTCATACAGGATCTTCGTAATTAGATGGAAACCTCTCCCTGATGTTAGACATTAGATGATCTGACAGTCAGCTAGTTATTTACCAGAGGAATCAGCTAGTCAGTGTAATTAACATGGGCACATCTGAAAGAAATCTCAGAAACTCAGGAAGGGAAAGAGCTTGCTGCCAGGACAGGGAGAGGAGACGTTGTCCACGTGGCTGCCCCGCCCTTCCTGCTTCCCAGCCACAGAGCCCAGTGCCGATGCTGCCGGCCAGGTCTCTGAAGATGTATCTTCAGAATCTTGGTCAGGTTGGAAGACACGTTGGATTATTTCTGTCCAGCGTTCCTGGGATGTCTTCGTGTTTGCAGGTCTGCGCTGAAGTACTGAAGTGAAGAGTTGTTCACGTTCTGTAGCTGATTGATGCTCTCTGGAGCAGCCTTGTCTCCAAACAGCACCGTGTGTACGTGCGCGCGCGCACCTGTGTAAATTGTGGTGACATATATACAACATAAATGTACCATTTTAACCAGTTTATTGACTGTCTGGATGACTTCAGTGGGGCCAGGCTAACAGACTGGCCTTGGGGTACCATTAGCCTTTTTCCCGGGGGACACTCCAAAGCCTGTTGCCTTCTAGACCTTTTTTCTTTACTCTCCCCAGTGGTTCTAGGTCACACGCCTGTGAGTCATTTAAAAAAATCTTTATCCACTTTGGCATTAGGATTTACGTTCAGGAAAGTATCTCGGACTTCCCTGGGTCTTAAGAAGGCAGGCTTGGATTCCCTTCCCCGCCGTGTGCGTGCCAGGCTCGGGGGTGGAGGGGTGAAGGTTGGTCGGAGTTGTGGTGTTCTGTGTGGTCTTGGGCTGCTCGGTGGACCCCTCGTTCTCTGGAGGGTCAGAGAGGCCCCGCTTATCCCAGGGCGGGAGTTGTCTCTGTGTGAAGCCTGGGGAGGCTTGACGGGAATTGGCCTTTAGAGACACTCTCTCGCTCTCTTTTGTATTTATATTTATATCTATTTACTTATTTAACTGTTTTCTAGGAGTTTGCAGCACTTACTAAAGAACTAAATGTATGCAGGGAACAGCTCCTCGAAAGAGAAGAAGAAATTGCTGAACTGAAAGCGGAAAGGAACAACACCAGGGTTAGTAGGGGATTCTGTGTGTTAACATTTGCCTTGGGGCCACGACTGGGCTCCGTGCTGCTGTCTTTAAACTCAGAAGATGATCCACTCTGTCTGTTTTTAAACACATTTTCGACATTTTCCCACTGAGTGGACTGGGGTTGATCAGTTCAGGGTTCTCATACCTTGCTTGAAATTTATGATGAGAGTTAATGCAATTTTAATACATTCGAGGGGGAATTTCTCTAACTTTCTTTATTTATTCTTTTTTGGCCACGCCGCACGGCAAGCGGGGGGCGGGTCTTAGTTCCCTGAACAGGGATCGAACCCACGCTCCCTGCAGTGGAAGCACGCAGTCCTAACCCCTGGACCGCCAGGGAAGTTCTCTCTGACTTTAGACAGAACCAGAGGGATTCAGGCCTGTCTTCACACGGTTTTGGCTTTAGTGTGAGATTGAAAGGAGTTATTGCCCCAGATTCAAATATGAGATTGAAAGTGCCCTGTAAACCGTGCTCACCTTGGCCTTGCCCTGCAGCTGCTGCTGGAACATCTGGAGTGCCTGGTCTCGCGGCACGAGCGGTCCCTCAGGATGACGGTGGTGAAGCGGCAGGCGCAGTCCCCGGCAGGCGTGTCCAGCGAGGTGGAAGTGCTTAAAGCGCTGAAGTCGTTATTCGAGCACCACAAAGCCCTGGATGAGAAGGTACCGCCGCCACACGGCAGTTCCGGGTTTGTACACGTGCTGCGTCATTTGGCGGACAACGCAGGTGTTTGTGCAACTTTAGTTGACTTTTGAGCTTCTTGAATTCTTGTAAACACGGTTTTTCTATAAGAAGCCAGAGTTCTACATGGTTAAAAAGTATTAGTTGGCATAAATGTCTCAAGATTTATTATATCCTGTGTATCAAGTGGCTATTAGGAATTGGGTAATAGAATTTATTTAGGGTGAAATTTTAAAGCTGTTAGCAAGCCGGTTTTCTTGACGTTAAGATCGACGAAAGACGTTAAAGGTATTCTATTATGTTATATTACACTAATAGTCTACTAGGATAGCTATGCAATAAGAATTGAATTAACATATCTACACATACACACACACACTAACTGAATCCCTTTTGTTTTCAGGTGAGAGAGCGGTTACGAGTAGCACTTGAAAGGTGTAGTTTGTTAGAAGAAGAATTAGGCGCCGCACACAAGGAGGTGAGCTCGGCGACTCGCCGCAGTCCAGCTGAGGGCTCCTAATTCTCAATCCCTTCATTGTAAAAAAAGTACGAAGACTGTAGTAGTCGGTATCAGATGTTACTTATCTTTCTGATTGAGGACCAGCCCATCTGGGTCATTTTAATGATTAGTAAACTAGACTTTTATTTCGGAGTTGCAGAATCTCTTAAGTACCCATGTCTCCAGTAGAAGGTAAATTCTGACTTTAATGACCTGGTTGTATTCAGGATGGATAACATCACCATGTGTTTTCTTTTCAGTTGTGTTTTTCCCAATGGAGTTTTGCTGTCTTTACTTATTTCTTTACTCTCATTCAATTGTTTGCTTTTAGCTAATGATTCTTAAAGAACAGAATAACCAGAAAAAGACACCAACGGACGGGGTGCTTGACATAAACCACGAGCAAGAGAACACGCCAAGCGCGAACGGAAAGGCAAGTCCCTGGTCCCCTCTGTGTGGTTCTCGTCCCACCCGTCCAGTCTGTGCACGCGTGTTGGGAACCTGTCGCCAACGCACCACTTCGGCCCGAGCGGCCGTGAAAGTTGTGTGAACCCACAGCGTGCAGAAGGCAGCTTTGACCTTACCGACTTCCCAGAAGTGCTTTATTTCCTCCCTCAGCAAACAAGGCTGTTTAAGGGTTCTTTCCCCCCATTAGAGATCTTCTGATGGTTCTCTAAGCCACGAGGAAGACCTGGCTAAAGTGATTGAGCTCCAGGAAGTCATAGACAAGCAGTCAAGGGAGCAGAGCCAGATGAAGGAGCGCCTGGCCGCCCTGTCCAGTCACGTGACAGAGCTGGAGGAAGATCTGGACACGGCCAGGAAAGACCTCATCAAATCTGAGGAAGTGAACACAAAGTTGCAACGGGATGTCCGTGAAGTGAGTGACAGTCGCCATGTCAGTGTTGTCATGGGGTTGAACGTGTGGACTGTTTTGGTTTGATTGTCACTTATTCTCCCAGTTACTTCAACCTTGGGGTGACTGTATGAGTAAGAGCAAAACAGAACAGAGCCCTGAGACTTTGACTGGCGGCTTCCCCGTTTCTGTGTCAAGGTCTTTAAAGGTAGGGGAGGCCTGGTCCAGCTGGTCCGTTGGCAGCGGCACGGACACGAAGCCGGCCCTTCCTGCTGTGCTGCCGTGGCTGTACTGCCCTGGGTGTGGACTCCTCGTTCCTATGAGTCCTAGGCTGTCGAATGTATTCCTGATCATGCTCAGATTTCCTTTTGATACACTTCGAGCGAGCGTGGTGGCCTCTGCGGCGGTAGTTCTCTCGGAGAGACGCGAGCATGGGCTGTGGGCTCTGCCAGGGCGGCACTGTCGGCTGTGTTTCTAGTTTTCTGATGTTCCGCGCCTTGAGGGGAATGTACGATATTGATGGTGGTGGTCAGACAGAGTGGCATTTGTTCACACTTGGGCCATCAGGCTCATGCTGTAAAAATACGGAGAAATGTGTGCATCTCTGGCAGACGTTTCTGCGTGTGGCATGATTTATGAGGAACTAGCCTGCTGTCACTAAAAACAAATGAGCGCTGGGTGCCTTCCCTGGCACCTCCTCCCGTTAGCGTAACCTCTCCTTTGTAAACAGACAGCTCCTACCCCCTCCCCCACACCTTGTGAGACCACCGCAGAGAGAACCCCTTTCACGTGTATGTAGAACAGGTGTACATTCTGTTTAGTAGCTTGGTGTGCGTAATTTTATGTAAGAATTCAAAACAGATCTTTGCATGTATCTGTATAACCTGTCTACATTATTCTTTGGCAACAGGAGGAGGTGAGGTGGCAGAGTTTAACATGCAGAGAATTTTGAAAACGAAAATTTTAAGACTTGCCACTTTTAATATTAAGACTTTGCTAATATTGGTTACTTAGTGAACAGGGAGGGACCTGAAGCGGATTTTTAGCTGGGGACGGGAATTGCAGTAGCAGAAAGTTCAGGTCCTAGTTTCAGCGTTTGATACTGTGTAATATAATTTTGCTTTAGAAGAATTAGGCTTTAGAAGGCTGCTTCCAGTTGTATGAAACTTCTTTTGTTTGTTTTCAATTTTATTTATTTTTGGCTGCGTTGGGTCTTCGTTGCTGCACGCGAGCTTTCTCTAGTTGCGGCAAGCGGGGGCTACTCCTGTTGCGATGCGTGGGCTTCTCATTGCAGTGGCTTCTCTTGTTGCGGAGCACGGCTCTAGGCGCGCGGGCTTCAGTAGTTGTGGCGCACGGGCTCAGTAGTTGTGGTTCGCAGGCTCTAGAGCGCAGGCTCCATAGTTGTGGAGCGTGGGCTCAGTAGTTGTGGCACTGTGGCTCACAGGCTCTAGAGCGCAGGCTCCGTAGTTGTGGAGCACGGGCTCAGTAGTTGTGGCTCGCAGGCTGTAGAGCGCAGGCTCGGTAGTTGTGGCGCATGGGTTTAGTTGCTCCACGGCACGTGGGATCTTCCCGGACCAGGGATCAAACCCACGTCCCCTGCACTGGCAGGCATATTCCTAACCACCAGGCCACCAGGGAAGTCCCCAGTTGTATTAAACTTTGAGTTCTGTTTCCATTTGTTAATATTATTACTTTAATTCTGTGGTAATTGGATGAGATTTCATCCAACTTTTACCCAAGAAAATGAGACACATATCTCACTGTTGTATCTCCACCTGTATCGTGAGGCAAACAGAGGTCCTGTCTTCATGGCAGATACCTTCCCCCTCCTAGAATTCCTGCAATCACAGGATATTTTATTATACTTTTTCTCTTTTTTTTGGTAATATTATGTAGAAAAGGATAAACTTGGTAAACTGAGTGGCCAGACATAGCATTAAGACAGATGAGTGCTGGGATTTCCCTGGTGGGCCAGTGGGTAAGACTCCGTGCTCCCAACGCAGGGGTCCAGGGTTCGATCCCTGGTCGGGGAAGTAGTTCCCGCACGCCACAACTAAGAATTCACATGCCGCAACAAAGATCCTGCGTTTCGCAACTTAAACCCAGTGCAGTCAAAATAAATAAATATTTAAAAAATAGATAAAAAGACAGATGAGTGTGAATTACTTGGGGAATATTTATGATCTTTGAGGTAGGTGCGTTTTCATTCACATCGGAGAAAACTGGCATGTCTGTCAATTTAATTTTGAGGACAGTAATTTTATATTTGATTTGAAACTTAGGATTGAGCCCAGTTTGTTCTCTCTCTGAGTACACCCGTCTGTTACGTATTGGTTACTTCCCTTCTCTCCCTCTGAAATGCCCGACATAGGCCATGGCCCAGAAGGAAGACATGGAAGAGAGAGTCACTACTCTCGAGAAACGCTACCTCGCAGCACAGCGTGAAGCCACCTCTGTGCACGACCTCAACGATAAACTGGAAAATGAAATTGCAAATAAGGAGTCTATGCATCGACAGGTAGTGGTTTTTATCGAATTTTGTCTGGGTTTTATTAATTACTTACTAATGAACGGGGGAAGACCTTTTCCTGTGACTTCCATGTTGGAAATCAAGTCCCAGGGTAAAGTTTTTATGATCTTAGAGTATTATGTTCAGAAGTGTGGTGTACATCGTAGATCAACTGTACTAGAATAAAATAAATTTAAAAAAAAATTGTGGGTGACTGCAATTTACAGGTTTTCATTTTTTAGGATTTGGTTCAGCCATTTTGTGGAGCTGCACTCCTGACTCTTGTTGCCTGTTAGCATTTTTACCAAAAGAGCAGAGAGTGGCAAAGAACTTCAAGGCAGCTGGCTGCCTGTTGGTAACTGGGGTCAGTGTGGTAAATGGCAGATTGAGAGACGCAGTCTGAGTAGTAAGGTCTGTGCCTCCTGTGGTTCGGTTCGCCTCACTTGCTCCTGTTTCCGTGTGGTCACAGATAACCAAGAGTTAACTAGGGAAACCAAACCTGGCTTCTGGAAAACAAAGTGAGTTTGTCTGGTGTGTTATGAAGTGTATCATTGGCCCCAGAATAAAAATAAAATACTAGAAAGCCATTAAAACTTACGGTGTGGATGCTAATTAAGAGCATTAAAATGTTCAAAATAATGACTTTAACAGGCAGATCAGAAAATACTACGCACCATGCGCTGTTATTTTCTGAGGGTTTTGAAGCATAACCTGTTGTTTGTATATGTGCGTAGAGATATGTGCACACAGAAAACAAGAGAGCTGCACAGAAACAAGCGTTAGCCTCTCAGGAGCTGAGCTTACAGATGATTTAACATGTTCCCTTTTCTAAAGAAAGAAAAATCTGTCTAAATTTTCTACATTGAAAATTTTTCAGAGTAAGAGGATTTTCTAAAAGAATGACCCTACGTTTACAAAGCTAAAACTTGCCCAGTATTCCCTTAGGCCCACTCTTAGCAGGTCTGGATTTCAAAGGAGATGAACGCTGTATTTGGCTTACATGCCCGTGGCAGCCTGTTGTCAGTAAGGTTCCCTTCAGATGATGATTCTGATGATGTTTTAAGAAGGGTTAGTACTGAACCCTTCTTTCCTTAACTTGTCAATAAGAATAAATAAGCTCCTACCGAAAACGGGTTTGCTTTCATGTATAGGAACTTGTGTGTGTGTGTGTGTGTGTGTGTGTGTGTGTGTTTTAAGACTTTGGAGGTATTTAGGAAGAGCAGATACTTTTGGCAAGAGGTGTTTTGCACGTTGAAGTCAAGCCCAAGAAAGTGGGTGCGCGCTCTTCACAGAAAGAAAAACTTCACTGTGAGGCAGCTGGCAAAACAGCTGTGCCCCCCTCGGAACGGACTTATTAGAGGATTGAAAACGGAAATGGCTGAACCATTCGCCCGTGTTGACGCTTTGCTCTCATTTTGTAGACTGAGGATAAAAACCGCCAGTTGCAAGAGCGCCTGGAGCTGGCGGAGCAGAAGCTGCAGCAGACCCTGCGGAGAGCGGAGACCCTCCCCGAGGTGGAGGCGGAGCTGGCCCAGCGGGTGGCCGCGCTCTCCAAGGTGCTGCCCTGGGTCTCCTTGTGGGGCAGACGCCGGAGTTGGGTGTTGAGGGTGATTTGTTCACGTGCCTTATCGTTGTGGTCTTGTCAGCGCCCCTAAATCCACCAAGCAGCTCAGACTTGTTTTCAGTGCTGTACTGTCTGAGACTGGAGCAAGTTTGAATGTCAGACATTATCCCTGCTTTCGTGTCATCCCCACATTCTTTTCCCTCCAGTTTTGTCAGATGTGTTCTGTGTGTCCCCAGGGTGCTTCAGCTCAGAGTCACCGCTGCTTGGAGCTACTCAAGTCAGCAGCTCCAAGGTTAGGGCAGAAGCTTTGGGGAAGAGCAGGGTAGTTTTTCTCAGAAGTAGGAAAATCCCATTCTCTGTCGAAGACCGCCAAAGTAACTTCGTAGTAAACAAGTTTTTGAGTCTTTATTCATTCACTGGTTCAACACATCATGGTGGGGCATGTGCCAGGCCCGGTCCCTGCCCTCACAGCCTCACCGTCCCTGGAGAGCCGGCAGGTGAGAGGGGGTGTCCCGGTGACGCAGCGGCGCTGGGGGCGGCTCGTCCACACGGCGGGGAGGAAGCGCACAACCGGCCACCGGCCCAGTCTTTCAGGCATATGGTCCTGCACTGCCAGTAGGCGCTGGCCAGGCCCAGAGGCCCTGGTGCATCCGTCAGGAGTTCTGTGTTGCCTGCCTGGAGCTTAGTGAGCTGCTGAGGGGGCCGGACAGACCCGGGGTGGGCAGATGGCGTCAGGTGCTCGCAGACCTTCCTTAGAGCAAGTTCATTGCTAACAGCTGTAACAGAAGCGCTCCTTTTCCTTCATGATCTGCATTTAAAGTCTCGGTTTCTTTTCTCCCCTGTCATCTCTCCTGTCCCTGGTTGGCCTTGTAGTCTGACCTTTTGTCTGCTGGAAACTCGGCCACTAAGGAAGCTAAACTGTTCGAACTTACCTCCCAGATTAGGAAGGTAGAACGTGTACATCGCTCTTGACTGTGCTTGCCGCTTCCTGCTTCCTGTGCTGACTCACCCAGAGCAGTCTGAGGCTGGGGCGAAACACAGCCCCCGGGTGTGGGACCTGGGGTGGGGGAGCACAGCTTCTCTCACAAGTCGATCGCCAGCGCCCGTCACGCCTCAGTCACCTGCCCGAGAGGGTGAATTGCCTCCCGGGGTCACGCATGGGGCCACGCAGGACGTGCGAGCAGGCGTCAGCGCGTGCCTTCCACTGAGCACGGGGTGCGTAGTCCACGCACAGCACGTCCTGCTTGTTGCTGCTGCAGTCGTACCCCGCGTGTTGTCAGGAAAGGGCAACTGTGAGCTGAACTGACACCATCCTTTGCTGGCAGGCCGAGGAGAGACACGGCAACATCGAGGAGAGGCTGCGCCAGATGGAGGCCCAGTTGGAGGAGAAGCACCAGGAGCTGCAGCGGGTACGTGTCCGGGCAGAGAGGCCGAGCGCCGGGCCGGGCCTGGGGCTGCTCCCCGCCCCCACCGCCGTGTGCACTCAGTGTGCGGCCTCATCTGCACGCTGTCTGCTGATTGGCGCACCCACCACGTGCTTGCCCGCAGGCGGTGTGTAGGGGGGAGGAGGCCGCCTGCCGCTCTGACCAGCCTATTGCGGGAGCTGCTCCAGGTACAGGTGGGACCTTACGGGCCTCCCTCAAACAAGCCTGAGGTGCCAGCCCGGGGTGCCCATGCCACTTAAGGCACAGCGTCCTAGGCGTTGGGTCTGCTTGCCTGGGGTGTGGCACTGGAGTCCCAGATTCCGGTCACGGGCCTGATCGCTGTCCTGAACCCCAAAGTATTGTTCCAGACACAAAGGTAGACGTAGGGATGGCCGTTCCTGAGCAGGAGGAAAACTCCTGTGCTCGGAGATGGGGTAAAAAGGAGCATCGGGAAAGCGTGGTGGTGGAGGCTCACATCAGCTGAGTCCTGAGGGAGCTTTCCTGGAAGATCTGGTCACACGGCGAGATGGAACCTCCAGGAAATAGAGCGAGTGGTGGCCCCAGGTCCAGGCGTGCGACATCAGTATTGTCACCACCAGAAAGCGGCGTTCCTGGGCCTGGACTGCAGAGCATCAAATGTGAGCTTCCAGGAAGGAAAGCGTCTGCCTCCCATCAAGAGATCTGCATGCCAGGCGCCCCTGCCCCCGACACAGGCATGCGCCCTCCCCTCTTAGGCGGAGAATTGGACTCTGACCGCTTGAGGGGTGCACTTCATTACTTCCAGAACTCGTTGCAACAGGGATGCAGTTTATGACTAAGGCAATTCAAAGCAAACTTTTAAGTGGTTTTGCTTTAGAAATATTTGAGGGACTTCCCTGGTGGCACAGTGGTTAAGAACCCACCTGCTAGTGCAGGGGACGTGGGTTCGAGCCCTGGTCCGGGAAGATCCCACATGCCGCAGAGCAGCTAAGCCCTTGCGCTACAACTACTGAGCCTGCGCTCTAGAGCCCGCGAGCCACAACTACTGAGCCCACGTGCCACAACTACTGAAGCCCGCGCTCCGCAACAAGAGGAGCCACCGCAGCGAGAAGCCCGCGCACCGCAACCGAGAGTAGCCCCCGCTCACCGCGACTAGAGAAAGCCCGCGCGCAGCAACAGACCCAACACAGCCAAAAATAAATAAATACATTTTTTTTTTTTTTTAATTTGGATGCTGACAGCCTCATCGTACGGTGAGCTGGGCCTCTTCTAGATGGTGGTGGTCGCTGTGTTTCGGGCGTGATTCTGAGCGCTTTGTATTTTGTGCTTCCAACAACCTAGGAGAACAGGGAGACCCGCCGAGGGGACCTACCTGCCCTGATGTGTGCTGCCTGTCAGCACTTTCTGTCCCCTCCACTTTTCTTCTGTGTTCATTCAGGGTGTGGGGTGAAAATAAGCTTTTGAAACCACGAAGTTGATGCTAGTTTTATAGAACACAGACTTACCAATTTTATTACATTTAAAAATTACTTGCGGTAATTATTTCTAGTTTTTTAGTATAAATTATCATTACAAAGAATTCAGGTGATGTTACGAGTATAAAGAAAAACATGTGAAAGTCTGTCTCCACTGTTTTTTTTCCCAAAATGAAATTTTTTACCTTTTGCTTTATAAGTTGAATTCATTTTACCCCCTTAATCCAGATTCAAGCTTCTGTTTACATGCTGGGAAGTTCCCCCTCCAGTGTGTGTGTACGCTGATCCCCTTTAAAATGTGCTTGTTTTCTGCGTGTAAATCTGCTCCTTGAGTCCATCAGACAGTTAATGGTTGGTGACACTAATGAGGCCCCCTGGGTGCTTTGTGGAACAGAAGCAGTGGGAGGGACCTTTCTCTGCACCTGCAGTCAGCTCTGGTGATCCAGTCGGTTCTGGTGACGGTGCAGAGTCCACCGGAGATGGCAGTGGGAGGGGCAGCCTGGGGAGCCAGGGCATAGGCCAGTCACGTCATCGCTCCTTGGCGCTTTTAAAATAATGACCATACTTGTTCTTGAAGTTTGTAAGTTTTTGTTTTTCCTGTTTTAGGCAAGGCAGAGAGAAAAAATGAACGAAGAACACAATAAACGTTTATCAGACACTGTTGACAAGCTGCTTTCAGAATCCAACGAGCGGCTTCAGCTTCATCTTAAAGAGAGAATGGCAGCTCTGGAAGACAAGGTGCGCTCGCACACCGTCCCCGAAGGCCCCTTTGCAAAAGGGGCGCCAGGGGCTACGTCCTTGCCCAGGCTGTGCGTGTGGGAAATTGCCTGTCATTCTTACTCTCCAGAACAAGAGTTAGAGAACTGTTTCCATAGCGGGCCAGCCACGTAGTAAATATCTTAGGCGTTTACCAGTCGCGAGTAATTGAGTAGAAGAAGTTCATGCTGATCAGTTAAGTAGCATGAAAGCAGCCACAGGCAATCCGTAAAGGAATGGACGTGGTTGTGTGCCACTGGCGGGCCGAGTTTATCAGCCCCTGCGCCAGAATTTTCTAGGTCCACCCTCACCCCTTCATTGCTCTTGCATTAGAGGTTTATTTCTGTCTCTTGTGTGTGATGTAATATAAAAGATTTAACCATCTAAAAACAAGCGTTCTCATATTCCAACTCCAGCCTTCTCTCTTTTCATTTGGTTTGGAAAATGTCTAAGCCTGGACTCTTGCTGCTCATCATGGAACTACTGTAGCTGTAACCAGAGTAAAGGAGTAGCCGAGAATCTATGTCAGAGAAGCTCTGATGGGCGACACTTTGGTTCGGGTTTGATAAAAAACCTGTCCCGACTGCACCAGTGCCCTAGAGATGAGGCCCAAGAATCTTCCCTGAGATTGGCACCTGGGCTGATGCTTGTTTGGGAGAGACCAGTGGTTACCACTAATTATGTGGCACGTTTCATTTTACACAAAACCCACGATGAAATGCATTACTAGAGACCACATAGGGCAGTTACCTCACTTCCTCCCTGATCTGCGGGCCGGCCTTAAGGTAGGACTATTTTTGTCTCAGATTTGAATTTTGCATGTGAAACTTGTGCCGGTTTCCCGAGTGACCACTGAACTGCAAAAGCTGAAAGCCGGTATAAACCAGTTTAACTTACCCCATGAACTTGACCTCCTTACATCTAGAAAATCAGTCGGTGAAGAAGGAAATTTTATATGTACAGGTTATGATTAAAAGGTGTCATCTGGCCTCGTGGCTCGCAGTTCACCCTGGGAGTGTGATCTGCCCATTAGTATGTTCACGTGGCCCATTCCTCCCCGCGGTGCTTCACTGTTTCAGACAGAACTGTAGCCGTCCTATAGTACGTGGAACATTTTTAAGAATTAACACTAAAAGGCTATTTATATCTTTTTCAGAATTCCCTCCTACGAGAAGTTGAAAATGCAAAAAAGCAATTAGAAGAAATGCAACATGATAAGGTGCTTCAATCTCTAGATTGTTTAGAAATCTGTTAAGAGCTGAATTGAGTTGGGTTCATTGTTATTATAATTATTACGGCTGTTTAGCAGAAGTTGAGTTACATTTTCTTTATGGCTAGTCCACTGCTATAACATATATAGCACGCCGGGATTTGTATGTTGAAGGCGTTTGCGTTTTACATGGATTTAGAGTCCAGCAGGTGTGTGTGCTTCAGAATTCTGAGTCCTTTCTGGGTTCATCTGAAAGCTGAAACAAAGCAGGAGCCTTTCATCTGGAACAGTGCCGTCCATCAGAAAGATAATAAGAGCCACATGTGTAATCTAACATTTCCTAGTAGCCACATTTAAAACCGTAGAAAGAAACAGGTGAAGTTAATTGTATTGTGTTCTACCCTATGTAATCAGAATGTTATCTTATCGTATAATTGCTCTAAAAACGAATGAGCTGCTTTACGTTCTTCTCTCCACCTGAGTCTTTGAAACCTGCGGTGTGGTTTCTGGTCACAGCACTTGGCGCTTTGGGGTGGCCCGTCCCAGGCGCTCAGTAGCCACATGAGGTGAGTGGCAGCTGTGGCCCACAGCGCAGAGCAGGAAGGCTGTCCGTTGACTCAGAAACTCTGGCAGTCTGCCTTGTCGCTTTGCCCTGTGAGGAAGTGGCGTTGGGAGTAGGGGTGGCACATGAGTGGATGTGTGCTTGGTGTAGACAGCTAGAAGCAATGCTGAGGAGCGAGTGTGATGGAGAGTGAATCCTGCGTGTGTGTCCCCCAGCCCTGCCCCAAGTACAGCTTGTCTCAGAATTCATTATTGTTAATGGCTTGGCGTTTCTCTTCTGAGAGCTTTTCTACAACCAAGATGTAACTTCTTGTTCACTACAGCTTATAAAGTTAATACTGGTCTGAGCGTTTATGTTTGCTATAGGACTCTTGGAGAACATTTTCTCAGAACTAAAATGTTTGGATTTTATAACTGCTAATGTAACCTGTTACGGTTTTGTTCAGCATTTGAGCACATTTTGATGCGAGTCATTTTATATCCTGGAAGCAACACGTGTTATGCCGTTTGCTGTTTTGTAGGATCAGCTCGTACTAACCCTGGAAGCCTTGAGAGCTGAACTGGACCAGACGGGGCTGAGAGGGGCTCCCCTACACCACAGGTAGGACGTTCCCCAGGCCACAGCTCTGCTCAGCACTGTCGTGTGTATACAAGGGCGTGTCATGGCTGCGTGGACAGTATGACTGGGTGGGTATAGCTCGTGGTCGCGCCTCCAGGAGCCTGTAGCTTAGTGGCAGGCTAGAGGGAAGAAAGAGTAGAATATCATTCCTGAGGTTAGAACTCGGTACCTAGGAGAGTGGCAGTCACATTACTGACAAGACTCAAAACCACAGGAGGCGGTTTGGAAGGAGGGTGGTGGCTCGTTAATATTTGGGTGTATTCATTTGAGGGACCTGACAGACTGTGACACTGATGTTTCTTAAGAATCGCAGAAGGTTAGTGACTTGCAGTCATTTTAAAATGTATTGAGACATGACTTGGCGTTGGCTGCCGTGGGAGGAACCACCTGGCTTGTGAGTGAGTTGAGCAAATGACTCAGCATCCTGATTTTTTTCTTACTTGTCATTATAGGGGCGATAATCCTTTTTAAGCTATTTAAATTTTTCTTTGCTTTCTTTGTGGAAAATGATCATCAAGTGAGAGTTAAACTTTAGCAAAAGTTATTGAAGAGCTTAACTGGTGACATTCATCCATCTGTAGGAAAGAGACTCCTGCTTGAATCGTGATTTAGGAGACAGTTCGGAGCCTATACAGATACTGCAGCATTTGCAAACGTAGGGGACCGTCAGGGTCTAGGGTCCTTGCAGAACCTCCTAGAAAAAAAGAGAAATCAAGGAAGATAGAGCCAGAGCCAGAAACTTTCCCTGTCTCCAGAACCACCGGGGGGTAGAATTTCAAGGAGAGTGTGTGAGCTTACGGACGGTGGGGGGTGGGGGGGTGGAGGGAGATCGGGACAGCGGCATCGCTGGACTTGCTGGCTAAGGTCCTCTAGGGTGAGGTCAGAGGTGAAGGCAGAGCCCTGCTCACGGGATAGATGAGGTGCGTGTGAGGACGGTGCGGGTACCTGGAGGAGGAGGTGGACACAGCCTGTTACTCTTTTGGGAGTTTGAGTGATGAAGGGGGCGCGGGTGCCAGAAGCGAAGGGCTGGCACAGTTGCGGGGGTTTTCGGTGGAAAAGCCTTGGGCACGGTCACCAGAGCCATGTGTGACAGTGAAAGTCAAGGACGAGGAAGCAGCTCTTGCTCTGATGGCGCAGGGGGGCGGGAGGGGGGCTCCGTGCTCTGATGACGCAGGGGGGCGGCGGGAGGGGGCTCTGTGCTCTGACGGCGCAGGGGGGCGGTGGGGGGAGAGGCTCGGTGCTCTGATGGCGCAGGGGGGCGGTGGGGGGAGAGGCTCTGTGCTCTGATGGTGCAGGGGGGCGGGAGGGGGGCTCTGTGCTCTGATGGCGCTGGGGGGTGGCGGGGGGAGGGGGCTCTGTGCTCTGACGGCGCAGGGGGGCGGCGGGGGGAGAGGCTCTGTGCTCTGATGGTGCAGGGGGGCGGGAGGGGGGCTCTGCTCTGATGGCGCAGGGGGCTGGAATGGGGAGGGCTCTGTGCTCTGACGGCGCAGGGGGGCGGGAGGGGGACTCTGTGCTCTGATGGCGCAGGGGGGTGGAGTGGGGGGGCTCTGTGCTCTGATGGTGCAGGGGGGCGGGAGGGGGGCTCTGTGCTCTGATGGCGCAGAGGGTGGGGGGGGCTCTGTGCTCTGATGGCTCAGGGGGGCGGGGGGGCTCTGCTCTGATGGCGCAGGGGGGCGGAGGGGGGCCTCCGTGCTCTGATGGCACAGTGGGGGCTGTAGGCGAAATCTGTGCTCTGAAGACAGTGGGCTGGAGGGGCTGGGTACTGCGGGAGGGGACGTTTCAAGGAGGCAGTTCTCGAGGTGTAATGTCAAGTGGCTTAGCAGAGAGGTGGTTGGGAGCTGTAGAAATGGGAAAAGACGGATCACAGCAGGTGGGGAGGGGGGCCTCGGGGTGCGGAGGGGGGACTGAAAAGATGGCTCGTGGGCAGGGCAGGCTCGGCTTGTTTGGCAGGACTTCACAGTGAAATCAGTCACCTTGTCTCTGAGATCTTCTGGGAGGAAAGCCAGCCTCTGTTGACAAGTGGGGGACAAAGATGGTGGCTGGGCTCCGTAAGGAGACTGGGAAATGACTGCTGCGGGGCGACAGAACCCGGGGGCGTTTGTGGACTTCAGAGGATCCGCCAGCCACCAAAAGCACGTGTGGGATTTTGTGTCGTAGCTTTCACCCGATTTTGAAGCGTGCTGTGGCCCCCAAGCAGTTGGGTAGAGGTCATGCTGAGAAAGGAGGAGCAGTTTCCTTAGGCATGAGGCCAGAGGGGAAGGGGAGACGGTTGCGGTTCAAGGGAGATTCCAGACTTTGATCTCCTGCAAACAAGGGATAAATCCTATGCAACACTTGAAAACATTTCTTTTTTTTTTTTTTTTTACATCTTTATTGGAGTATAATTGCTTTACAATGGTGTGTTAGTTTCTGCTTTATAACAAAGTGAATCAGTTATACATATACATATGTTCCCATATCTCTTCCCTCTTGCGTCTCCCTCCCTCCCACCCTCCCTATCCCACCCCTCTAGGTGGTCAGAAAGCACCGAGCTGATCTCCCTGTGCTAAGCGGCTGCTTCCCACTAGCTATCTACCTTACGTTTGGTAGTGTATATATGTCCATGCCGCTCTCTCGCTTTGTCACAGCTCACCCTTCCCCCTCCCCACATCCTCAAGTCCGTTCTCCAGTAGGTCTGTGTCTTTATTCCTGTCTTACCCCTAGGTTCTTCATGACATTTTTTTTTCTTAAATTCCATATATATGTGTTAGCATATGGTATTTGTCTTTCTCTTTCTGACTTCACTCTATGACAGACTCCAGGTCTATCCACCTCATTACAAATAGCTCAATTTCATTTCTTTTTATGGCTGAGTAATGTTCCATTGTATGTATATGCCACATCTTCTTTATCCATTCATCCGATGGTGGACACTTAGGTTGTTTCCATCTCCTGGCTATTGTAAATAGAGCTGCAATGAACATTTTGGTACATGACTCTTTTTGAATTATGGTTTTCTCGGGGTATATGCCCAGTAGTGGGATTGCTGGGTCGTATGGTAGTTCTATTTGTAGTTTTTTAAGGAACCTCCATACTGTGCTCCATAGTGGCTGTACCAATTCACATTCCCACCAGCAGTGCAAGAGGGTTCCCTTTTCTCCACACCCTCTCCAGCATTTATTGTTTCTAGATTTTTTGATGATGGCCATTCTGACCGGTGTGAGATGATATCTCACTGTAGTTCTGACTTGCATTTCTCTAATGATTAGTGATGTTGAGCATCCTTTCGTGTGCTCGTTGGGAAGACATTTCTTTTAAAAACGTCGAGCAGTGGGTGAACCAGAGGAGGCTGAGCCAGCACGTGGTCCTGGCCCGCTCTGCAGGGGGTGTGAGGAGAGCTTTACTCTCCTCAGGGGAGTGGGGTCTGTTTCCCGGATTTCAGGGCTCCTGCGAATGAAGGCGCCACCCTTCTTCCCAGAGACAAGGGCCGAGCAGCTCCTGGGCTGGGCCCGCAGTGCAGGTGGGCCCATGGTCAAGACTGGGCCACGCCTCCGCTGACCGGGGTGTCTCCTGACACCCACGCCCAGTTTCTGTCGTCATGCTCAGGGCCCCAACCACCTGTTCTGGGACTTCTTCAGCCTAGCGTCTTGATCGTTAATGTAATTACACCCAGGACTCTGCTTTTGATTCGGAAACACCAGTCCATCTAAGCTCTAAGCCGTGGTTCAGAGGGGTTTCTGCTGCGGGTTTGTCTGAGGCGCTGTGAGCGGTGTAGACGGTGTTCCAGGTAGAGGAATGTTTATGATTGATGGGCTTCACACTGGGCATCTTGGCCCAAACAGGAAAGGAGAGAACAGCTGAAGGCCAGAGGGGAGGTGTGGATGTCAAGGAAAAAGCAGGGCAGGTGCCGGGCCCAGCGCCCTGACCTGAGGGCGGGTTCCCAGGTGGACCACAGACCCCTGGGCGCCGCAGACAGCTGGGTGCCGTCCCTGTCACTGGCATGTCCTCGTGTCCGCGCTGGCTTTCCCGGATGTGGTGGGGCAGGCGGCGGGGTGCTGTTGGAGCGGGCGAGCGGTGCCCTCCTGGGCGACCTTCTCCTGTGACATCACTCAGTTTCCAAGTTGACAGGTTCCGGCTTGGCCAACAAAGTGAGGTCACTTTCCTCCTAATAATGACCTTTTTCTTCCCCCGTGTTTCAGCCGACCCCACTTGGGCAGCGTCCCAGATTTCAGGTTCCCCGTGGCAGACGGGCCCTCGGACTCCTTCAGCAGCAGCGCGGTGTTGCGACGCCCGCAGAAAGGCCGGCTGGCAGCGCTGCGCGACGAGCCTTCCAAGGCAAGCCCCCCCCCCCCCCCGCCCCGCCCCGCCCCGCCCCGCCCCCTGTCCCGGGGACCAGCGCTCTGTGAGATACTGGCCTCCTCACCCTGCGGTTCGGAGACTGTCTTGAAACAAAGCTTGATGGGTCGCTTCCTCTCTTCCCCTACCCCCGTTCTCCTTTTTCTGACTAAGAGTTTACTTTTAAGGCAAGCTTTTTTTTTTTTTAAGAACAAATTTTGGTAACATGTGACCTACTGTAAGGCACAGCACAGTGCTGATTAGCACAGGTTTGAGGTCATCCTTAAGAGTAAATGAATACGCACATTCATCATCTTGTAGTGAGAATTCTCATTTGGAAGTTCAACTGCCTTCATATTTTTGTGCATTTCACGGCATATATTTTTATATATGTCTCTGTATTTTGAGCTCCCATATTCAGTGAGCAGCTAGTTTGGGCCAGGCATCCTCAGACCTAGGGCTCCAGCAGAGAATTAAAAACAGACAAAATGGGCTTCCCTGGTGGCGCAGTGGTTGAGAGTCCGCCTGCCGATGCAGGGGACATGGGTTTGTGCCCCGGTCCGGGAAGATCCCACATGTTGCGGAGTGGCTGGGCCCGTGAGCCATGGCCGCTGAGCCTGCGGGTCCGGAGCCTGTGCTCTGCAACGGGAGAGGCCACAACAGTGAGAGGCCCGCATACCGCAAAAAAAAAAAAAAAACCAGACAAAATACCTGCACGCACGCACACTCCAACACGCACTCCCTAGTGAGAAGAGAGAGGCAGCAGTGAATGGAAAGTAAAATAAAACATGCTGTGTGTATTCTTTATCTACTGCTGCATAGCCAATCACTGCAAAGCTCAGTGGCTTCACAGTGAACATTTAATAGTCCACAGTTCGTGTGCACGTGGGAGCATCTTAGTGGGCTGGGCCCTGCTCAGGGCCTCCTGAGGTCACTGCCACCAGAAGGCTCCCTCGGGGCTGGGTGGCACGCTTTCAGACTCCCTCACCTGGCTGTTGGCGAGAGGGCCCCGGTCCTTGCCGTGTGGACCTCTTCATGGGGCTGGCTTTCCTCAGAACTCCCTCCGAGAGAGAGCGGGGGAGAGCCCTTTCATGCCGCAGTCCCGGAAGCTGCACACCTTTGCTTCCACTGTGTTCTGATCGTTAGAGTGAGCTGCGAAGTCCTGCCCTCACTCACGGGGGTCAGGGAGGAATTGCCCTCTGCCTCTTGAAGGGAGGAGGATTAAAGAATTCATGGACGTATTTTTCAGTCACCACAGCCAGATGGTAATAAGCAGGGAAAGGAAACCAAGGGTACCCGAGTTGCCAAACAAGGAGGGGAATAATAATTTTTAAACAGGGTGGCCAGCGAGGGTCTCCAGGAGGGTGGCGTTCGAGCAAAGACCTGAGGAAGGGAGGGGAAGTAGCCATTCGGAGGTAATGGTCGTGCCAGCCAGATGGGCCGGTGCACTGGACGTAGGCTACGGGCGCGGGGGCGGTCGCGGTCCGGGAGCAGCTCAAGGCTGGGGTCTGTTTCCTGCTGTGAGGGAGATAGCCGGGTCGGGGGAGGCTGGGATCTGGGCCTCGGTCCCGTTCAGGTGGACAGGTCGGCAGCTGGGTGTTCCAGGACCCGGGAGAGCTCTCAACTCGAGGTAGACTTGGGTTCATGGGCATACAGGTGGTATTTAAAGGCATGAGCCAGATAGGGTCACCCGGTGGGTGCCTGTGGAGAGAGAGATGAGGTCCACGGATGGAGCCGTGGGGCACCCCGGATTCAGAGGTCGGGAGGCTGAGAAAGGGCGGCGGGGGGTGAGGAGTAGCCCGGGAGGGTGGGGCTGCTGAGTCAGAGGCTCCAGCGCTCTGCTGGGCAGTGTGGGGGAGGGGACCTAGGCGTGCGGGCTCCACGGAGCCCCCTGGAGCCACACCTGCTTGCAGAGAGTGGGAGACAGATGGAGGAGGGAAGGGGCGGCGGGAAGGGGCGGCGTAGAGGCTGCCCTTGGGCGCTTTCAGGGAAACGCAGTGGTTGCTGGAAGGAGCCCTGGAGGGAGAGTTCTGTGGTTCCTGCTGTGTGCTTTTAAGGAGAGAGGAGGGAGTGGACATCCTGAGGCTGTTGGGAATGAGCCCCTAGGACGTGGATTAGCCACAGGGAAGGAGGAGTGATGGCAGGTGATCTTGGACCAGCTGAAGGGGGTGGCCCGGCCCTGGGGAGGGTCGGAAGACGGATTGCGTGGGCACAGGCCCCAGGGGCAGGGGGCTGGGGAGCCTGCGTCTAGAGGCTGCCCCGTGGTTACTCTGAGGTCGTGTCTGGCAAACGGAAGGCAGGACCCTGGGCTGAGCGTGGAGGTGGGGATGGGGAGTGGGAGGAGGTTTGGGGAGGGAAGGGGTGTGGGATGGCCCCAGAGGAGAGGCAGCGCAGGGCCCCAGCGAGCACGCTTCTTCTGTGCATGTTCTGATGACAGCGCAGAGGGCGTCCGGGCTCAGCACGGAGGTGTCCTTGCAACGCGAGTTGCAGTTCCCTAGCAAAGCCCCGCTGCTCTGCAGCTCCCTCGCCCCGAGGGCTGTCGGGGGCAGGCTCTCCCATCTCCCTTCTGCTGCTGCTCTTGTCTGCGCGTGTTGGGAGACGAGACTAAGGGACCTCTGAGAGCCCTGTCACGTGGTGGCGCTGGTAAAAGCTATGGCAGCCGAGGTGACCCCGGCAGCTTTGGATCTGAGGGATTTTTGTTTACTTCCCTTCAGCCTGGCTGATGGTGGCACGGAATTAACTTTTTTAATTTTCGGTTTTTGTTTCTGACGCGGTTGCCTCAGCCTTGCGAATAACGTCGTAGAATTGCCTCCCGTCCAGGCGAGGAAGTGAACGTGGCCAGGCTCTCTGAGAAATAGATTCTCCTCCTGCCCATTTCCTAAGTACTGCTCACTTCACAGATGTCAGTGGCTTCTAAGCGTGACCCATTTTTCCAAGGTCTTCTGGGTCTCTGTGTAAAGTTGTTCAAGTTGCTGGTAGCCTGCAGTTGCCCTGACTGTCGCTGCTGAACCGCGGCCTTTCTTGCGCAGGTGCAGACCCTGGACGAGCAGGACTGGGAGCGCGCGCGGCAGGCCAGCGTGCTGGCTCACGTGGCGCAGGCGTTCGAGAGCGGCGCGGACGTGCCTGACGGCGCCGGCGACGGGGACACGCTTTTCAGCTCGGCCACTCTGCTGTCGCCCAGCGGGCAGGCCGATGCCCAGACCCTGGCCATGATGCTTCAGGAGCAGCTGGACGCCATCAACAAAGAGATCCGGTGCGTGTGCCCGTGCCTGGCTTCCCGGAAACACGGTGTCTCCGAGGGGTGGTCGCTACTTAGAAAAGCCTAAGTGTTCCATAAATAAGGAAACGTACGTCGGTTCTGTTTTAAGAATTTTAAGTCCTGAGATTGCCCTTGCTTATAAAGCTCAGTTAAGCAGGGCGTTGTCTCCACAGTTGTGGGGTCAGCATACTGTGTGAGATGTCGTGGAAGGGGGAGGAGAGGTGTGAGGCGTTCAGCCCCTGCCCCCGGAAGCTGCCGACACACCTGGAGAGAGATGGCGGGGTGCAGAGAGCAGAGAGGCCATGCCCGTCCGGGGTGCAGGGCGGAGACATGGCGCCAGGGAGTCGGGGCGGAGTCGGCTCCCCGGATTCCTTTCCCGGGGCAGGGCTGGTGGGCGTGCCGCAGAAAGTGAGGGCACACCCTTATTCGGCCTCTGCCAGCCGGCTGTGTCCCCCCCAGCTCTGAGCTGATGCCCCCCTGCAGCCCGTGCGTCCTCCGGCACGGAGAGGTCGCCCTCTTGTGGGTCCCTTGGAGCCTCGCGTATTCTGTGGTGTGTCCCAAAGCCACCGGGAACAGAAAAGCTGGGGTTTTCGGGTTGGCAGGCTCCCACTGGGACTTGCAATTTGCTTTTAAATTAACATAATGTGAAAATCGGTTCTTGTAAGACAGGGGTCAGAGGATGTGTGCTTGAGTATTTTCTAGTCTCATCAGTACATTTAAGATGTTTTCTTTAGAAACTGTCGTAGCAATTGTAATAGTTACTTTGCAAAACAGGGAATAGAATCCAGAGGACGCCTTGTAGTGATCAGGAGGCCTTAGGTCTGGGGGCGGCAGTGTGGTCGGGTACCCTGAGGCCTGCCGGTGTCGGATCTGCCATGGCCACACCTCCTGTCCCAAGTCCACACGCAGAGCAGCCCCAGGCCGGTGACCCTGTGGCGGACCCGGTCAGAGCTGCTGCTCAGCTTGCTCTTGTCACATTAACACAGGCAGAGGTGCCCGTTCCCACCTGCAGAGAACGGGGGCCAGAGAGGAGAGGCCGCAGAATAAACAGCAAAAGTAGGTTGTGCCGCCTGCACTTTGGACTTCATAGACTGACTGCTTCGTGAGCCATGTCTGAACCCAGACGAGCTCTGAAAGACTGTCTTTCCCCATCCCTGCGGGAACTGTGAAACGATAATATACTTTTATTTTTGTAGCCAGGTAAAAATGATTTTTTCCTTATGCAACAGGTTGACCTGATGTAACTGGTAAATTCTGCCCATCGACTTTTTATCAAAAATGAGAAAATACTTTCAGTATCTATAAACAGAACTTAAATTGGAAAGGTTACGACAAGGATCCGGTATTTTAATATCAAAATAATTGTATTTGCATAGTCAGATATTTAGACTGCTATTTAACCATCCAGTACACATTCGGGGGGAGGAACATTAACCTTGAATTCCAGAGTAATGCAGCTGTGGTCGACGTGAATCCAGAAACTCACATGAGAGACTTCCCTGGTGGTACAGTGGTTAAGACTCTGCCCTTCCACTGTAGGGGGCATGGGTTCCATCCCTGGTTGGGGAACAACAAAAAAACCCCAAAAAAACAAACAAAAAAAGAAACTCACATGAGGCTGGTAGAGAACTTTATGAAATAATACTTTTGTTCAAATTCAACCTTAAAATCAACTCAGCATTTTCATCAGGTCTAGGGACTTGTGTTTAGAAACTCCACATTGCTTTGTGAATTGCTTTTTTGATTATATCAGAGTTCCCTATTTCCAGTTGAAAAAAATTGATAGACAGGTGTGCTGCTTTGCTGTAACAACAGGGAAGGTTGTAAATTTTAAATATTGTAAAAAAGCTGTAAATTTTAAATGTCTCATTATGCAGTGAGCGTTGCCACCCAGCCCCCATCAGAATTTAGTGTAAATAAGGAAAATCAAACGTGAATGATCGGAAGCAACTCAGTGCTAAGTCGTCAATCGTAACACAGAACACAGACCCAGATTTGTTATCCAGACACGTTCCTCTGTTTTCTGACAAAGGCAGGTGACGGTTTTATTCTGTTTCAGGTTGATACAAGAAGAAAAGGAGAACACGGAGCAGCGGGCGGAGGAGATTGAGAGCAGGGTGGGCAGTGGGAGCTTAGACAGCCTTGGTCGTTTTCGATCAGTGAGCTCCATCCCCCCGTACCCTGCTTCCTCTCGGGCCAGCTCTTCCCCTCCCAGCAGCGGGCGGCCCACCCCTCGAAGGGCCCCGCACAGCCCGGCAAGGGAAGTGGACAGACTAGGCGTCATGACTCTGGTAAGTGTCTGCCTTCTCCCTGCTGCACCCTCCCCCAGCACACCTGGTTTGCTTGCTTGCTTTCTTTGTTAACCTAGAAGAAAGTCAGGTGCATTTGCTATGTTCAGAGGTTCAAGATTTTTAAAGCTAGTATTTAATCAGTCCCCCCAATTAATGACAAATTAATTTTGATGTTTGGACCACCAGCTTAGCATGTCATCATGAACTCATCCAAAGTTCTCCTTTGTGTAACATTGGGCATGGCCTCTGCAAGGCGCAGCAGCTACAGAAAAGTTTTTGTTTTTCAGGAATAGACAGCTTAGCAAGAGTAAACATAGGCAGCCCTAATGGCATCTCGAACACTGTACAGAGAGTCGATGCTGTCTTCCTTTACACTAGGGATGTCTCACTGGAGGGGGTAGGGCATGCGGTCAAAACAAAACCGAAAAAGCTAAAGTGGTCCTCTTGCTGAGGCAGCTGGCCACGCACTCACGCCGGCTCTGCATGTGAAACCAGGTTAAAAGCCGGTGCCCCTGGGCTTCCCTGGTGGCGCAGTGGTTGAGAGTCTGCCTGCCGATGCAGGGGACACAGGTTCGGGCCCCGGTCCGGGAAGATCCCACATGCCGCGGAGCGGCTGGGCCCATGAGCCATGGCCGCTGAGCCTGCGCGTCCGGAGCCTGTGCTCCACAACAGGAGAGGCCAAAGCAGTGAGAGGCCCGCGTACCGCAAAAAAAAGAAAAAAAAGCTGGTGCCCCGCGGCTCCCAGGGAAGCAAACGGGCGTCCTCACTCTTCCTCATCTGGAAACGCGATGAGCACGTGGTGACAGCGTGCAGCTCTGGAGCACACGTTATAGCTTTCTGTGGATTTAGGTCTTCTGAGTGCATTGCTGTTCACCACGTGAAGTCGGATTTACAATATTCTGCTTTTTAACTGCACTTGTGTTATAACTTTTTTCTGTTACCACCCATTTTCATTTTAGCTGCATTGTTAGCGTATAAGTAAATCAACTGTGAATCATTTCAGTGACACGTGAAGTGGTGACTAGTCCATGTCGTGGTATTTGGGCATATACTGCTTCTGTAATTTACATCATTAGCTAATTAGCTGATAATTAAAACTCTTTGACGATTTCATTTGTGGTTTCATGCTTAGTATCTTTCAGAGAATTTGTAAAAACAGTTCTGTGTATTTTTTTCTTTGTTGTTATGTGGTTCTCTGTCCTGGCTGACGGTGTGTCTGCTTCTGTCATCGGTGTTGATTCCCTGTACCATCCTTTGTTTTATCAGTTAATCCAGACCCCAGCCTCCCCACCGCCGGGTCTGTAGTTTACCATCCAGCTCCGCTCCCCGTCCTCCCCACTCGGTTATCAGTCCCTTCCACAGCAGTGCTGTGCTCCACAGCGTGTGTCTATGCTTGTGGCTCATTAGTGGGGTTTCTTCGTTTCTCATTAAACAGTGTTTTTCCCCCATAGCGGTAAGTTTTATGTAGTGTATCACTGCATAATAGGTATGGCTACAGGCATGATGTAGATGGACCAGAGTGTTTTTGCTCACACTGTATAGCATACGTGTAATTCATAAGTGAGATGCTGCTTATATAAAGAAATGACCCGCTAAGTGTAGAATTCATGGACTCTGACACAACGTACTTTCTGGTTTCAGTGCTTGTATTACTTAAGACGGTAAATCTCATCAGCCTATTAAACATGCACAGTTAGTGTCTTTACTAGACTATTTTTAATTAAATTATCTTCTATGAATCATAAAATGTAAAGACTGTCTGCTATTATGCTAGCTTTTATTCTTACATATTTTCACAGGGTACCTGCTTTAATCAATAAATTTATTTTGAGAAGTTTTAAATCAAATTCTAGGTAAGGATTTTACGTTAATGTCCAATAGGTGGTTAGATTTGTTCAGTGTTAAAATAGGTATTGCAATTACTTCCTCATCAGTTAGATTGCTATTTTAAAGTATAACATGTTTCTTATTAAGAAAAACTAAGTTATAGAGAAGTTTGGCTTAGAATAGACAACTGTTAAGGCCCTTTGTTATACAGAATGCCATATTATAAGAAATGGAGTATGTTGTAATAGAATTGTATCTTCCTGAGGAAAATTTATACTGTTTCACTAGGAAATCTTGAATAGCTTATTATATTTAAACTTTTGTGGTCAAAAAAATGTTCTATTTCCAGTTACATTTTCTCTAAATCTTATCTCACTTACATGTGTTCTGTCATTTTCTTTTTAATATATTTGCCTGTACTGATCCTTGAATTTTTAACTTCAAAGTGTGCAGTAAATCTGGTTTCTCTTCATTTCTTTGCATGCATCTGTCAGCCTAGTGATTTAAGGAAGCATCGTAGAAAGGTAAAATATTTAGTAATTCAGCATGCCTTTGTTTCTTTGTGAAGTATTGAAGAGTCCCTGTCGTTTTACGTGAATGAACACTATGTGGTTGAGTACTGGTGAATAATTGACGTTTTAATGGAAGTGTTGAAACTCACCCTCCACTTAACATATGCTGATGGTTCCGCTGGAAATAGGTCGTTCACTGGGACAAATGTAAGAGTTTGCCTTTCTCGCGCTTGTTTGCCTTCTAAGTGTTGCACGCTTATTTACAATAGACATAGTGGTTTTTATTTTTTGTTATTTTTAAATTTTATTTATTTGTTTATTTACTTATTTATTTTTGGCTGTGCTGCGAGGCTTGCGGGATCTTAGTTCCCCAACCAGGGATCGAACTCGGGCCCCAGGCAGTGAGAGCACTGAGTCCTTAACCACCCTACCGCCAGGGAATTCCCCATAGTGTTTTTTAAAAAGAAATGATGGGAGGCTTCCCTGATGGCGCAGTGGTTGAGAGTCCACCTGCCGATGCAGGGGACACAGGTTCGTGCCCCGGTCCGGGAAGATCCCACATGCCACGGAGCGGCTGGGCGCATGAGCCAGGGCCGCTGAGCCTGCGCGTCCGGAGCCTGTGCTCCGCAACGGGAGAGGCCACAATGGTGAGAGGCCTGCGTACCACAGAAAGAAAAAAAAAAAGAAATGATGGAAGCGGAGCCATAGATGCTAGATTTGGGGGAAAGCAATTTTAATAGTCACAGGTAGTAGCATTCGGTAGGCTGTCACTTTGTGCCAGGCGTCGTGCTGAATGCTTTACGAGTCTGTTCCCTAATCCCACAAACACCCACGTGAGGTCCAGGTGCTGTTGTTATCCCCATTCAACAGACGTGGACGCCGAGGCTTAGAGAGGCCAGGTGCTGTGCCCAGGCTTGCACAGTCAGTCAGCAGCGCAGTGTGGATTTGTCTGATTTCAGAACCTGGACCCTCAGCCCTGGCGCCGTCTGGCCCGCTTTTCCACCAGGAGCTCTTGTCTCCTTCACAGCATTCCTGACGGAGAGCGCTCGGGGCTCCTTCCTCTCAGATAACCCTGGACTGAGCCCCTGTTCTTGGAGGGAATACGGTGCGCTGAGGGCCAGATCTGTTGACCACGATGTCTCCCTCCCTCTCAGGCTCACAACCCCCTGGGCGTGCACTCACCGCGCAGCCGTGCTGCGGCCCAGCCGCCCAGCGCGCCAGCGCCCCTCTGCCAGGCCACAGCAGTGCGGCAGTTTAAAGTCCCGGCTCTGTCACCGATTGGTTGTGACCTGGGTGAGCCGCTCGCCCGCTCTGGGCCCGGCTTTGCCCTGCTGTTAAGTGAGGACAGCGGTAGACCCGTGCCCCTCGGGGTGGCCACGCTGTGCCGTCCCTGCACAGTCCACAGGTCGGCAGTGAGACACAGTTCTGCTGCATACGTTCGTAGTTTTCTTGGTGGCAAGACTTTCTCATTAAAGGTAGTGGCCTGTTGATTACGTCCCGGCCGGGGGGCCTGGTCTGTTGCATGTGGTAGCTTGAGCTCGCTGGCTGGCTACTGAGAGGGCCTTGTTCTAGGTTTGGCGTGTGTGCGCCAAGAACCAGGCACCGGCGGACCTGCCGCCTCCTCCACGCCGCACGTGGATGCCGAGATGCCTGCCCAGCTTGCGTGCAGCTGCCCGTCCTAGTCACGTGGGCACAGTGGGGCGGGCTCTCATCCCGGGGGAGGTGCCAGGCTGGGTGGGCCCGGAGGACTTCCTTAGGAAGAGGCCCTTGGGAAGGGCCTTGTCGTGTTTACTGGGCTTCAAAGCAGCTGTTTGTCTCCACGGAGTCCCTAGTCAACTCAGGCCTGTGTCACTTCCCTGACCCGTTTGATTTTTGTAAAGGATTGTTTGAACTTGAACTTGAGATCGATCCCTGTTAAGTTTCACATTGATGATTTCTAGCCTTTCTAGCCTTTTGCTATCTGGAGAGGACACAGTTTATCCAGCTGTCGCTTAAATGAGTCCAGCTGTGTTTTACCCCGGGTCACTTTGTTGTCCCCAAGCCACTGTGGGGCTGCAGTGGATCAGTATTATTCTTTACAGAATCCCATTAAAAAGGCACAGGTCGGTTGCTCAAGTCGCATTGTTTCTACAAATGCTTGCCGTGCGTGTTTCGTAGAATCTAACCTGGCTTAACCACTAAACCCAAATTTATAAGGGAGATCTGCCTGGACCCTGAAGGGGTTAACCTGTTCCCCATACCGTAACCACCACCCTGCTTCCCATACTCACATCCCATTATAAGGCAAAAAGCTGGGAGTCTGGAAGAGATCGTCTTTTGATGAAGACCTAGAACAAGCTATTTCTTTTTTCCTCTCAAACAGAAAGGTCTGGACAGGTTTGCCTGAGAGGTTTCTTCCCCGTGCTAGTGTTCCTGTTGAATGGCATCAGGAGATAAACACAGCCGTCCTCTTCCTCGGGGTCCTCTTCATCGCGGTGGTTAACGCCATGCGTGGTTTATGGTGGTGGCTTCAGGCGGGGCTCAGCTCTCTGCTGCCCCTGCAGGCCTGTCCGGGTGGCCTGGATTCTAGGGACGGCAGGCCACGGGAGGCCGCTGTCCAGGTCTCCGCGCTCGTGCGGGTGCAGGCCGGCTCCCTCTGCTGACAGCCTTGCTTCTCATGAACAAGACAGCCCTTTAAGATGGCATTAGGCTAGATCAAGCCTTTTTGTACTGGCAGAAAGCATAGCTAATAGGTTTTCAGATAAGTTTCTCGTTATAACGTAGAGCCTCCGTGACTTCCTTTATCCGTCACAGTCTGTTGTCACCTAATTTTACACTTATCTCAATCCCTCAGCTGCCGGCTTCCCGAGACGAGGTACGAGACGACAAGACGACCATCAAATGTGAAACCTCACCCCCCTCGTCCCCACGATCCCTTCGGCTGGACCGGCTGCACACAGGGGCGCTGCACACAGCCAGCCACGAGGACATCAGGGACGCACGCAAGTAAGGGCCCTGCTCTCCTCCTTCCACTTTCAGGAAATCTGTTCGTCTTCTCTTGAAAAACAAGTCAGAATGATGATTTTAAAGAAATACCACTCAGTTCAGCGTGTTTGTTGAAGTGATAGACTTAGGGTGCCGACCCCTGCTCTGGGCGCTGTAGTGAAATCCGGCAGGAGGTGCCTTCTGTTTGGACAGAGTCAGCTTGGCAAGGAAAGAGTTAAGAGATATCAGCAATTTTAGAAACACCTCGTTTCTGCAGATTCTACAGATTAACTCCTTTGGGAACTTTCTTCCTATTCTGGCTGGAGCCTCCGCCCGGCGCGGGCTGTTTCTGAGCGTTACTCCTCTGTAGGACACTGCGTGGCTCTCGGATGCGTTCTTGTCCTTTCCGAGCTGTGAGGTGTCCCACCCCATCTTTCCATGCTCCCCGAGTGCCTCCTCTCAGGAGACTGTCAGTTGCAGTTCTGTGACGCTGGCCTTGTTCAGACCACCACCTGCTGAGCTCCTGTCCGGAGCCAGGCAGCACTCGATGCAGGGCACGTGTGGTCATCTCTCCAGCGCCCCTGCACGGTGACCATCGCTCTCCTGCCCCGGCCCCGGGGGCGTCTGCACCTGCCGGGCCATTACCTTGAGGGGCTCGGAGCACCCTCTGCACTGGGTGGTCTAGAGTCGGGCCCCTCCCCCTTCGGAGGAGAGCTCACGTCAGAGAGTCCCGGCCTCTCGGGAGCAGCTGTCCGTGGTGGGGAGCCTGCACCTCTTGTGCGCGCCGCGGTCCGCGAGGAGCCCCGTCTGCCGCATGGTGTGGGGAGCGAGCGTTGTAGGGGGTGTGGTTGCGCGAGGCCACCCGTTAAAGGTCACTTTCTGTCCCCAAAGCTCGACAGGCTCGCAGGACGGCCCCGCGAGCAACCCCAGCAGTAGCAGTAGCAGCCAGGACTCGCTGCACAAAGCCCCCAAGAAGAAGGGCATCAAGTCCTCTATCGGCCGCTTGTTCGGCAAGAAAGAGAAGGGCCGGCCTGGGGCCCTGGGCAAGGAGTCGCTGGGACAAGGTGGGTGGTTTCCAGCCGACCCTTCAGTGTTCGGAGTGAGCAGGGGGCTGCACGCACACCTCTGCGCGCCCCTCCGCCGCCCCGTCGCCACCGCGTGCTTCCTCTCACACGAGCTGGGTGTTCTCCCGGGTTTGTTTCCCCAGTGGGTCCACACACGGCCCAGAGAGCACGGGTAACGTCTGCCTGCCTTGAGCAGCTCAGCGTCTCCCAGGCGTCAGCCTTCCTGCCTCTTGAGCGTTTTCGTGTGCGTGTGTGCGTGTGTGCGCATGGGCCGTCTGGTCGGAAAGTTCACCTTTAGAATTTTCCTCACTCTCCCTACAAAAACTCCTCCACCTGTTTACAGAAACACCTAACTCGGCCGTGTTGATTTTCTCTCAATATTTCGACCACTCTGCTTCCTCGTAGCTGTTATTTCAGAGACGGAAAACTCATCTCAAGATGCCTTGGGACTCAGCAAATTGGGAGGACAGGCTGAAAAAAATCGTAAACTTCAAAAAAAGTAAGGTTTTTGTTTTTTGTCGATCTCACTGAACAGTTTTCAGTTGTTCCTGATGCTTAACTAATGTTTATTGATTAAATGTGATATCCAGCTCTGTAGATATACTATCTTCTGAAAGCTTAGCCCAAAGCCTTTATTAAACTGTGCTTCCCGGAGGACTTAGAACACCTGTGAATTCGGGGAGGCCTCACACGTGGGCTCCTAGTCCACTCTAGAGAGTTCTCTGGCGAGGACGTGTCGTGGCTGAGTCGTGCGCAGCCACGGAGCCTTCGTATCTGAATGCGGCTCCTGCACGAGTCAGCTTTGGGGCGTTGGGAAGCTTGGCTTTCCTGTGCTTCAGTTTTCTCATCTGTGAGATGCGAGTCATAGTAGTACATACCCCATGGGGCCTTTACGAGCATTAGCTGTACAGATACGTCTACGTATACGTCCACGAGGCTCCTTAAGCAGTGCCGGCGCTGGGGCAGACGCGCGTGTGACTGCAGCCACTACGGGGACTTGGCATTTGCGGCTCACGCTAGCCATCAGTCAGGAAGTTGTCACTTACCACGTTGCCCTTTTTTTCCCTCCTCTGGTAGATTTTGTATTTTTACCTTAAACAGACTCTCAGTTTTGCAATCTTATTAAATTTTAATTCTGAGTTGTCCTGATTTCTGAAAATAAGCGATAACAGTAGGGATGGTTTTCTGCAAAGGAGCTCGGGCGTTGTGATGCCCCAGGATGAGGCACAGAGGCACATAGCGTGTGCATGTGTCTCTGGGTCCAGAGACGTTTTCTGACCCAGGACGATTTGTGTGTCGGGTGACCACATCCCAAACGAGCGCTAAGTAGATGACCTGGATAGGCGGAGGCTGTCCCAGTGAACTGACAAGTGGGAAATAAGATGGAACGTTTTGTAGTCTCGGGTGAGCACGAACCTGAGAGTGGGGAAGGTGGTGATAAGGTGGTAATACTGGCCCTTGAGACGGGGGAAGCTGGGTGGGCTCTGTGATAAATCTGACGATGGGGAAGGTCATCTGGCCACTGTCAGGCACCTTGAGAAACCAACGCTGGTCTGGAATCCGGGGCCTGCAGGCACTGACCCCAGGACCACCCTTGAGCCCACGGGGACCCTCTCCACTAGAGGCCAGTTTGCCTTTAGCCCCTCAAGTTGCCTGTTGATTTTTCTTTTGTGAAATCTGCCTCGTTTTAGCTCTCTTCTTAGAAATCACAGTTATCTTGCGTGGCATAGTGTTGATTGCGTTCCGGGGGAAATGCTGTCCGTTCGGTCATTGCTCACGACACCGTAGGAATACTCGGTCTTTGGTTCCCTGGAAGTGGAAAACTGTAGAAACTCAACAGCAAAAGCTGATTTGAGTGTTGCTGTCTTTGAACTGTAGAGAGTGTCGTACCCGAACTCAGGTGACTGCCGTTCGCTTATGGGGGCTTAACGTCAGAGCCTTTTGCCCTTCTGGAGTCATGCCAGGACACTTCTGTGCCCTAGATTCTGCTGGGGCGTTTCACTTGACATCTTCCCGCTCAGCTGCTAGAGACCAGGAGGGGTTATGGCTGTGCCGCCAGCCCTCCCACCCTCTGCTCCTGAGCGTTGGTGTTTCACGTAGCGTCAAACGTAGTTTTCCACTGTGTTTTCTCCATTTGTCTTGTAATTCTCAGGAGGAAGCTCGAGTGGTGGGCTGCACGTGGCAGACGTCGCTGGGTTACTTGCCCGGCGTGTGATGAAGTTCCGTGCGCTGGTGTGTGTGCGTCTGCTAGGCAGGTTCCTCTGGAGCTCGGGTGCTCAGGCTGAACTTCTGACTCTGTGTTACCACGGCTGAGAGTGCGTGAGCAGGGTGTTCTCTGCTCCACCGTCACGCGCGGCAAGTTCTAACATGTACTGACGACTTGGAGAACAACGCAGAGTCCGAAGGTTTTCTGACTACAGTGGGTGATTTTAGTTCTGTCAGTTAACCAGAGATACGATTGGCTTCAGGGAGAATGCTTTACTTATAAATGTGAAAAAAATATTTTAGCTTTCCAGAAAAAGTACTGTTTGAATATAGTTTAACGTTTATGGCATTATCGATGGGAGAATCAAAATACGCTTGTCAGAAATATTTTCTTTTTATCAAGCCCCAATTTATCTCAGAGGTGCTCTTTTAACTGCTGAATTTACACAGCCAGTGCGTCCACTTTTTTAGAGAATTTTCAAAATTTGGTGAAGATGAGACTTTCAGGTTTCATGAAAGCTACATGAGAGAGCGCGGCGGGCACACTTGGTGCTGGACGTGCTCGGTGGGGCGTGGAGGCTGCAGCTATCGTGGGAGCCGGCGTCCCTGACCATCGTCGCGGTGGCCTGGGCTCTAGACGGGCTCCCCGTGTGCTCGGTGGGGCGTGGAGGCTGCAGCTGTCGTGGGAGCCGGCGTCCCTGACCATCGTCGCGGTGGCCTGGGCTCTAGACGGGCTCCCCGCGTGCGGGCACTTGCTCAGCGGCGTTTGAACTGGGCCCCATTAATAAGGACCTGGTGCTGTAAATGCTGTCTTTCCACCTCCCCTTGGTTGACGCTGTCGTGCGCTCACGGGGGAAGCTGAGTCGTGGGGTTTGCTGTGCTGTGGGTCCTGAAACCTTCCGCGTTGCCCGTTGCCAGCTACAGGCTCGGAGCTGCACTGCTTTTGACGGGAAGTGGCACCGCAGTCCTCCTGCCCGGGCCTCTCTCCGGCCCTGCACCGGCCTGCGTGGCTGCGTCGGTGAAGTGGAGCCCGGTGAGTCTTTGTAGGAGGTGCCGGGTGTGCAGAGTGTCAGTGTCAGAGAAATGAGGCCCTGTCTGTTGTCTGGATGATGCCACTCGTATGGTATTTGATCAGCACCTCACACAACTGTCTCGTTACGAAAGACGGCTTGACCGTGGTGCTTCTGTCCCAATTTAAAACGCATGTTGTCATTCACATATGACATGACCTTTCTCTCATAGGCGTGTCTGTTCCCCATAGAATTCAGCGTATTTCTGAATGTCTTTCTCCTGTGCCTCTGATTCTGAGGTTAGTAAGTGTGCCACAGGAGTCGACTACTAGAGCAGGTATTTAAGAAATCCCGCTTGGGGTCTAGAATTTGATCCTTGACGGGTCAGATCAAGTCCCAGCCGAGTAGCCCCGCACGCGTGGCCCGAGCCGGGTGGGCACAGTGCTGACCTCGTCCCAGCTGGCCCGCAGGGGAGGCAGCCCCCTTGAGCTCGTTTCCCCAGTCCTCTCTGTAAACTGAGGTCAAAGATGAGAGTGAGACAGTGACAGCAGAGAGCGTTGCAGAGGAAGGAAATCAATCCCAGCAGAAACGGAGCGAGTCCTCTGTTTGCTTCTGGACCGTGGCTCGGGGCCGCGGGATCCCGGCAGATGGCATACGCCTCATCCCGCAGGATACTGGCTCGTAGCTCAGCTTCTTCGGAACAGAGCTGGATGCTTTGGGGAGATTTAAGGCATTTGGAGTCCTGTCACCTTAGTGCTCGTGTTTTAGGCTTGGGAGCTAATGACTGGAAGATTTCTTGTTTTCTAGAAGATTGACCTGTGAAGGAATACCTCCTTCCCTTGCAGTTAACTTAGCTGAGGACTAAATGCCTGTCATGTTTATCTTGGTAGCTGTAGTAAAGAAGGAAGAAAAGACGGTTCTGTTGATTATTAGAAAGTGGTCGTGTGAGTGAACGGGCGAGTTGGTAGGCTGTACTTCACATTTATTTATTTCTTTGCTCTTGATATCAGTCCTTTTTTTTTTAAAGAAACACATTTGTTCCTAAGTGAGGGACTGAACAGATTTTATTCTGCCACTCAAGAGTTTTTTAAATACCATTTTTTGTCATCAAGTCTTTTTCTCTTGGCCTTTTGTTACCGATATTCCATTAGCGGAGACCAGGTGTTCTGCTTCTGGCAGAGGACTTAGCGATAGCTTCCCAAATAGTCTCCAGGTAGCTGCTTTCATCCCCTGGTTTCTCAGACTGTCTATGATGGGGTTCAGTGAGGGAGACAAAACTGTGTGCCGTGGCAGTCCCCAGATCTCGAACAGATAAAATGTCAGCAGTTGGTCGTAAGGCAGCCAAGAGCCCTGTGGTGCAGACGAGCGCGCCGAAGAAAAGCAGCCGCGGGAGCAGGTGGGCCTCCGCCGGGGGGAGCGTGAGCGTTTCCAGTTGAGAAGAACTGGAAACAGGAGAGAGTAGAAACAGAGAATCCCAGGGCACGCGGCATTCCATTCGGAGCAGTCGCGGGTTGTGTCGGCAGCAGGCAGAAGTGGGTTCCTAGATGAAGTGGGAGAGCGGCAGTGATTTGCTCCTGTGCCCCACTGGCGGGAGGGGCAGGAGTGGGGGCCCTGCCGCTGATGCCCGCCTGCGGGTGTGCTTCCCCCAGCGCGGGACGGGCACCTCGGGGAGGAGGGGGCTTGTGCTCCCAGGCCGCGGGCCTCCTCGCCCTCTCGCTGGCTTCCCGCGTCTCTCAGCCGCATTGTCCTGTCACCGTCACCGTATCCCAGTGTCATCAGGGTGCTGGACCGGAGCTCTAAAATCCCAGAAATACATCCATGGTAGGAAAGGCCTTTTATGAAAGCGAGCGACTCTTGCCTGGAAAAGAGTCAGAACAGTGTGCACCAATCTCCAGGTAATGGGATCAGTGGGCTCTTTTTAACCCTGAATTTCTCGTCTACAGTGAATATCTGTTGCATATTTTAAAAAAATGAAGCCTCTGGCAACGTGCCAAGGATTCAGTGCCTGTTTGGCTCCCTTCAGAGCGCGGGGTTCTGAAAGCCCCCGGCCTGGCAGGTGCTGCGGCGCCGCCTCCTGGCCAGCCTGGCGGTCCGGGGACCACACTCAGGCTGTCCCTGGCTGGCCTGTGCAGGCCTTGTCTGCGGCGCTCAGAGGCTTGTATGGCCCCCGTGAATGTTTACATAAGGTGTAGCTGCTGTCTTTGAGGAGGAGTCGTCTTCAGGGAACAGGAAGTAGCACTCAGTTCAGCGCTGATGGCTGCTCTGCCCGACAGGGCCCTTCTTGCCTCCACGACTCCTTCCAGCGCTGGGGTCCTGTGTCAGGGTGGTCACAGTCTCATGTGGACTCAGCTTTTGTTTTTAATTTACGAATAGTTTTGTTTGTTTTAATTTGAAAAGTTTACTGGGTTTTTTACTCTGCTTGAGCTGTTAAGATACATGTTGTGTTCTCTGGTATAATCATTCCTGGATAATACAGTATTTACTATTCCCAGGAAACCTAAGGTTGACTTCAAGGAACACTTACTTGAAATTTTATGTGAAACACTTTGGGCTTTAATTGTACATAGACGTCACAGTCTTAAGTCTAATGCTGCTTGAATAGAATGAAAAGCCGCTCTGTTTCTTTAGGGAGTTAGTTCCCTGGCGGCGCAGTGCTTAGGACTCCGCGCTGTCACTGCGGTGGCCGGGTTCAGTCCCTGGTCGGGGGACTAAGATCCCCCAAGACGTGCAGCGTGGCCAAAAAAAGAAAAAGAAAGAAAAGACACTAAGTATCTTTAGAAATAAAAGATTCCGTGGGGTGATCTGCAGAAATTATTACAGAAAAATAACTAAGAACGACCTAGGAATTTCGCAGTGACTCAGGGATGTCCAGTCAGGTAAATGGACCTGTCCTTTCCACTCCAGTCCCACCTTCTCTCCTAGACTTTTCATTTTTAAGCTAATTAGTGACTTTCAGAAAGTTTTGTAAGTACATAACGCAGAGAAGTACAATAAGGTTCATAAAGCTTCTTGTGTTACCTCTTACATAAGTATGTTATCCGTAGACAAAATCATTTTAAAAGATGTTAACATTATGGTTTGGGCATTTTAAAGTCAGGCACACAGAACATCTCTGATCCCATAAAGCAGCGGTCCCCAACCTTATTGGCACCAGGGACCGGTTTCGTGGAAGACAGTTTTTCCGCAGAGTGGGGGGGCCAGGCAGGGGGACGGTTCAGGCAGCAGTGCGAGCGACGGAGGGCAGCAGGTGCAGCTTTGCCTGCTCCCCCGCCGCTCACCTCCTGCCGCGCGGCCGGTTCCTCACAGGCCACGGACCGCCACCGGTCCACATCCCGGGGCTTGGGGAGCCCTGCCATAAGGATCCCAGGACTCCTCGCTGCCTCCTGCCCTGGGCTAGTTGGCATCGCCGTCAGTATCGTAGGCTCACGGCCTGCC
This sequence comes from Delphinus delphis, assembly GCF_949987515.2. Taxonomy (NCBI): domain Eukaryota; kingdom Metazoa; phylum Chordata; class Mammalia; order Artiodactyla; family Delphinidae; genus Delphinus; species Delphinus delphis. Next base: position 107,195,435 of record NC_082690.1, read on the forward strand.
TTGTGTGCACTGGTAGAGGTTGTTGGCATTTAAATTTTCTGGATGTGAAGCTTGTGGGTTAAACCAGAGATGACCCGGGAATTCCCTGGTGGTGGTCCAGTGGTTAGGACTCTGCCCTTCCACTGCAGGGGGCCCAGGTTTGATCCTTGATCGGAGAACTGGGATCCCACAAACCGCGCAGCACAGCCAAAAAAAATAAATAACCCCCCCCAAAAAAGATGACCCAATATCTTAATTTAGCAAATACCTACTTAGCTAAATAGCAGTGCAGAATAGAAACAGCCAAAATCCAGCCCTTTCCTTGCTCGCTGTATTAGAGCGTCGTTAGTGTTAAAGGTCTGCGTTGTTCTCTGTGTTTTTTGTTGTGAAATGTTGAGCATTTCTGAAGCTCTCTGAGGCAGACTCCTCTGTTCAGACCTAGGTATGGTTTCCTCTTCCTACGGATTTGTCCTCCTTGTTTAGAAAGGGATGAGTGATTATGTTTTGTGTTGAATATCCTACCTTGGATGTGAAGACTCTGCTGGGTCTTTTAAAGTTGGTAGTAATTCTTTAATCCTGGAAGGAGACGCTTCTGTAGAGAATCCTCGAGGGTCTTTCAGCATCTCATTACTCAGGCGTTCAGTGTGATGTGTTCCAAACTACCCTTCAGTGGACGGTTTAGAAGGTTGAAGGACAACGATGAGATGTGTGGCACCACACTCTGGGGGTTTATAGAGGACGCTTTGCCTGTGTGTAGTGTGGCTCCTGAAGGTCTGAACATCTGTCACCTGTAGGCACGAATTGCTCGAAGAAGCCCGGAGACAAGGCTTACCCTTTGCACAGTGGGACGGGCCAACTGTTGTCGTCTGGCTGGAGGTGCGTATGCCCCTCTCCGAATCCTGGCCGAGTGTGCGAGCCCGTCCGTACGCCACGCATAACCTTCTGGCCCCCGTGTCTCCCGTTTCCAGCTCTGGGTCGGGATGCCGGCCTGGTACGTGGCTGCTTGCCGAGCCAACGTGAAGAGCGGGGCCATCATGTCCGCCCTGTCGGACACGGAGATCCAGCGCGAGATCGGCATCAGCAACCCTCTGCACCGGCTGAAGCTGAGGCTGGCGATTCAGGAGATCATGTCCCTGACAAGTCCGTCAGCCCCTCCTACGTCAAGAACGGTACGTTTCCGTAAAAAGAGTTCATCCCCTATGCGTGTTGCTTCCGCAGTTCTTTAGAAACACATCTAGTGTTCCAGTTTAAAGGTTTAGCATTCAAAGACATGACAACTTTTAATTTGCGGCAATTGGGCTGTTAAAAGATACGTCATTAAATACTTTTATAACAGCTTGGCTACAGTGGCATTGTGATATAGAAATGGGAGTCTTTGAAAACGTAAGAAAGTAACCATCACAAATTTAAATATGAATTTAAAGAAAGTGAAGGAGAAAAAGCTTAGACCCCAGGCTGCATTGTAAGCAGTGGTCCCCTCGTTTGACTTGTTCGGCCTGTTGGCGCTCTCCGTTTCGGGAGCTGTAGACCCTGGGATTTTAAGAGTCCGTAAATCTGCAAGTGTACTCCAAGCAGTGTTTGTGCTCATCCAGTTTTGCTCCACGTGGGAAGACCTTGGGAGTCCTTTAAGAGGGTCCTCCTAGTTGAAAAAGTGAAAAACTAACGTAATGAAAACGTGAATGATAATTGGGAGATCAGGACGGGCCAGCCCTTCATTTCTCAAGGGCAGACTCTGTACACCGGCTCAGTTCCCACTCTGCTTTCAGTCTGTCTACTCCGGAGAGAAAAACCAATGCGGAAGCTAAGCCTCACAGACGTACTTCCTCTGAGTAGCAGGTCGACGCCTGATTCAGGGCTCACGGTTACTTTACACAAAAAGCGTGAAAGCTTTTCTGTTCGCTTGTCTTCCGTTGTTTCTCAGTGGGAACGTCGTGGTGATGACAGTAGCCCGTGTCCTCACCTCTTGCACAGGTGTGCGTGGTCTCAGTGTATCTGATCTGCTCTGTGCCCAGGTGTTTCACCAGAGTCGCCTTTTCAGAAATGAAGGTGCTGGGGGTTTTCCCGCAGTTTTTATCAAGTATCTCGGTAAAGGGAGCGTCTTATGAGTTGAGTTTAATGGACGGTGAAGACGAACAGGCCTCCCGTGAGGAACCTGCCCACCATTAGGCGGGGGCACCGCCCATGGGGGCTCGGCCGTCTGGGGCTGCGGGGACGCCCGGCGGTGCCGTCACTGGGACGCTGGCGGCCCCGCGCCCCACCTCTGACAGAGGCCCCGGTCCCCGGCGGGCGCCTGCTCGGAAGCGTCTCCCCAGAGCCCAAAGCCGGACTTCTGTCCTGTTCTTCGTTGTACTTTGCCTGGGTGAGACCGTCTTAAGTACAATGGCTTAACAGCTCTTTAGATCCCACGTAGCTCAGGTGTCAGCGTGGCACAGGAAGAAGCTCTAGGCTGTCCTCCTTAAGAAGGCGGGGTCCTGCCAGGAGAAGGGCCGAGCGCCCGCCCGTGTCTTGCTGTGGGCATCTCAGACGGGGAGGTGGGTGGGGACGGCCTCTGCCCCACCCGCTCCCCTCCCGTGCCCTGGCTGACCTGGCTGACGTGTCTGCCGCCTTTCCCCTCTGTCACCGCTGCCCTTGCCCTGGATGTGGCCGGTCACGGGGTGCCCCTAGACCACAGGAAATGTCTGGTTAACACACGAGGAGATGGAGACGCTCACGGCCACGCCCCAGACGGTCAGTCCCGCCCCGTGCTCACCCCCCACCCCCACCCCTCCCCGGGCAGCCCCACCTCAGGTTGGCGCCGTTCTTGGCCTTTCTGTGGAAAACAGAAATGTCGTCTTACGTTCGATTGTTCTGGACAAGGATTTCCTTTAGGTAATAGTTAAACGTGTGAAACACGATCCATGTTTCATCCTATTTTATATTCTTTTCAGGAACTTAGAGTTGGTAGACTCGCTCCACGTAGAATAGACTTAATTGCTGTCTTCTTTAGGGGAGCCCTCAGTTCAGCCCTCTGGCCCTAGTTTTCTCCTCTTCCGGGTGTGCTTGCCGTGGGAAGTCCGCTCCTCGCATGAGACGTGGGAATTGTTGGTTTTGCATGAGTTTTGCATGATGCTTTGATTCTCTGACCCTTTTCACCCCGTTAAGCTGCACCTCCCCTGCAAAGTTAATTTGCTTGCATTGCTAAGCTCGCCAATACTAATAGTTATGTTCTTTTGCATCCCTGACCACGTAACATCAGGAAGATGAGGAGGGAAGCTGGGCTCAGGTTGGAGACTTTCTATAACGTATTCTTCACTATATGTACAGCAACAAAAAGAATTGGAGTATGAAAACTTGTAATTTACTTTTCTTGACGTTTTTAACTTCTTGACACAGAATATTGTTAATGGTTTGAAAGCATTAGCCAAAGAAAGCACGGGATTAACGAGTGCGTCTCATGGACAACTTTGAACATGTCTCGTGTGGTGCCCTGGTAGTTAGTTCTCACTCAGGTAAATTACTTTGTTTGACACGTGGTCCTTCCTACAAAGCCCTGTTGGCTTTGGCAGCTCCTGAGATGATGTATTTCAGTCCCTGGTGGGGGTAGCGTTAGTTACAAGACCTACTGAGGAGGAGATCGTGTTCTAATAAATTTCCAACACAAGCGTTGCCATAGAGCCTCTACCTCTGTCGGCATTTGCTACATTGTGTCCTAATACAGTGTTGTTCCAAAGGCTTTCTTACTGGTGGGATTCTCAGAAATTGAGCCCATTCTCGCTTACCGTGCGTGTGGAATTGTTAGGTCCCCAGTTCAGCTCGAGAAAAGCCCTGTCACAGCTGTTTTGCAGCTTTACTTTGAGACCCGTTGATTAAAAACAGTGATTTCCCCACGTGTGATCCCACGACATTGCCCTGTGACTCATGACAAGTCGAAGCCTGCCGGCTGCGGCTGGAGTTTCCCTGAGGCGCTCACTAGTGGCACCTGTTCACGGACCTTGAGAGGATAACTGTTTAACCGAAAAGTCAAAGGAATTTGAAATCAGAATTTTCCTGATCACAGGTTGTTGGTTGAAACACCTGCTTCCCTCTATTTGTACTCCTGAAATAAAGCCAATTCTATCACTTTTTAACAGAAGAGGAAACGCTGTAATATGATGCTGTGAGCTCCCCCCGCCACCATTTAGGTATTCTGTGCCACTACTCCAGGTGAACATCCTCATTAATTTTTTAACCTGGTCACTAATGAGCATCAGTGAACTTGAAAGAGTGCATTTCATAATTACTTAAACATCAGTATATTTTACACTAAGAAGCAGAACTTGGTGAGCACTTGAATATAAAATTCCCTGCGTCATGGGGCACGAAGTGTAAATTAAATAAGCTGGACGTTTGCTTTTCGCAACGGAAGTAGAAACAAGGATGAGCCCTGCCGATGACACCAGAATTGCCAACGTTGAGTCCTCAGTGTAAGCAAGGACCGTTTTCACTCCACCCCTCTCCTAGAGGAAAGGAAAGCAAAGAGGCTTCCTGGTGTCCGTGAAGCTGCCAGGGGCAGATGGCGTACAGTGCGTATTCCCTGTGGTATTAGCACAGTGACCAGCTCCTAACCCAAGGGGAAGTTTGAGATTCCCTTGGGCACTCAGGGGAAGAAGACATCAAGGTGTCGTCAAAGCCTTGGATGCCTTCCTTTAGCAAGTAGCATCACCCAGCTGTCCGCGCGAGACTACACTGCCCACTGGTGGTACAGGATCGAGCAGGACAGCCGCATCCGTGCCATCACTCTCACCTTGTACAGAGTTCAGAAAACTGATTTGTATTTGTGGTCATTTCAGTGATGGAAAGATAGACCCTGTAGAGTCTCTTGTATCCCAGATGTTCTCTGACCATGAGAGAGCCCCATTGTGTGCTTTCTTTCAGAGGCTGTGATGACAGCCTAGGAGGTGTGGGTCTCCCTTGGATTGAGCCTGATTTTCCCAGAAACCTATATGATCGACCATTTAGGTGTGACCAGAGTACCTAAGGAGTAAACAAAGATACAGAAGCTTCTGCTTCCATGGAATTCTCTGTTTAGAAATGTCTTTGCATCTTGTTTCTCTTTAAGAACACATAATCCGCAAGCAAGGAAATAATACCAGGTATTCACGCTGTAAGTGTCAGGCTATGAGAGATATTCACGCTGTAGGTGTCAGGCTATGAGAGATATTCACGCAGCAAGTGTCAGGCTATGAGAGATATTCATGCTGTAAGTGTCAGGCTTGAGATGAGAGTTGGGTTTGAAAGAGTGAAGAAACGTGATATTGTGATGATGTCCCAAAAGTGTTTGATGTTTATCTCCACTCATGACTATTTATAGAATTTTTTTTTTCTATTAGAAACATTTTTTTTTCCTATTAGAATTTGAGTGTTCTTGCTGGAGTCTGAATCATTCCTTCCAGCTTTGTTGGTATTAATAATAGATTAGAGGGCTTCCCTGGTGGCGCAGTGGTTGAGAGTCTGCCTGCCGATGCAGGGGACACGGGTTCGTGCCCCGGTCCGGGAAGATCCCACATGCCGCGGAGCAGCTGGGCCCGTGAGCCATGGCCGCTGAGCCTGCGCGTCCGGAGCCTGTGCTCCGCGACGTGAGAGGCCACAACAGTGAGAGGCGCGCGTACCGCAAAAAAAAAAAAAAAAGAAAATAGATTAGAGGCCATATTTTTGAGACAGACCATGGTGGTAGTCGAGAGAGACTATTTCCAAGGATTGCATAATGTACGGAATTCCTCTGAATATACCTTAGTCTGCTTGGACTGCAGAACATCAAGTACCTGTCTTTGGTGCGTGTGTATATACATATGACGTGTTTATGTTTCATTGTGCAGACCTTGCACATATTCTGTTAGATTTATCCCTGAGGATTTCATGGGTTTTGATGATGTTATAATAAGTGGTATTTGTAAACATTTCAATTTCCAGTTTATTTCTAGTATTTACAAGTATTGTGCATTTTTATATGTTGACCTTGTATCCTGCAACTTTGCTAATAAACTCATTTTTATTCTTGTAACTGTTTTGCAGATTCATTTTCCACATTAATAACCAGGTCATCTGCAAATACCGTTTTATTGCTTTTCCAGTTCATATGATTTTGGTTTCATTTTTCTTGTCTTATTACAGTGACTAGGAGTTCCAATACAGTGTTGAATAAAAGTTGCGAGAGCAGGCATCCTTGCTTTGTTCCTGACCTTAGGGAGAATGCATTGCGTGTTGTCAGCTGTCCGTTTTTTGTAAATGCTCTGTATGTGAGGTTGAGGCAGTTTTCTTCCATTCCTAGATTGCTGAGGTTTCCGTATATACATGATGAATATCGTCAGCTGCCTTTTCTTTGTCTTTCGAGATGATATTATGGTTTTTCTTTTCAGTTCATCGATACAGTGAATTTCATTGGTTTTTCAAACATTGACCCAACCTTACGTTCTTGGGATAAGCCCTACTTGTCACGATATCCTGTTCGTTTAATTGATTATTGATCTCCTGATACTTCGTTAAGGAATTCTGCATCTGTGTCTCTGAGGGATATTGGTTTGCAGTTTTCTTATTATATGTTTCTCTGGTTTAGGTATCAAGATGATTCCGGCCTCGCAGAATGAGTTAGGCGTTTTTTTCCTTCACTATTTTGGAATAGTTTGTGTGGAATTGGTATTTTTTTCATAAATGCTTGATCGGATTCACTAGTGAAGCCATTTAGGGTAGAGATTTTATGTGTGTGCATGTATGGGTGGGTAGGAAGGTTTATAACTACAAATTTGAGTTTTAATAGATTCGGGTTATCTGTTTCTTACTGAGTGGCTTTCATAAATTGTGTCTTTCTAGAAATTAGACTACTTTATGTAAGTTGCTTAAAGTTGTTCACAGTTTACCCTTGTTGCTATCCTTTCAATGTCTATAGGATCTGTACTGATGTCCCCTCTTTCATTCTTGACATTGGTGGTTTATGTCTTCTCTTTTTTCTTGATCACTCTGGTTAGTCAATTTTATTGATATCTATGAAGAAATTGATTTTAGTTTCATTGTTTTATTTTCTGTTTTTTTGGTTTCCATTTCATTGATTTCTGCTCCTTTGTTTTCTTCTTTCTGCTTCATTGATTCCTAATTTAATTCTGTTGAGGTCAGAGAACATACTTTGTATGATTTCAGTCACTTTGAGTATGCTGAGACTCGTCTGCCTTGAAGAGTGTTCCATATCCCCTTGAAAACAACGTATCGTGCTGTTGGATGGAGTGTTACATAAAATGTCAGTTAGGTTAGGTTGGTTGATAGCGTTATTTAAGGCTTCTCTATCCTTACTGGGGTTGGTTGGTTGTCTGTTTTGGCTTCCTCGTTCAATCAGTTACTGAATAATTGAGAGAGGAGGGTTGAGGTCTCTGACTAATTGTGCGTTTGTCTCTTTCTCCTTTCAGCCTGTCAGTTACTGCTTTGCTTATTGGTTCTTTTAAAACTATTTTTTAATTCACTGGACTGACTTGGAAATTAACAGATGTTTTGTTAAGGAGATTTGGAAAACAAAGTGTTAAAAATACAATTAAAGACAGCCAGAGATATTGTTAATGAGTAGAGTTAGATGGATCCTTCAAACTTGTTCATGAGTCGTGATTATTATGTATAAAAGCTATTTCAGAAAAGTAATGTGTAGTCAGTTATGATTTTATCGTGGTTGTTAAATACGTTAAATTTATACACACAAGAGAGTCATAGAGTTTTAATGGCATAATTCCTTTTGTATAAAATTTTGCCAGCAAATTTATAAGGTAGTAAATAAGAGATCAAGTTATTTTGAAATTATAAGCAATCACGTTGTTGTTAGCTTATCAGCCTTTGAGAATATGTAACAGATTAAAAATCCAGTTTAAAGATGCTATAAACGGTCCTTGTGGCTGCTTTCATGGGCTTTTTCCTGAGCTGATCGTCCCTGATTATTGAAAGCAGACACTGGCGTACGGGGACATGAACCACGAGTGGATCGGCAACGAGTGGCTGCCCAGCCTGGGCCTCCCGCAGTACCGCAGCTACTTCATGGAGTGCCTCGTGGACGCGCGGATGCTCGACCACTTGACCAAGAAAGACCTTCGCGGGCAGCTGAAAATGGTCGATAGTTTTCACAGGTTAGTCGCCGTAAGTAGTTCTTGCTAATTGGCTGGGAGACGTTTGACTGTTGCCTGGTCTAAATTTTTTCTTTTTTTTTCTTTTTCTCTTGGAAATAGAAACAGTTTCCAGTGTGGAATTATGTGCCTGCGAAGGTTAAATTATGACCGGAAAGAACTGGAAAGAAAAAGAGAAGAAAGCCAGAATGAACTGAAAGGTTAGTACAGTCGTGTTTCTTGCTTCCCAGTGTACTAGCAGCCTCAGTGATTTCCTGTTCTAAAGAAAAAAATCAGGAAATGCTTTAAGTGGAGAAAACGTGTCTGGCATCGTTACAGAGGAGGGAGTGTTTTTAAGATCCTCCTCTGTGGCCAGAGCACTTGTGCCTGTGTCCTGTGCTCAGTCTATAGGTTAAGTGTCTCAAGGTAAACATTTTTCCCATGACTCTAGAGATTTCCTGTTACTATGACACGTGTCCTGTTTCACTCAGAAATGCTGCTACACACTGTAGATCATTCCAGAGCCGAAAAGAACAAGACCTGCTGTTCACTCATTTGATTTAAGTGTGAAAAACGCTGCTCTGGCCGTCTGTCAAAGGACTTGAGGAGTGCAGAGGAGAGCAGCGCGTGGCTCTCCTCCCAGGCTGGGGCGAGCGGGCCTTGAAGGTGCAGTGGGAGCCGCTTAGCCAGGGAGGAGGGCAGAGGCATTTCAGCTAGAAGGCGGGTGCGGAGGCCTGGGAGGACGTGGGCTGTCCCACTGGGAGATGTCAGATGCTTGTCTCCGAGGGGGAGCGTCTCACTCTGTGCGCCTCTCAGTGATCAGGTAGTGATTAAGCTCGATGCAAAACCTCCCAGCATTTTCAGAAATAAATCTAATAATATTAAGAGTAATAGTAATAGTAAGACTTAGGGAATGAGTCCAGGCACTTTCAAAGGTCACTTTATTTAATCCTCGCCACAGCACTGTGAGCGTCAGTGCTGTTTCCATCCCCAGCTTTTACTAAGAAGGAAACTAAAGGTAAATACGGTTGGGGAGACGCGGCCCGTGTGAAGGATGGTTGAGTCGTGATTGAGTTGATGTGAATCATGAGAAAAGGCAGAAGCCAACATCTATATATTCTATACCTTTATCCAGAAAAGGGCGTTGGAAATGAAATCTGTGAATCTGTTTCACTTGTTTTCTCTATGGTTTAAATGGTTTAAATCTCCTTACGGTGGATGGGAGCTGCCTTTGAAAGTAATCGGTGATCACCTGCGGCTCTGTGTCGCCCTCCGTCACCTGCGGCTCTGTGTCGCCCTCCGTCACCTGCGGCTCTGTGTCGCCCTCCGTCACCTGCGGCTCTGTGTCGCTCTCTACTAGCACAGACTTAATCATTTATGACTTGGCTTAACATGAAATCTTCCCCCCAAATCTCTAATATGCTGGAGGAGATCTTTAAGTTTCTCTCTTTTTAACAAAAGAGAGACAACAAAAATGGCTTCAAGAAAAAAGGCTTCACAATTATAAGCGAGAGGTTGATGCTGAATTGAGCAGGGTGTCCAGATACGGCGCCAGCTCCTCCTTGGGACGGGAAGAAAGTGTATCAGAAGACTCTCGAGTCTGTATCTGAAACGTGTTCGTACCTGGTGGGCGTTCACATCCTTGTGTGTCCTTTTATTTCTGATCCCTGGATCCTCGTTTTCTGTTCTCTAGAAACTAAGTGTACGTAATAACTTCATTCCTCTTGGGTTCACTTGAAGAATGAGTTCTAATGGGACAGTCTCCATTGGAGTGGGGAAGGGCCAAGCCACCAGCGTCTCAGTGCAGGAGGGGCTGGCTGCCCGCCTAACAGCGTCTCCCAGCTTCTGTCAGGAGCTGAAGGGTCAGTTTCGCGGCAGGGATCTTTCCGCCGTGCCTGCAGGGTGTACGTGATGAACACAGCTTTCTGAGGCCACTTTAAAAAGTGTTTTTATTCATCTGCAGATGTGCTTGTTTGGAGCAACGATCGAGTGATTCGCTGGATCCTCTCCATCGGTCTCAAGGAATACGCAAACAACCTCGTAGAGAGCGGTGTGCACGGCGCCCTTCTGGCCTTAGACGAAACCTTCGACTTCAACGCGCTGGCCCTCTTGTTACAGATCCCCACGCAGAACACACAGGTACAGCCCAGATGCCGGGCCTTCACTGGGGCGCAGTGTGTGGTCCGTTCTCCCCATGCAGACATGTTGCTGCCTATCTGAATGGAGACCAAACTTAACAACATCTCAGACCACTAGTAATCTCATTCCATACCAAATCCGTCATATAATAGTTCAAAATCTGTAATGCTTCATTCTGCAGTATTTTTGCCTATTGACTTTTCATTTTCCGTTGGAAGCATGAGAGTCTTACAGTAAACACAATAAGGGGAACTTTCACTCAAGTCAGTACTCTGGTAAGAGTGACGTGTATCGAGATTTAGTTCTTCCATGGAAAGAGAAATACTTTGTGTGTCAGATGAAGGTTTTATTAATTTTGTTTCTATGTGTAATTGCAATTCTTGTTGACTCGTGGGCTCATTTGAGAATGAGGACATTTTTTTATTCTTCTACGGAAGATTGTATATCTTTTGCCAGTACCCCGATCTTCCCACCAGCACCAACCCACAGAGCACACTTTTGTATGTAATTTCCAAGAGGTCATGGATCCCTCTCCCCAAAAGGCCATCCACGGACTCCATGTTAAACCCCTGATGTAAAATACTGTCAGAGTTTGAGTTTCTTTGTTTTGTTTTGTTTTTAAAGTCTTGGTTTAAAAAGCAGTCCAGAAATGCTGATATTCAAATGAGATTGTTGAAAGCTGTAGGGTGGTGTTGTTTTATGATTTCAGGCTCGTGCTGTCTTGGAAAGAGAGTTTAACAACCTTTTGGTCATGGGGACTGACAGAAGGTTCGATGAAGTAAGTTTTCAGCTTAATTTACATTAATGCAACTTTAAAAGTCATTATCTTATCATACTTGTATGAACCATGTAGTCAGGGTATTTCTTCTAAATGTGGAGACAATTTTACTTTACAAGTTAAGCTTTGCTCTTAAAAATTTATTAACAAATGAGCTATTAAAAAATTAATATCTTTGGACTTCCCTGGTGGCACAGTGGTTAAGAATCCGCCTGCCAATGCAGGGGACACGGGTTCGAGCCCTGGTCCGGGAAGGTCCCACATGCCGCGGAGCAGCTAAGCCCGTGCGCCACAACTACTGAGCCTGCGCTCTAGAGCCCGCGAGCCACAACTACTGAAGCCTGTGCGCCTAGAACCCGTGCTCCACGACAAAAGAAGCCCCCTCGGTGAGAAGCCCGCGCACCACAACGAAGAGTAGCCCCTGCGCACCGCAACTAGGGAAAGCCCGTGGGCAGCAACAAAGACCCAGCATAGCCAAAAATAAATAAATAAAATTAATTTTTAGAAAATGAATGGCTTCAGTAAGATAGGGGTTTGTATTTTTTTTTAATTTTCGCTATTTAACTTTTGATACCCCTCAAAGGTATTTTTTCATATCGTGAAACACTGCTTTCAGCTTAGGAGTGGGGTCCAAGTTGTGTTTTGGGGACCAGCGGGATGCCTTACCCTGATCCAGAGCCCCTGTGCCTTGGGGGACTGTTTCATAAGTATATTGGAAAGCACAAAATACTAATTTCCCCTTACACAAAACCATGACTCATTTATTCCCACACTTACCGTTATTCTCTTCATTGGACATTAAGGAAACCTGAGTTTGACAAAGAGAGTAGAAGGGCACCTAAGGCAGCATTTGCTGGCTCTGTCCCAGCAGGAGACAATTGTTTACAGCTCGAAAACTGTTTTTAAAGACAAATAAAGACGTGTTATATTATATAGCAAGAAGGTGATTCCTTCAAGATAAGAAGTGAAGCCTGGTAATTGTCAGGAGGAACGTACACCCGGGCGGCCCAGGCAGTCCTGGTTGATGCTCGGTTAGGGTCCCAGCATCAGTGGTACCGGGCCCCCGGCCACTCTCCACAGTTCCCAGCTAATCATATGGTTGTCACGAACGGGGTGAGATAAAGATGCGGTAACAAGCTCAGTCATTTTAAAGGGCTGGTAACTTTATGTTTTTGTCCTTTATTTTTAAATCTGTCTTGTTTTCTGTCCTTTAATTCACCAGGATGATGATAAAAGCTTTAGGAGAGCACCTTCTTGGAGAAAAAAATTTAGACCAAAGGATGTTCGTGGCTTAGCTGCTGGGTCAGCAGAGACTCTCCCCGCAAATTTCCGGGTCCCGTCCTCTCTGTCCTCGCCCTCTGTGCAGCCAAAGAAGATGCAGCTGGACGGTAGGTGATGCAGTGCTGCCCCAGCCGTTGGTAGGCAGCTTGAGCAGCTCCGGGACTGGAACGTTAATAATGATCTAGAATGGCCTACTTAGTATGTGACAAGGCACTTGAGTACTGTTGCATGCCCAGGTGTAAATGTTTAAAATTCATCCTAACATCTGTTTATAGAAGTTTAACAGTAATAGAGTCTTACTTCTTAAGTTCTTGTCTGGTTGAATATTAGCATACTCTTCTAACTAATAAAACTAAGAATCGTGTGTATTCTCAGAGCGTTAGATCGACACCCATGCTCGTCAAGATGTGTGTGTGGCAGGCAGCGCTCAGAAGCTGTTTCATAAAATAGCACATAGTAGTTTTCAGACCCCACCAGCTCCCCCTCGACTTCTCTTCACGCTAGAACGGTGACTGAGTCCATTTGAAATAACCTCCACCTTCCTGTCCTCCCTCCGTCCTCACTGTTATTTGTCCCTTGCACGCTGTAGAAGGCTGGGGAGAAGGAAGAAGGTGAGGTTGAGAGAAGTCATCACCCGAGCATGGCTGGGCCCATAGTCATTTCACACCCAGCTCTGCTCTTCCCTTTGACAACCGCTCTGCCAGAGAGCACCGCTAGTTAAGGGTGGGCCCTCAGCGCTGCTATGTCCCCACTCGGCAGCAAAATCAAGACAGATGGCCTGGGTCTGAGTCTGGCCCTGCGGCCTAGGAGGCGCCTTGAGCACCGCTCCTCAGTTTCCCATCTGGGAAAGGGTCGTCTTGGGGCACCCTCCTCCCCGGCTGCCCGTGCCGGTTACACAAGTGATTCACAGAGCGGGTCGCGGCTCAGGAAAGCGCCTGGCACGTCCTCAGTCCCGTGAGGGCGGAGCCCTTAGGGCCGCTGCGGCGCTGCTGTTACTCAGGCCGTGCCGTGGCCGGGCTGCAGGAGAGCGAGGGGTTTTCGAAGTGTGCTGACGGGGTTTGCAGTTTTCTCCTGTTATCAGCCCTTCCCATGCATAGGTTTGTAAGTTTTGCTCTCACTTGCCTGTATGAAAATCAGAGCAAAGTACATTTAGGGAAGCCTTTGCTAACTAAGCTGGACCCTTTAGTGAGGGCAGTTTACAGATTTGGGTTTTTTGGGGGTTTTTTTTTTGTTTTTTTGCGATACACGGGCCTCTCACTGCTGCGGCCTCTCCCGTTGCGGAGCACAGGCTCCGGACACGCAGGCTCAGCGGCCACGGCTCACGGGCCCAGCCGCTGCGCGGCATGTGGGGTCCTCCCGGACCAGGGCACGAACCCGCGTCCCCTGCATCGGCAGGCGGACCCTCAACCACTGCGCCACCAGGGAGGCCCCATTTTTACAGATTTTAACCGTAGCTTGGCCTTCAATTTATTGGATAGTCTAAGTGAGTGCTTTCTTATTTTCCTCACTGCTTCATTTCCATTCTCGTTATAAATCGCATTTCGCTGTTAAATGCTCACAGTGATGTTAACATTAGAGTTTTGATAAATTAAAAATACTCCTAGAAAGAGGCGTAGGCAGTATATTATATGGGAGATGACTTTTTACCCTTGTGTGATAAGGAAGGCATAAACTATTAAAATGGGTTGTTTTCATGGCTTTTGAAGGCAAAAAGTGCAGCAGGTCCCTGGGGTTCTTAGGATCAGAAGGATTTAGAAAGATGCTGTGCGGGACTTCCCCAGTGGCCCAGTGGTTAAGGCGCCACGCTTCCAGTGCAGGGGGCGCGGGTTCGATCCCTGGTCGGGAACTAAGCCTGTGTGCCACGTGGTGTGGCCAAATATAAATAAATAAAGTAAAATAAAATGTCCAAATCAATGGCTTTAAAAACAAAAAGATCTGCTCCGATCAGCAGCGCCAGCCGTCTTAAGCCCTTTCTGGAACCGCGGCCAAATATTGGTCAAATGTGTTCTGGGTGGACCTGTGGGGAAACGAAAAATGTTGAATTGGGAGCAGCGGATTAATGCTAGGGGTTATGGAAATTTCTTACTCAGTTTAAAGCGGGGTGAGGGCTTACCTATTGGGCCCCGCAGCCTGTTTCTTGACAAGAAAAAAATCGTCAGTGGTGACATCCTTTCGGGTGGAAGCTGACACTGGGCTTCTTCCGCTTTGTTAGCCACATCCCCGTCCTCTGCCCTCTGCCCTCTGTCGAAGCCGCTGCGGAAGGCTCCCAGGGGAGAGAGAGCAGGCGGGTCCCCCTGGGGCAACAGAGCGCGGGGCCTCCGGGCCATGCTGGGCTTCAGTCCCCTTGGCGGGGCCCGTCACGTGGCCGCTGTCACTGTTGCCCGACTACCGTCCTCGCGGATACAGCGAAAGAGAAGTCCAGGCGCTCTCTGAATCTAGAGGGTTTAAGGAGGGACCACGTGGTCACGCTGAGTAGTCGTCACCCACCGTGCAGGCGTTTCTCTGTCATCTGACTGCGGCTGCTGCTGTAGTGTGACCTCCCTGTGCCCCCAGGGGGGCGGAGGTGAAGGGAACCCTCACGTGGTGGCCCTTAGGCTCCCTTTCTCTGGCTCGTCCGCCCCTCCCCCTCTGGTGGTTTCCCCCAGAGCCCTCAGGAGGCGGCCGCTGTGGATGTGCGTGCGTGTCCGTCCTTGTGCCCCCGTGTGGCGTCCCACCACTAACCGCATGCTGTGTTTGCACGCTTCCTCCCTCCCGTGCTTGTCGGACCAGGCAGCGTGGCGGGAGCGCAGAGGCTGGACTCCGCTGCAGTCAGGACTTACTCCTGCTGAGCCAACGCCGGTGAGTACAGGGCGGCCCTGGCCCCGGCCCGCAGGTGCGGGGAGGCCACGCCCTGGCGCCGGAGCGTGCGGGGGGATGGGGCGGCAGGAGAGCGGAAGGTGACCTCGGCGCTTAGCTGCCGCCGGGAGTGGTCAGTGCACGGCCCGGGTCTCCGTCGCGTTGCCCTGCGTGGTGGTGTCGCTCCCGCGTCAGCGGTGCTGCAGCCCCGTGTCTTGCGTGCACATTCTCGAAGGGAACAAGCCCCAAAGCATCAGGGTTCACGAGGCTGCACCGCCGTGTGCCTCTCAGTCCAGAGGCCCGTCTTTAAAACGAAACTGCGCTGGCATCTCGGGGTCGGCCGCTGCTGAGGGGCCACCCTTGCTTTGCAGGTGGTGCTGTGGGTGGGTGTGGGCCCGGGAGCCCAGCCTTCCCCTCGCTGCTCTCAGGGTTCTGTTGTCACGTCTCAGGTGGAATGCATGATTGGTTTTCTTATTAGTAGCTTTTAGATGTGTGTCAAAAGAAAGTCAGTCAAGGAATTCTCTCCGTGATCCGCTTGGTCCTTGATACTTACCTACGTTCTAAAAGCAGCCAAAGCACAGAACGCAGGGCTTGGGGACGGGTCGTGGAGGGGTAGGAGCTCGGGCACTTGAAGCTGTCTCGAGACTGACTCGTTTGCTTTTACTTTATTTTCCAGTTTACCCACACTACTTCTACAGATGATTATGCAGCATTTTGAATCCAGCGAAGACTACATTTTGAGCTCAACGGAATCTTTAATCTGTTAATACTTGTTATATGGACCCTAAGATATTTTATTACAGAGTTTTTAATTAGTGAAAAATTCATGAATACCATAGAGAAAATATTTTAGAATTTAATGTTTCTTATATTTATGTAAACTTATGACTTCATTTATATAGTTACTTACTTTTTCATGTATATCCAGGCTATAAATATCCTTTCAGATCAATTCATGTTCTTATATCTGATTTTAGTCTTTCAAAGGAATGTACTGTAATGCTTGTATGTATAAATCCTATGAACAAATATAGGGCTTTTGTAAATTATGCATTTATTGTAATTATTCTTGTTTAATTTTTTAATGATAAACCATGACAGAGCAAAGGATTTTACCGCGTTTGTAAAATCATGACACAGTGTGCATTACCCTTTACAAAATGTAACCTAGCCCTACAACAATCATTTTGAAAGAAGCCAACTTACTTTCAAGCAATTGTTGTTGTATTTTAATGACTGACCTTAGCTATCCTTTTTCTAGCAAGAAATGCTTTACTCTGTAGCGTGAAGAGATTAAAAATACGGGGTGTTAAAGAGCAGCTTCTAATCAAATTTGGACTGAAGGGATCATTAGAACGCTCTGAAAATCCCTTCGGACCGGTGGTGAGCTCTCCCGTAGCCTGGCCTCTGTGGATCCGGACACCTCGTCTTGGGTGGCTGGCAGAAGCCGCGAGCTGGGGGAAGAGCGACTCCGGTGGGGGGGTGGGGCCTGGGCCCCCGCGGCCCGCCGCGCCCGCCCCCTTCCCCGCCCCCTTCCCCGCCCCCCTCCTGGGAAGCCGGGTCAAGGGCGCCGACTCTTAGAGGACCAATCACGAAGCACTGCACTCGCTGAGGAGACACTGGCGCACGCGGAAGGTGAAGGCACTGAGATGCTGAGAATAATGTAGTGCGGCTCTAATCAAGGCCTTATTTTTCTGATGTAAATCATCCTTTTACATTTGTCTGTAAACATGTTTAAAGAATGGACCTAGCCGTACATTTTTAGATTTTGACGATATAGCCATTTTGGATTGCATAAGTAGCAAATGTAACTTCTACTTTTTAATGGCATATTAAAAAGCCAGCAGGAGACGTGTTCAGATCATGGCGCATTCGTTATTACGCAGCTGCTGTACCGGCGGACAGAGATGGCGTGGCTTTTTACATTCGGGCTCTGCCTTTAATTTACTTGTACAGTTCGCTGTTACCGTTCTGTTTTTCTATTCATCTTTTGTGAACTTCCCGATTATGTAACAAAGTATGTACAGTCTACTTTTGAACTATTTTTATCACAGTATTATTTATTGCTTTCTTTCAATAAAGTACTGAAGCAGAATTTTCCACTGCCAATACAGAGTACGAGGGTAAGCTGTGCTCCTGCTGAGAACTGACCGCAGCTGTTGCGTCTCCCGCTCCAGGCCGACTGATTGGAGCCGGTGTCGTCATATGGAAATTCTGTTGTAGGAATGGACGGACAGACTGAAAAGGCTGGACGATGGGAGTGTAGGGTCAGGTGTCCTCCAGAGGGGGACCAGGTGTTCGTGCCCTCGGTTCTGGAGGCCAGAGGCGCCCTCTCATCAGTACCTACGGGGAGCCGGGCCCTGGAAGCCTCTGCTGCCACAGGCACCGGGCCGATTGTCGGCAACAGCGTGGCGCTGTGTAGGCTCACCTGTGGAGTCCAGGGATGGGGCGGCCGAGGGCAACCCAGACCTGGACCCGAAGGAGGACACCCGGGGCTGTGCGTGTGCTCGCGTGCAGGTGTGTGGGTGTGGGTGCTTTTTAATGTTTTTTTTTAGTCAGCAAATTTTATTCACATATTCCATAGAAACAGGAATGTAGCAAGGGAGTTAGGGAAGTATGAAAAAAGATGTTTAACGCAGAATCGTAATCACAGCACTGGGTACATCTGGGAGCAGGCTCTCCCCCCGCATCAGGCTCCCCCCGCATCAGGCACGGCAGCCACACCTGTCCGATGCCCCTGTGCCGCCACAGCCCTGGGCGCGCTCAGGGCAGCCGGAACAGCAGCTCTTGCAGGAGGTGCGTTCTTAGGAGCCACTGGTGGGGCAGCAGCAGCTGGGATCTGTTCCAAGCTGAGGTGAGGCCAGAGCCGGAGCCAGTGGCGAAGCAGAGGCACTCGTGCTGGTGGCGGTGCGCGCGCGCGTTCCTCAGTTCCGCCGCCTCTGTGCGGGCTTGGTGTCCTGCTCTTCCCACGTGGCCACACAAGGGTCCCAGGGCTGTGTCCTTCCAGATTCATGGCCTCTGTGATAACCCAAGCCAAGTCCCGAGTCACATCCAGGGTCAGTGTGGCAGAGGGGTGGGAACGCCCAAGCTGGAGGGCTGAAAGCGGATCCCCAGGGGGCAGCCGGGCACTAGTGGGTGGCAGGGTGGGTGCAGGTGGCTGCTCCCGAAGGGCCACTGCAGGCGGCACTAGGACGAGAGCACGGACGCCTTAGCTCACTAGGTGACGTTTCCCGCCCTCACCACCACGAAGGTGTTTCTGCCATCAGGTCTGAGGACGCAGCAAGCCTGGTGACTGCCACCACCCTACTTGGGCCCTGTTGGGTGGGCACTGCTGACCATGGCCTCGGTTTCATTCCTGTCCCGACTGTCCCTCCAGGGCTGACGGGCTCCCTTTCTGAATGGCACATGTGTTGTTTATGTGGATGAATGCATTCCTGCTTGTTTCTGTGAACATAGCTGTCAGGTCATGGAGTGTTTCCCTCTTTAGAACCTGTGCTTTGCTCGTCTTCCAGTTTAACTTAGGAGCGGCCTTATTTTCTGCATTTCCTAGTTCTCAGGGTTAACTTAAGCGTGAGATTGAAAACCACAGAGTGCTTTTCTCATCTCACACTCCATTTCTGCCTGAACAAAGCCAAGCGAGCCTTGCGTATCTGAAAGATTCTGGAAACGGAGTCATGCCTGATTCATAAGCTGCAGGTGTTTTATGACAACTTGTCTCATTGATTCCACTTAGGCCTTAAAAACAAGTGTCGACGGAGAAATACCCAAAGAAAGCAGTAAGAAGACGTTTCTGTAGTTTTGCTTCTCTTAGAACACTCGTTAGCCATGCTTCTCAGGTCTGCTCCCTTCACAGCCAGTGCCCAGGGCTTTGCCCATCACGGGGATGGGAGGGAAGTCAGTCTGCAGTCCAGGTATGGTCACGTTAAAGGGGGTCTTGACTCTTCCCACCATTAGAAACTCTTTGTTAGGCTACACATCCTACCCTTAAGGATCTAAGTTTCCTGTCACGCGTTTTTGAGGTCACTGTGGTTTTAGTTTTTGTTCTTTGCCTTTTACGAGCTAAGTCCTCTCCTCACCCAAGATGGGTTTCCGGGGTATCCGGAAGAGTCCGTCTTTCCTGTGTTCTTGCCAGATAGATGAGTAGGTGCATATCCAAGTGCTACCACAGTTGCTGTTGTAACTACCCACGTGTCATTCGGTACATTTCTATAAATTTGTTTACTTTTATTTTTGGCTGCATTGGATCTTCGTTGCTGTGTGCAGGCTTTCTCTAGTTGCGGCGAGTGGGGGCTACTCTTCGTTGCGGTGCGCGGGCTTCTCATTGCGGTGGCTTCTCTTGTTGCGGAGCACGGGCTCTAGGCGCGTGGGCTTCCGTAGTTGTGGCACGAGGGCTCAGTAGTCGTGGCTCACAGGCTCTGTAGCGCAGGCTCAGTAGTTGTGGCCCACGGGCTTAGTTGCTCCGTGGCATGTGGGATCTTCCTGGACCAGGGCTCGAACCCGTGTCCCCTGCACTGGCAGGCGGATTCTTAACCGCTGTGCCACCAAGGAAGTCCTCAATACATTTCTAAATATCGCAGATCCTTTTGTTTCTTACATTTCCTTGGCTTAATCCCTTGGTGAGAATGGGTAGCCGGTGCCATTGCTGTTTCATGTCCTGGACTCAGCGGGGCACCTTTTCAAGTACTGCTGTCTGAGACCAGCACTGTGTGCAGCCCTATGCCCAGCGTGCAGGTGCAGTGGGAGAGGAGGTGGGCCAGGTCCTTGCGGAGGCTCGAGGGGAGGGTCCATTCTCTCTTCCAGTGTTCGGTGGTTGCTGGCTTCCGTGGCCGTGGCTGCATCCTTCCAGTCTGCTCTGTCTTCACGTGGCCTCTCTGAGTGTCTCATCTTCTGTCTCTTTATAAGAACACCTCTCATTGGCCCACCCAGGTAATCCAAGGCGATCTCATCTCAAGATCCTTAATTACATCTACAAAGATCACTTTGCCAAATAAAGTCACATTCACCAGTTCCAGAGATGTGCACAGACGTATCTTTGTGGGACCACCACCATCAGGCACTCTGGAGAAGACCCTGCTGCCCTGGAGATACCAGGATGGCTAGAACTGGCCCTGCCCAGGGACTGCCTTCTAGTGGGGACTGGACCCTCGACATCCCATGAAGGGCGCTGTGAGCAGAGAGCAGGGGGCTGGGCTGGGACGTGGGGGGAAGGACCATCAGACGGCTCACAGTGACCTGGCAGGTGCTGGCAGAGACTGGCCAGGTAGAACATGGAAAATATTTTAAAATAATCAAAATGCCCCATGGTGTGCAAACAGGTTTGACTGGTAGGAGAAGTATTCTTCCAACTGGAGTGTGTCGAGTGTCCCTAGCTGCAAAGGTAGACCGACAGGCTCTGCTCTATTAAAAAGTGATTTGGGGACTTACCTGGTGGCACAGTGGTTAAGAATCCGCCTGCCAATGCAGAGGACATGGGTTTGAGCCCTGGTCCGGGAAGGTCCCACGTGCCGCGGAGCAGCTAAGCCCGTGCGCCACAAGTACTGAGCTTGCACGCCACAACTACTGAAGCCTGCGCACCTAGGGCCCATACTCCGCAACAAAGAGAAGCCACCGCAATGAGAAGCCCATGCACTGCAACGAACAGTAGCCCCAGCTCGCTGCGACTAGAGAAAGCCGCGCGCAGCAACAAAGACCCAATGCAGCCAAAAATAAAATAAATGAAATAAATAAATTTATAAAAAAAAAAAAAGAAAACGTAACTGAGGACTTGTAGTATTACACTACCTATAGGGCCGAAGAGATTTTAGTCATCAATTCTCCAACATCTTAATTTTTTAAATTCAATATTTATTTATTTGGTTGCATCGGGTCTTAGTTGTGGCAGGCAGGCTCCTTAGTTGCAGCAGGCAGGCTCCTTAGCTGTGGCATGCAAACTCAGTTGTGGCATGCATGTGGGATCTAGTTCCCGGACCAGGGATCGAACCCGGGGCCCCTGCATTGGGAGCGTGGAGTCTTAACCACTGAACCACCAGGGAAGTCCCCACCTTACTTTCTTTTTAATGTTTTATTTTAATCAAAGCAATAACGTGTATATCACTTAAGTGAGACCCCAGCGGCCCCACTCTCTGACTTCCCCTTCTGTGGTCCATGTGCAGCTGGGTTAACTGTTTCCTCTAGTTGCTTCCTTACTCCTAAGTAATTTGTGCTTAATGTGGCCCCTTGATTCACCAATTTTATTTATTTATTTATAAATGTATTTGTTTTTATTTTTGGCAGCGTTGGGTCTCTGTTGCCGCGTGCGGGCTTTCTCTAGTTGTGGTGGCTTCTCTTGTTGCGGAGCACGGGCTCTAGGCGTGTGGGCTTCAGTAGTTGTGGCTCTCGGGCTCAGTAGTTGTGGCACACGGGCTTAGTTGCTCCGCGGCATGTGGGATCTTCCCGGGCCAGGGCTCGAATCCATGTTCCCTGCACCGGCAGGCGGATTCTTAACCACTGCGCCATCAGGGAAGCCCTTGATTCACCAATTTTAGACTTTGCAGATTGGCAACTCTTTATGGTAGATGGGAATTTTAGCATTCCTCTGCCCTGCCCTTTCCTCTCCCAACACAGTTAAATCAAAGTTGGTTGAATCCACGTCCACTGTTTCCATTAATAAGGCTGTAAATATTATCTATTGCCAAGCCAAGCGGATTACTGTGATTACAACAAAAAAGGCATGTGGAAAGACAGTATTCCCCAGTATTTACAGATGAAATAATACAGTGTCTGGCATTTGCTTTAAAATAATCCTGGGGCAGGGGTAAGTCAGGATATGGATCAAAAAAAATTGACCCTGTGGGGAGATAACTGTAAAAGATGGGTGATGGAAGTGTCCATCGACAGATGAATGGATAAAGAAGATGTGGCACATACATACAATGGAACATTACACAGCTATACAAAGAAACAAAATTGAGTTATTTGTAATGAGGTGGATGGACCTAGAGTCTATCATACAGGGTGTAGTAAGTCCGAAAGAGAAAAGCAACTACCGTATATATGTATTCCATGTATATATATGAAATCTACAAAAAAAAAAGGTTCTGATGAACCTAGGGGCAGGACAGGAATAAAGATGCAGACATAGAGAATGGACTTGAGGACATGGGGAGGGGGAAGGGTAAGCTGGGACGAAGTGAGAGAGTAGCATTTACATATATACACTACCAAAGGTAAAATAGATAGCTAGTGGGAAGCAGCTGCATAGCACAGGGAGATCAACTCGGTGCTTTGTGACCACCTAGAGGGGTGGGATAGGGAGGGTGGGAGGGAGACACAAGAGGGAAGGAATATGGGGGATG
The DNA here is from genome assembly GCF_949987515.2 of Delphinus delphis. Classification (NCBI taxonomy): domain Eukaryota; kingdom Metazoa; phylum Chordata; class Mammalia; order Artiodactyla; family Delphinidae; genus Delphinus; species Delphinus delphis. The sequence continues at coordinate 107,217,871 of NC_082690.1, forward strand.
TCTATACATGTAGCTGATTCACTTTGATATACAGCAGAAACTAACACAACATTTTAAAGCAATTACGCTCCAATAAAGATGTTAAAAAAGAAAAAAAAGATGGGTAACGGTTTCATGAAGGTTTATTATATTAATCTGTTTTTGCATTCGTGTGAATTTTTTTAGCATAACAAAAATTTTAATAGTTATTTTAGGGACATCCTCCATGTGACAAACTGTCTTAGTCTGGACTAGATGTCTGGAAATTGCTTCTTGGCTCTCACTTTGGAAGGTAATTTAGCCTAGTTTTGAACTTCTAAGCAAGCCACAGTGGAAAACATTTTACACCACAGCTCTACATTTCATCAATTTTATTATGACCGTTTTTTCACATCTTTTTACCCGTGAAGTCAGGATGTGTCTTACAAGCAATGACATCTTAGAAATACAGTATGTGACAAAATACCCCCCAGGCTGCAGATTCTTTGCTGCTCCTCTCATTGAGAGGTGGGGTCTTAATCCCCCCTCCCGACCTCCTTAAGCCTGGGCTGGCCTCAGCGACTTACCTGGTTGACCAACAGAATGTAGCAGGTGTGATGTTCACGGACCTGTGAAACGAGGTCAGCAGAAGCCTTGCAGAAACCAGCCACCGAGTAAGAAGTCCAGCTACCCAGGCCCACCATGCTGTAAGGAAGCCCAAGCTGGCCCCATGGAGAGCTGTGCAGAGCGAGATCCTCGTGGCTCCTGCCAGCCTATTGGAAGTGAAGAAGCCAAGTTGGACGTTCCTGTTCCTGAAGACATGATGGGGAGAAGAAACGAGGAACGCACCCAGCAGACAGAGTCAAGGCCCCAGACGTACGGCCCTAATCAGTTCATCCAGCCACAGCCCCAAATTTGATCTATCACAGCCGAGGCTCCATTGAAAACAAAGATGAACCACATCCCCTGCACTTGCCAAACTCCTGGTCCAGCATATGAAGTTTCAGCATAAAATGGTGGTGGCTTTTTCACCATGAACTTTTGGAGTGCCTTATTACACAGCAATAGATAATTGCAACGATTCTGTATGAAATGAACTCATATATTCTATTCTGCCGTCTTATATACTTTTTATACTGTTTTCCTCCCCCAGAAAATCGATTTCACAATTCCCTGAAAGATCTCCATCTGCTATCTTATCTGTTGCTTTGTAAAAATCCACCCCAAAACTTAGTGGTAAAAACAATGATTTCTTGTTTCTCTTGATCCGGTGGACTGGCAATCTGGGTGGTTCTTCCGCTGGTCTTTCCTGGAACCACTTACGCGATGGCAGTCACCTGACAGCTCTTGTGGGGCTGGGAAGTCCGAGATGGTCTCAGTCAGGTACCTGGAAGCTGGTGCTGGCTTTTGGCTGGGAGGCCTGGGTTCTCCTTCATGTGGCGTCTCTCACACTCCAGGAGTTCTTCACAGCAGTGCAGTCTCAAGTTCCAAGACTGCAAGACCAGAAGCAGCAAGGCGTCGTAAGGGCTAACACCGTAATGTTAAGGATCCTTAACGTTATATTTAGAATGCATACAATGGGACTTCCCTGGTGGTCCAGTGATTAAGACTCCGTGCTTCCACTGCAGGGGGCACGGGTTCGATCCCTGGGCAGGGAACTAAGAACCCACATGCCGTGCGGTCTGTCCTCCCCGTAGCAGCCAGAGTGGTCTTTGTGTGTCACAAAGCTCATGCCACCTTCCTGCTGACCAGTCTCCTGTGAGCTTTGGTTATTCTAATCTGGACAATGGAAGCAGTAATTCCAGCTCATTGAATGTGGCATATGTATTATATAATTATGTAATATAATAAATATTAAAAAAATAATTCCAGCTCATCGAGAGAAAGCGGATGAGTGGTTGCTTGGGGTGGGGTGGGGTGGATAGAAATTGATCACTAACAAGCAGGGTCTCCTCTGGGGGGGATGAAAATGTTCTAAAGGTCGGTTGTGGTGACGGTTGCACTGAGACAGGCTGGGACCTGGGACCTGGGACCCTTTGCTGCAGTGCTTACATCTGGACAAACATCTCCTTGAGCAACAAAATACAAAGAAACTTTAAGGGACTAAAAATAACTGCGTGCATGTACAGTTGGGGCAATTACGGACAACAAGATACAAAAAGCCCCAAAACCCAACTGCCACTTCTGAAGAGCCCGGAGCAGAAGCAGGGTACTGCGCATGACCCCTGCACACACCATGACCAAAGGGCTGGGCGGGGCTTCCCTGGTGGCGCAGTGGTTGAGAGTCCGCCTGCCGATGCAGGGGACACGGGTTCGTGCCCCGGTCCGGGAAGATCCCACATGCCGCGGAGCGGCTGGGCCCGTGAGCTTGTGCCCCGCAACGGGAGAGGCCACAGCAGTGAAAGGCCCGCGTACTGCAAAAAAAAAAAAAAAAAAAAAGGGCTGGGCAAACCTCCTAAGTCACCGCTCTAGCCCGACCCCAGGACACACCCCTACCCGCCCCCCATAGAGGGAACCAGCTGCCCCCCTCGGGAAGTGAGCGAGGGAACCTCTTACTTGTTCTCGCACCCTCCTGCTGCAGCAGGGGCCCCAGTACAGCCCTGCCTGAATTTCTTGTCTGGCTTCTGATCCATTTCTATTGATTAAGGGGGCCAAGAGCCCTGGAGGGTAACAGTGCCACCTCCTGACAATACTAAAAACCACTGAATTGTATGCTGTAAGTGGCTGTGCTGTATTTTATGTAATTATAGCTCAATAAAAACTACTCTTAAAAAATAATTTCAACGCATAAAGCTGTTTTGAGGGGAAAAGGAAATATCCTATTGGTGTTCTGAGACTCCACTTCTAATGTCGGGGTAGTCCCCCCCCACCCCCCACCAACAAACAATTCTCAGACACCCGCAGGGCGCCTGAGAATTCAGCTCAGTTCTCATGCTACCTGCTCCGAGGTGGCGTCAGAGCCTGAAGGTTACAGATCCAGTCGCACAACTCCCGCACGCCCACGTCAGACGTCAACTGCAAGTCTAGGTTGCTACCTGCGCTTCTGACTCACCGGCTGCAGACTGGAGGTTTCCACGACCTCCTCCTTGGACTTCAGACACCAGCCCCAAGTGCAGGTTGTCACCTGTGCTTCTAAGCCGCTGGCTATAAGTCAGAGGTTCCCAACCCGCCTTGGGATCGATGAATTTGCTAGAGTGGCTCACAGAACTCAGAGAACCTTGTTACTTGCTAGGTCACAGATTTATTTTAAAAGGTTATGAACTCAGGAACAGCCAGATGGAAGAGGTGCACAGGGCAAGGTGTGAGAAAGGATTCAGAGCTTCCATGCTTTCCAGGCAGCGCTCTCCCCAGATCTGCACACGTTCACCAACTCGGGAGCTCCCAGAACCCGTCCTTTTGGGTCTCTGTGGAGGACTCATCACACATGCACGATTGATGAACTCTTGGCCCTTGGCGATTAATTCAACCCGCCGTTCTTCACTTCTCCCCTCCCCAGAGCTCAAGGGTGGGACTGAAATTTCCAACCCTCTAGTCACTTAGTTGGTTCTCCTGGCAACCAGCTCCCATCCTTAGGTGCTTTCCAAAAGTCAGCTCATTCATATAACGAGACGCATTTATGCTCTTAACAGTTAGGAAATTCCAAGGGTTTGGGGAGCTGTAAAACAGGAACTGTGAATGAACATCAACTATATATGAGAAATATACAGTTGGTCATCTGAATGACCAAATACATACTTCTTTTTAAAAAATTTTTATTTTGGCCGCGCTGCGTGGCTCGCGGGAATCTCAGTTCCCCAACCAGGGATTGAACCCGGGCCACAGCAGTGAAAGCCCAGAATCCTAACCATTGGACTGCCAGGGAAGTCCCCATATTTCTTATAAATCACAGTATCACACTTATACTTTAAAAATCTCACAGTGGTGTCTGACAAGGCCAGGCTGTCCCCAAATGTTAGTTCCCCTACTTCCAGGTGGGATGTTTCCCTCTGCCTCTACAAGGATGCAGTCATGAGCCACTGCAGTCACTGACTTTCAACCTACCCTGAAAGGAGGTCAGGGTGGAGATCAGGAATGAAGTGCTCTGTACTCTGGGAAAAACTGGCAGAACAGGTCTTCAGATAGTTAGATATTTTCAGCAGAAGATTTTCTGAGTCCAATTTCTTGCGTCTTCTCATACCTAGAAAAGCACTAAAATTATTAACAGGGACATCTGCACCTCGTGACTAGCAGCTAGCCTCTGTGAAAATGTGTGTTTGACTGCATGTGCCCCTCCCTTCACTAAAATCATGTCTACTGACCCCCCCAACTCCACCTCTTTGGAGCAGTTCCTCAGAGCCATCTGAAAGGCTGTCTCTCAGACTGTAGTCCTCACTTTGCCCCAAATAAAACTTAACTCACAACTCTCACATTGTGCATCCTTTTTCAGTCAACAGGGCCAACACTTACTGGGCACTAACTGTATGCCGGGCCCTGGGCTAACCAAGCAACGTGGGACCTGCATATTACAATCTCCAGGAGACAACAGCTAGCTGCACAAATGGGGAGACCGGGGCTCAGAAAGACAGAGTGACTGCCCACGGTCACAAAGCTAGTAGGCCTTGGAGTTGGGATCTATTGTCAGATCCTCTGCGTCCAGAGCCTAAAATCCTATATCCAAAGGGAGCCTTCCCTTAGTCCACCAAGCAATTAGCTTGATGCCTGACTGCACACAGCACTGCACTGTCCGTGGTAATGATGGAAGCGAAAGCACTTCGATTCTATCCATCTGACCTCAAGGTTTTCTATGCGGACCCCGTTCTTTGCCACCTCTGTGCCTTTGCTGCAATCCCTCCCTCTTCCCGGGATGGCCTTTCCTACCTTTTTACGTCCTTATCCTGCTTAGTCTTAAAGCTCCTGCTCAAAAGCCATCTCTCCAGCATCACTTCGTGGACCTCGTTTTGACATGCAACAGGCCCCTCAAAGGTACCAAGTCCACAAACGTATCCTCACTCTTCCATCGCAATCTTGGTGTATCTTCTCCCCCAACCCTCATTCCCCACCCTGCCCATCTGCCCTGTCTGAGCACCTACTCAGATACTAGGAGTCATCCTTTTGGAAGGAAAAATTCCAGACTTTAGAACGGGCAAAAATGATTCTTAGGTATTCTTTTAACAGAATGCTGGAGCCTCTGATAAACACGATTCTACAGGATGTGTGCCTTTGTTGTTTTTGCCTAGATTATTCCGTACCTCTGTGGAGGTAGAAGTTAACCTGGAGAAAACAGATGCAAATAATTTGCACCCACAGAAAGGCAAATTACCTGTGTCCAATGAAATACAACTGACGTTGCCCTATGGATAGACCGGTGTTTGCAAATTCATTTCAGCATGCCTTTGACTTCTCCTCTGAACAAGTTGTGACACATTGTTGCTTCATTTATTATTAAGTGAAATAAGATCTTTGACATGTGTTCATTTTACATGTGTTTGAAAATCATGATTTTATCTTTAAAAAATTATCCTTTGACCCCTGACATCTCCTTCCCCACCCCGTACCCCCAGTCCATCCTCAAACCTGACAATTTAGCTTCCTAAGTGTATCTTGTACCTACTCACTTCTCTCCATCTTACTTGCTACCAACAGTCTGCCTGAACTGGTGGTAGCAAGCAGGATATTAGGATCCTCCCTGGCCATCTTCCCACCCACTCTCCACCCAGCAGCCAGAGGGATTTCATTACAGTTCAAACTGTATGATGTCTCCCCTCTGCTTAATCTCCTCCAAGGACTTCCTGTTTCTTCTAGAATAAAGACTAAGGTCCTTGCTCTGCCCTCCCAATCTCTACATGACCTGGCCCCATCTTGCCCCACTACCCTGCTTCATCACCACACTTCTGCTGCACTGAACTTCCTTCAGTTCCCATGTGGCAAGACCTTTCCTGACTCAGGACCTTCACACAGGCTCTTTCCTTACCTGGAAAATTTTTCCCTTCTTACCTTGTTTACTTCTGTTTGGCCTTCAGATCTTAGCACAAATGTTAATCGCTCACAGAAACCTCCAATCTCCTGGATGAGCTCGGGTCCCGTCTTCTCCCCAATATAATGTCATGACCTTTGACTTCTTCTATAGCATATACCTTGTTTCCTAAGTATATACCTATTCGATTAATGCCTGACCCCTCTTCTAGGCTGAAAGGTCCCTGAGGGCAAGGACCACGTTTATTCTGCTGACCTCTATTCCTGACACATATCGGGCCTTCTCTGGATGGACAGGCGGATGGATGGGTGGGTGGATGGATGATGGATGGAACATGGGTGGAGAAGATGGATGGATGGATGACGTACGTATGGGTAATGGATGGCCAGACGGATGGATGAGGAGGGCGCTATTCCTCCTAGGTGACTGGCCGTCACAGTTACCTCCTGTGTCCTCAGGGCTCAGCGCACTCGGCATTGTCCCCTCTCCCGGCTCATTTTCCCTTTGCTCCCTCGGGCTGTGCTATGAATTCAGTATGAGCACCTTGGATTGTGTCCATCTGAGCACAGTCTGGCCCGCGCATGGTGGGCCTAAATGTACTCTGTACAGTCATCTAACTTTTAAGCATGCTTCGCAGGCTGGCACCTGGGCGGAGCTCGCGCCTGCGCCAGCGGTGGGCGCTTCCGGCGCCACGTGGACGAGGGAGGCTGCAGGGACCGCGGGCCAGTCAGCCGGGGTTTGACCACGGTTCCCACCCCGCTGTCTCAGCAAGGCCGTAGGCCTCTGACCGGGCGGGGGCGGGGCGTGCCAGAGGGGGCGGGGCCTCGGGGACCCGGATGCGGCCCCGCCCCCGCACGCGGAACCGGAAGTGGAGAGGGGCGCCTAGGAGCGGCAGGAGAAGCGGGAGCGGCGGGAGGTGGCGGCGCGGCGGAGGCAGGGCGGAGCCGGGCTGGACCGGAGCGACCGCAGTGGTGGTGAGCGAGCGCGCCTTCCGCCAGGTGGGGAGGGCCGGTTCCTCAGTTGCGGTCCCGGGGCGCCGCCGGGTCCTGAAACGGGAAGGAAGCGGCGGCCGCGGCGGTCTCGCCGCATTTCCGCTCGCGGTTTCGGGCGCGGGGGGAGCGCGGGTGAGGCTTCCCGGGGCAGGGGGCTGTGGTCGGAGAGAAGGGGATGGGCTGGCTGGGGGCTGAGGGAGGGCCTGGGCCGGAGGGAGAGGCTGAGGTCAGAGGAAAGGGGGCGGGTTGGGGGAAGAGGAAGGGGTCGGGGCCTGAGGGGGAAGGGCACGCGGTTCTGAGCGGTCGGGGGCGATGGAGGGGGAGGGGCCCGGGGCTGCGGGCAGGAAGGGGGAGGAGAGGGACCAGAGGCGGAGGGGTCCGGGGTATGAGGAGAGGGTGCCCGGGTTCCTAGGAGGAAGGGGCCAGAGGGCCGAGGGGGTCTAGGGGAGGGGAGGGGCCCTCCAGGAGGGGACGCAGGACCCGCGAGGTCGGGGGAAGGGGCAGAGAGAGGGCTTAGGGGGAGAGGTCAGGCCCCGAGGATTTAGGGGAAGGGGGCGGAGGGCCGAGGGAAACTAGGAGGAGAGGGGGCCTACGGGGAGGGGATCCAGGACCTCCTGGAGGGTTAGGAGACGGGGGCAGAGAGCCGAGAGGGAGGGGCCGGGGCGGAGGGCTGAGAGGGGGACTAGGGTAGGAGAGGAGCCCTACAAGAAGGGGTCCGGGACCCGGGGGGGGGTCAGGGGCGGAGGGGCTGGGGTCTCCGGGCGGCCGGGCGGGGCAGTTCCCACCCCGCTCCCGGGCCCGCACCTAGCGGGAGGTGTTGCAATCAGGTCAGTGGAAATGCAGCGACCGGCGCAGCTGCAGAGTTGAGAGGCTGTGGGTTGGGAACAGCCCCTCCTCTGGGGGTGCTGGAAATGAGCTGGAAGGGGCTCTTGGGGAGTATTCCGACGCGAGCTGGATGGCCCTGCCGGAGGGTCTCGGGTGGAGGGGGACAGGGCTTCCTCCCCCTGGGATCTGGCCGCGTCGGGCTCCGGGGCGAGGAATCCTCTTCCCGCTGGACGCAGCTCCGGAGGCGTCCCTGGCGAGCGCTCCCCGCTGGGGCTCCGCGGTGACTTGGTCCCGCGGAGCTTGGTCGGGGCTTAAGCCGCCGGGGCCCGACCGCGTGATTCGGCCTGGCGGCCCCGCAGGCCGGCGCTGGGCCGGGCCTGACGGCGGGGTGAGTCACCACGCCGGTGCCGCAGGTGGGCCTGCTCTTCTCCTGGATGGAAGGTACTCCTGGAGCCCAAGGAGCAAGGAAGGGTCCTAAAGGCCCCTCCGGACACAAGAATGAAGAGCGGAGGATGCAGGGTTGTCTTTGATGCTCTGCCCCTCCCCCCCTCCAACTGGCAGTTTGCCCGCACTACCTGTGACTTTTAGTTGAAACATTTTGCGAGACGTATCTATAAAACACTTAAATTGTATGAATGGCATTGGTGATGCAGATCTTTGGTCCGTGGCACTCAGTAGGGGCTGGGGAGGCACATGATTGAGGGAGAGAATGGTGGTGAGCCCCGGGAACTGCCTTGTGTTGCAGTGGCCTATGTCCTGGGGTGGCGCGTTGTCCATCAGGTTTCTCCTCTTTCACTGGGCAGGCGGTGCTTTGAGTCACCTTGGAGGAGGCCAGGTGGGAGGGGAGTCCTCTGAGCAGTTGTGGTGCAGAGAGTGGGCCTTGTGATGTCTGTTTTGGCTGCTCAGATACCTTTCTGTTCCCTTTGGCTTCCTGCTGCCCTGGAGAGGGTGAGGTTAATGGAAAGCTAATTGTGCGTGGGTGGTTTCATCGCCTCACAAAGAAACCCTGTCCCTGTCCCCCAGCCCCCCAGCACTAAGCGACCACCAATCTACTTTTGGTCTCTGTAGATTTGCCAGATCTGGCCATTCATATAAATGGGACTGTATAATATCTGGTCTTTTGTGTCTGGCCTCTTTCACTTAGCATAATGTTTTCAAGAGTAATGCATGTTGTAGCGTGTGTCAGTACTTCACTCTTTTTATTGCCAAATACTATTCCATTGTATGCATAGACTACCTGCTATGTATCTATTACATAACATGGACATTTAGGTTATTTTCACTCTGGGGCTGTTAGGAGTAATGTTCTATGAACATTCCTTTACAAGTTTTCTGTGGAAGTTTTCATTTCTCTGGGTATATACCTAGGAGTGGAATTGCTGGGACATACGGTACCTCTGTGTTTAACCTTTTGAGGAACTGCCAGACTTTTTCATTTTACTTTCCCACCAGCAACATAAGAGGGTTCTGATTTCTCCACACCCTTAGCAAACTTATTATTGTTTGTTTTTTGGATAGTAGCCATTCTAGAATGTGTGGAGTGGTATCTCATTGGTTTTGATTTGCATATCCTTGATGGTTAATGATACTGTCTTTTCTTGAGCTTATCATCCATTTCTGTATCTTTGGAGAAATGTCTGTGCAGGTCCTTTTCCCATTTAAAAATACGATTAATTGTCCTTTTTATTATTGAATTGTAAGAGTTCTTTATATATTCTCTATGATTTGAAAATATATGTGTCTCTCTGTGAATTATTTTCACTTTCTTGGTAGGTGTCCTTTGAAGCACTAAGTTTAAAACTTTGTCCAATTTATTTTTTTCTCTTTTCACTTGTGCTTTTGGTGTCATATCTAAGCATTATTGCCAAATTCAAGCTTATAAAAATCTATGCTTATGTTTTTTTTTTTTTCCCTAAGAGTTTAATAGTTTTAGTTCAGACATTTAGGTCTTTGATCCATTTTTCAGTTAGTTTTTGTGTATGGTGTGAGGTAGGGGTCCAGAGGCATTACCTCTGGATCCAAAAAATCCCAGGCTTTTAATTTTTCAAAAACTTAAAGCGTTGAGCGGGTAATAAATTATTGTAGATTTGAGCCTATCACTAGCTGCCCTTGGGTAGACTTTTATAGATGCTGGCTGATAACTGCGATACCCAGAATGTACTAAGTAAGCAACCTGCAGAAGTTAGGGTTTCCAAAGGGGAAATTGAGTGTGAGGAGGGCCAGCAGAGCATCACCCCTCTAGTTCCTAAAGCATGGCAAGCCGTGTGCCGATACAAATGGTGTTTGCCTGTGACTGGTTTGTTCCTGGAGAACAAGGGGATTGTATTCATCTGTAATGTCTGGGAGTGCAGTGTCCAATCAAGAGGTGCTGAGCTGGTGGCTTGGGGAATTGGAGTCTTGGTCCTGTGCAGTAACCATACCCGTTCATCAGAGATGCAGCCTGCTTCTCCTTTGCTCCCCGAGTCGCCCCCTTCACATTCCAATAGCCGTCGCCACCCTGGGTTTCATCCCAGCCACATCATGATCCCTTCCTTCAGGGAGTGCTTCTCTTATGTTATTTTTTCTTAAAAACCCAGGGTAATAGAATTTTATGATTTTTAGTAGAGTCATAAATTAGGATGGCCCAGAAATGGAAAGCAGTCAGGATTCTAGCGAACAGGAAATGTATGTTAGCAATTGAGGCAATAGTTTCTGGTTGCATTAAGAAGAAACTTCAAACAGTTATAAATCTTTTGGAACTTTTTTATTTTCTGTAGTTTCTCACTGTGGCTGAAAATCGGTTGAGTTTTTTGGTTAGTAAAATGTAACTCTTCCCACCCTCCTTTCAGATTGCTCTGCAAAACCTCGTTATGTTTGCGAGGATTTCAGAGGTATTCTAAAAGGACCTCCACACGTAAAGATTTGCCCTGGGTGCCCGTCAGCACATATCCTTCTGAGCTTTTTACTCTTAATCTTTTTACAGACAGAATAATTCACAAATGCCTGGAAATTCCTCGTTGGATTCCCGTGTTTTAAACAGAGTTTTGTGAGCACCTTTCATCTTTACTTGGAAAAGAAAGGTTTGTGCACTGTGAACATTCTCCTGTGCTCTCCCGTGGGTGGGCAAGGTAAAACCCCTTTGACAGGGAACACGAGGGGTGTTCTTTTGCTGGGTTTGCAGAGATTGGGATGATAACTGTCTGGGAGGAAATTTCCTTCTTTGAAAAATAAAGTCAATTTCCAGTGTTGCCTGTGGTCTAGGAAGTGGAGGGGATTCTGCAGAACTCTGGAGTGCAGGACCTGGAGCATCTCTGTCCTGTCTGAGCAGCCACCTGGCGCCTTCTTCCTGTCCCATGTTGGGCGGGGGAGGCAGCGGGCACGATGTTAGGGAGAGCCTGGAAGTGCTCACCTGCGCACGAGTGAAGCCGGCTTCCAGAAAGATGGGTGAAGAGTGGGCTCTGCTAGCGTTAGCCCCATGAGTCTGGAAAAGTCTCAGGCTGGGACATCGGCTTTCACCTTTGCCTTCGGGGGGAAGTGAGCCTCGCTGGAGACCCCCGACTTTTGTGTGACCGTCTCCTCAATGGTTGGAACTCTAGGCAGCTAGAGTCCTGCAGGTGGGCAGCCCCTTCTCCAGGACAGTGTGGTGTCACGGGGCACACTTGGCTTGGGGAGTCAGAGGCTGAGGGCAAACCGTTTAGCTTCAGGCAGCTGTTTCCCCATCTGTGAATGGGCGCATTGGTTGTGCTGAACCTAGTCCGTCGGCTCTCGAAAATTGTGTCAAAAGCAGTTGACGTCTGGGAAATTCTTTTTTTTTTTTTTTTAAAGAAACTATTTCTTGGTTAAGTTCTATGTTTTACTTTAATCTCAAAAGAAACTGGTCTTTTATTTACTTATTTATTTATTTTTTAATTTATCTTTGGCTGTGTTGGGTCTTTATTCCTGCGTGCAGGCTTTCTGTAGTTGCAGCACGTGGGCTCAGTAGTTGTGGCTCGTGGGCTATAGAGCGCAGGCTCAGTAGTTGCGGCGCACAGGCTCAGTTGCTCCGTGGCATGTGGGATATTCCTGGACCAGGGCTCGAACCCGTGTCCCCTGCATTGGCAGGCGGATTCTTAACCACTGAGCCACCAGGGAAGTCCACGTCTGGGAAATTGTTGCCATGCTTTGCCGTACCTGGTCAGAGGGGAACAAGGTTTGAAGTGGCCATGAAGGGACATTGCTGGTCCTGTCCCACCTGGTGGCACATGATTCCCTGCCCAGGTGACATGGCGGGAGTTGCATCTGGAAATCTGAGAGCCCTGCACCCTGATTCGCCCCTGCCACCGCCTTGGACTTGTGACCCAGCGGAGCTGGCGGGGGTGGTGGACCTGGACAGGGGAGTCTCAGGCTTGTGAAGGGCTCTCGTCCAGTCTGGGTTCACACAGAAGCACGGTGACCCCACAGAGCGAGACTTGCTCGTCCTCAGTTCAGACGCTGGGATGGGGCTCTGGTTGATGAGATGAAAATAAGCTTTCAGTTGCTTCCTGGCCTATGTGAAATTTTATAAGTACTTTTGGGGAGAATGAATCCATTCTTCTCATACATAGTTTTCTTTTGAAACCCTTAAAAGCTAGATTTTGCCTTTGCAGTTAAGAAAAGAACGATGTGGTTCAGTTGTGAAGCTGCATCATGGTTCTGTCCACTAGATAAAACATACAGAATTTCAGGACTCTGCTGAGGAAGCAGGGTGGCCAGTCTTCAGAGCTGCCTAGTAGAGGACAGGTTGGCATTTATGTGCTATTTTCCCAAGTAGATGGCAAAGCAACGCTTGAAATATTTGACTTGTCAGAGTCTGAGTTAAGAAAATCATTATTAGGTTTCCAGTAATTTCCAAATTTCCACTTTGAAGTTAAGATGGGTGCTTTTCAAAAAAATTGTGGTAAAATACAACAAAATTTACCATTGGTGACATTCGGTGCGTTCCCAGTGTTGGACAGTATCGTTGTCATGAGACTTAGTGGGAGAGGAAGATATTCCCAATGAGTGAAGTAAGTGCACACGTGACTTCTTTATTTTCCAGAAAATTTCCTCACTTGAGTTGAAGCCAGGAGCATTTCTTATTTGTTTCTGATGCCGGTTGACAGCAGTGTTAGAGCTAAAAAATGTTGCGTTTCTTCTGTTCCTGCGGGTGTCACTCAGGGATTATGAGTGACTATTTGAGCTTATAGCCCCCCAGCCTGCCCTGTGCCCTCTAGGGTTTTGGGGTCCCAGGCAAAGGTGTCTGCGTCGGCCTCTGCGCAGGGTTCTCCCGGGCCTCTGTAACTGCGGGGCTGCTTTTCCAGATGTGGAAAGCCTCGGCCGGCCACACCGTGTCCATCACCCAGGACGACGCGGGAGCCGACGACTGGGAAACCGACCCGGATTTCGTGGTACAAGTCACCAGTCTGCCTGCCTTTCACGTCTCCCGGAGTGGATTTCCCCAGGGTTTGGGTTTGGGTGGGCGGGTGGGTGGTTGTCTTACAATCCAGGCTGTGGGGTGCACTCGTCATTTATTTTTCTTTTCAGAATGACGTAAGTGAAAAAGAGCAGCGATGGGGGGCCAAAACCGTCCAGGGGTCTGGGCACCAGGAGCACATCAAGTAAGAGACTTTCTCGGTATTTGTGTGACAGTGATGTTCTGAAAGATGAAGATAAGGCAGGGATAAGAGATAAGGTCATGGCTTCATATGGTGGAATTGCTTTTGTTTTGTTTTGTGACTCGATTTTTTATTTTATTTTGTTTTTTATTTTTTGCAGCATTGTTCTTTGTATGTATGTATGTGTGTGTGTATGTTTTGGCTGCAGTGGGTCTTTGTCGCTGCATGCTGTGACTCGATATTTATACAGTAGGTGAATGTAAGACCTGATGTGTACATCTGCGTGTTTGTGTACGTGTATGTATACGGACGTGCTCGGTAACTTAAAAATTCCCATCGCAAATGACTTCCGTGCTTCCAATTCTAGAGTCTGTTTTTCAATATTGTGGTTTTCATCGAGGAACACAGTTATCTAAGCTCTTCTCTCTGCTGATGGGAGGTTTCTAAAGTGTGGATGTCTTTGAATACCTTAGACCATAAACACCCTTCTTTAATTTTTTTGTTATACTTTTATTATTTTATCGTGATCAGTTGGATGCCACGAGCTGAATTCTCAGCATTGTGTTCTCTTAAAAGCCTCAAATAGGAGAGCTGCTTGAAGCGTGTCATTGTCTGACTCGGCACTGTCGCAACTGGCCACCTCTGGGGCAGCTTGTTTTCCTGTCGGGAGGTGTAGATAAAGGGACCTTTTAGAATGTGCTCAGTCTGTGCCAGCTTCAGAGTGTGTGCTCCCATGCCCTGGTTGTGAAGGTGTCCTCACGGACTGCTGACCCGCTTTGGTCACTGGCAGAGAGCTGGTCTTGCTTGGCCCTGGGATCTTTGCAGTAAAATGAAGCTGTTCTTGAGAGAGACTCAGTAGATCGTCCCGAAAAGGAGGTGAAGTCTGCAGCTCAGGTGTTTTAGACACCAGTGTTCCTCCCTCCCTGAGTCGCTGAGCCCACCCTCTCCCCACAAGCCCCTGAAGAAGGGCCTGGGACCGGCCGGAGGAGGTGGTGCCAGGGGCTGACTCGGGGCGCCCGCTGTGGGGTTAGACTGCCTTCTGGCTTGATGCCATCTGGGCCTCATCTCTTCTGTTCCCTGTGGCATCAGAACATGTTGGGGAGGGCAGGTTGGAGGAGAAAGGAGCTCTCTCATCAGGCAGCCTCTGGGTGGGTAGAGCTCAGAGAGCACACAGGGACAGGACGGCTGTTGGTCCTTCCGTGTTCTTGGGAGGCTGGTCTTCCTCCTGTGCTCGTCAGGGGGTCGGGAGGTGGCCAGGCCTGGTTGGTTTTGTAGCCGAACTTCTGGGATTGTTGTCCAGATGTTGAGGTGTGGACATGTTGTCCCTTGGGCAGAGAGGAACCGGATCAGGTGGCCGTCGTGTTGCTGTGGGTCTCCCGACGGAGACAGCTGCAGACGCTTCCTGGCCTGCCCGGTTTTGGCCACATCTTGTGATCTGTCCCACTGTTCCCAGTGTTTAAAGTAAAAGTGGCGCTCACATTGTAAATTCTGCAAACCCCTCACTTCACCTTTGAATGAAAAGCTGGAGTGCTCCAAGGAAAGAGCAACCGTCTAAGTGTTTTGTGTGTCTGGGCTTCTGTCCTAGGGCTGCCTGGGGTGTGGGGCTGTTGACTCTGCTTTTCCCCTCTGCCTCTGGGGACGTTTACAGAACTAGCTCTCCCAAGTCAGGTGTCTGATAAACCCTGAGGAGCCTTTCCCCTTATGGGAGAAAGTCCACGTTTCAGCACAGCTCTGTGTGTGTGTTGGGGGGGGGGGGGCGTTGGGATGACTCACTGTGTGAATTCAGATTAGTTTCTTTTTTCTGTTAACTTGCATCTGAGAACTGCCGAAGTTGGGGGACCAGCTGGTGGAACAGTAAAGCGAGCACAAGGGAGACAGGGACTGGGGAGTAGTGAAACCTTGCAGAGCTGCCGAGATGACACATCCTGTCCTCGTCTGTCCCACTGGAAAACAAGGACGCACGTCTGTCTGACCGGTTTCTTCCTGTTTGTTCTCTTCCCCCCAAGCATACACAAGCTGAGGGAGAATGTGTTTCAAGAACACCAGACCCTCAAGGAGAAGGAGCTTGAAACGGGACCCAGAGCCTCGCACGGCTACGGAGGGAAGTTTGGTGTGGAGCAGGACAGAATGGACAGAGTAAGTGCCTGGCCACGTCGCGGTGGGTCCCGGCGTGCCTGACCTCACCATGGTCGGCAGAGTGGTCACTCAGGAGCCTCCCCCGTAGATGAAAAGTTGGGAGTCTACTTGTTGAGGACGGATTTGCCAGAAGTAATCCTCTCTCCATTGACCTTACCCGCGAAGGGCTCCCGTTTTTGGAAGGTCTTTTAAGATGCTGAGTTGCTGGGGAGTGGGTGGTGTGTCGGGAGGCCCGGAGCGGGAGATCAGTTTCTGCCAGAGGCCGCTCTGTGACCAGGATGGAGGCCTGGAAGCGGCCTGACGGCGGTTCAGCCTGCGGCCTGAATGCCACCCATCTGCAGACCGGAGCCGAGTCTGCGGGCCTTGGTTCACGTCAAGGGTGGAAATTCAGCCGCCAGGCGTGCTGTCGTCCTTCCCACATTTAGTGAACTTCAGAGAGGACCCTGGCCCCCGGCGTCACGCCACTGCCCAGCAGGCTGGGGGCGGGCAAGTCCAGGTAGGTGGAGACTGGAGCTGTTAGCAGTGCAGCGGCCTTTGCTGGCACTAGAGAAGGGACTGGATCAGCTGGCGGGCTGGTGTCCGCCCTGCAGAGAGGATGGTAGACCGTAGCGCGTTTGCAGTGAAGCAGGTCTGCAGTCTTTAGACGTCCCCAGAGAGGTAGGTTTTTCCCAGGCTGGTAATGCGAGATGTCTGCCTTTATTCTGTGCAGAGGTATCAACTGGGTTGGATTCTGGGCTGTAATTCCACCCCTGTCCCCCTTGTGCCTGGATCGGACTCGGCATCTGAGCTGGGCCTGGAATGACGCGGCTGTGTCACAGTATGCCATCTGGGCTGTGTCACCACAGAGTGGATACATGGGACCTGTGGGCACCCCAGGCCAGGTCTGAAATGAGCCTGGAGACGGAGTCTATGAAGGGCAGGCTGCAGGAGAGAGACAGGGACGCCCCCGGTGACCCCGTCACTCCCAGAGACGTCTGGACAGCACACAGGGGCGTGGGGAGCAGAAACCATCTTTGGATCCTAGAAAGTGTGGTGGCTTTTAGGAGCACAGATGGGCAAAATCCCCATGTTTTTCGGGCAATGAAAAAGCATCATGTAGGTAGAAGCCTTTCCCACCTAACAGAGTCCAGGCTCTCAGGGTTACGGGGAGTGAAAGCAAAGAGACGTTCAGTATAATCTGGGTCCCCAGCTCTGGGTCGGAAAAACCTGTTGGGGAGAACGTTGCAGATGCACCAGGAAGCCCTGGATGAGGACAGTGAGACAGTTGTCGGGGCTGCTGCCGGACTGCCCTGTGCGGGCTGAGCCTCATCCCCCCGGCACCCGCGGCCCAGGCCCCTCGGCTCCTGCAGGCTTCCTGTCGGCCCGCGGCTGCCTCTCCCCGTGCTTTGTGCTGCCCTCTGTCAGCGTCACTCCTGCGTTGTGCTGTCCTTCCTGTCGAGGCCTGGACAGCTGTGCTCGCCTCGTGCTGGGCCTGGCACCGTGAAGGCGCTCAGCGGACGGTGTGTGAGCGCCTGGAGCCACGTGTTGACGGCACCCGGGCGGCTCAGGGAACCGAGCTCTCACTCCAGCCGGCGGTTCCCCTCAGGTGGACCCAGCGGGGGGCGCCGCGGTCGGTGGGTGCTTCCTCCCCTGCAGCTCACGGGAGCGCCACTGGACCAACCTGTCATCAGAAATCACTAAGGTTCCAAACCGGAACAAGTGACCCTGAAGCTGTTTGTAACTTGTCCTTTCCAGACGTTGAAAAAGAGCCCTGAGATCTGCGTGTTGAGACTGTGTGATAGAGACTTCCAGAAAAAAACACATCTTGGGCAGGCACCTACTTGTGAGAGGATTGTGGACTGGGAAGGCGCAGCAGCCACCGGGATCCCATGTGCGCTGTGGTCTGAGCATCTCCCACGCCTCTTTCGGGGCTCACGGGGGCCGTGGTCCATGATGCAGGTTTTGTTCCTCGCCAGGCACATGTCGGGACCAGTGTACATTCCTGCTTTTGGCAGCGCTCTGCCCGGTGCTGACTGTTCGATAATAAATACTGTCTTGTCAACGTAAGGTCAAGGGCAATTTGAGGGATAAATCTGTTTTGATCAAAAAGTTGGAAAAATTAATAAGCTGTCACTGGCCATATTTTCAGAGCAGTGTCCTTAGAACTTCTTTGTGATGAAGAATCAAGTTGGGGAATCCTCTCTGCGTGCTGCTGCCTCCGTGTTACTCTGCTGACGTTCTCTGGGTGAGACCCAGAAGCTGCGGGTGGGTGGTCTCTGCCGCAGAGGTTTTCCGAGGCTGCTGTGCCGTGGATCTGCTGTTAGCTACAGGCATCGGAACCAACCCGGAAAGGAGAGAAAGTAACAGCTCCAAACTTTAAAGTAGAACCTACTTGGCTCCCTGGGCTGTGGAAAGAATGCACGCTCCGAGTGGCCTGCAGAGTTCTCAGTTGTGGCGGTGACTCCGCAGTGGTTGGATCCCAAACCCAGCTGCTGAAGTTGTAGATGAACAGGAAGGGGGTCCACAGTGCGCTAGCGGGTCCCTCACTGCAGGAGGGCCCGAGGCGGGGTGGCTCACTGGAGTCATAGTTAACCGGGGTTTGGGTGTGCCTTCTCGCCCCGCGCTGGGTCACGTGGCAGGCACGCGTCCTGTGTCCTCGATGTCCGTCAAGGGGTCCGTGACCACTGTCCATCCTGCTGAGGGAGCCTGGGACCCTGGTGCCGAGCACTGAGGGTCAGGGGCCTGGGAGGCTGGAGTAGGACGGGGGCCACTCAGAATTCGGGGAGTGTTTTCAGCCTCGCGGCCGCCATGGGGCCTCAGGCAGCTCCCAAACTAGCTGCGTTGTCGAGACACAGAGGCAGCCGTAGCCGTTCTGCAAGTGCGTGGAGGTGGTGTGCTCCCAAGAGCCTCAGTGCCGGGCGTGGGCCCTGGGCCGTGGCTTGCTGACCGCACTGTGGGAGACGCCGCGGGAGCCCTGGGGTGGACCGCTTGTTCGGCACGTGACCTTGAGAGGGTGTCACCAAACTCCCTTCCTGCCCGTCCGTGGGGCTGGTGATGTGCTGACGGGCCCCCTCCGCTCCCGGACAGGCTGGGCGCACAGTGGCTCGTGACTCTGAACGCGAGGCGTGACTCCAGCGCACCTGTCTGTGTCTGCATTTGTTAGCAAAATGCATGTTGTGTCCTGATTCCTGGGTCCTGTGGTGTGAAAATGTCCTGTTTGAGTAGGGTGATGGTTGCCAGCGGTCTTCCCGGAACTGGGTCTCAGGAGTCATGTTGCAGGCTGCTGGCTCTGCGGTTTCCGGATGGGGCCTGGCCTCCTGGCTCTTCATGCCCAGTCATGTGAGAAGCCCCCCCTTGTGGCCGGGCTTCTTGGGCAGTCTCCGGGGAGGCCGGTAACGGAGAGAGTTCGGGGAACACCTGACCAGTGGCCATGGCTTGCGATGCCCCCCGGGAGGCACCTTCCCCCAGGCTGACTTCCACGTTGAGTGGTTTCAATTAGGGTCACCCACGCTGACCACAGGTGCGGGCTGCCCCCTTAGACCCCGCATGGGGGTGGGCACTGTGGTGATACCGGCGGGTGTCTGACGCTTTCATTTTCGCAACCTGTTCCAGTCAGCTGTCGGCCACGAGTACCAGTCGAAGCTTTCCAAGCACTGCTCGCAGGTCGACTCCGTCCGGGGGTTTGGAGGCAAGTTTGGCGTCCAGGTGGACAGAGTTGACCAGGTGAGTGAAGCATCCTGGGCAGCTGGCGCCCGGGGAGGGCGAGGAGCCAGTCCTCGTAGGTCAGAGCCCACCGCCAGGTGTGTGTGCTCCGGGCCTCTTGACTCCGTGGGACTGCAGGGTGGGTGTCCTGACCACAGGGCTCACAGGGCCCGCCTTTCCAGTTGCTTTGAGATGATTGGCCCTTTAAGAGGCGAGAACAGGGACTTCCCCGGGCGGTGCAGTGGTTAGGACTCCGTACTCTCACTGCCAGGGGCCCGGGTTCGATCCCTGGTCGGGGAACTAGGATCCCACAGGCCGTGTGGCCAAACAGACAAACAGAAGAACAGTCAAGTGTAAGGGTTTTTTTTACTGATTGCTGTAGAAACCCCCATGTTGGTATCTACTCATCGGATGACCCCGGGACAGCCTTAGATTCGTCCAAGGATGCCAGCGGGGACTGTTTACACCCACTGTCCCTGCCTGGATGTCACTGTGACAGGGCTCCCCCAAGGGTGTTCAGAGCGGACTGGCAGAGTGCCTCCCGCCTCCCGCGCTGTGCTGAGCGTCCGGATGCTGCCCCGCTGTTCTCGAGTCCCTGGCTCAGGGCCGTCAGCCCCTTTGTTTTATGTCGTAGCGTTGCGAGCCTGGGCTTGGGGGTTAGGCCTGGCTGTGTGTGGCCACGGTCCCACGTTCGCCCTTCCCCCGGGCTGCGTGCGTGGTGCCCACCTCAGCGCCGGGCCTTGTTCCTGCGTTCGTGTGGCTCTTGGGGAGCCCATCTGAGAAGCGGGCTGATGGGAGTCGGCCCAGGTCGGTGTCCTGTGGGGGGGTCGGCCACCGGGGGGAGGCAGGGAGGGACAGGCCGCTATGCTTGCAGCTTGGCCTGGGCAGCGCCCCCCCCCCCCGCCCCCGCTTCTGTGAGCATTTTATGGGTTACGAATTCAAAACAGCAGGGCTTTGGGAAATCAAAGATCAAAAGATAACACGGTTCATGTTTTTTAAAGTGTCCTATGCATCGTGGATCCAGGCATTTAAAACTGCATTTCCCTTTTCTCTGTGACTGCAGTCTGCTGTGGGCTTTGAGTACCAGGGGAAAACTGAGAAACACGCCTCGCAGAAAGGTGAGATGTGAAAGACCCCGGTGATGGGAAGGCAGCCCTGCCTGCTTTTGAAGGGCAGGAGCACGTTGTCACTCGAGGCCTCTTCCTGGGGGCAGGGGTGTCGCCACGGGCAGTTCGCTGCTGTCGCCTTCAGGTGTCTGGTCTTCCGGGTGTGGTGTGACAGTGGGGTCCCTGCCACGCAGCCCATGAAGTGCTGGCATCTCGTGTCCCTGTGCCACCTCCCGTGTGGCAGCAGAAGCTGCTTCCCCTCATCCGTGCAGCGTTGCCCCCGAACAGTTCCCTCTCTAACTTGGTTGGCAAAACTAACTCTCCCCGGAGGATGGAAACAGAGCCGTTAAATTACTGACGTTTTCAGCGTGTACGTGCGTCTTTTGACGTGGCGTAGGCTAATCTTTATGAGGTAGTGCTCCCTGGTAAAGCCTTTCTGTAAATGAAAGCCTATGGGATCCTCGTTCCCTGACCAGGGATCAAACCTGTGCCCCCTGCAGTGGACGCGTGGAGTCTTAAACACTGGACCGCCAGGGAAGTCCTTTGAGGTTTTTTTTTTTTTGCGGTACGCGGGCCTCTCACTATTGTGGCCTCCCCCGTTGCGGAGCACAGCCTCCGGACGCGCAGGCTCAGCGGCTGTGGCTCATGGGCCCAGCTGCTCCGCGGCACGTGGGATCTTCCTGGACTGGGGCATGAACCCGTGTCCCCTGCATCGGCAGGCGGACTCTCAACCACTGCACCACCAGGGAAGCCACCTTGAGGTGTTTTTTGCAAGCTTGTTTACTTCTGCCTCTTGTGGGTCATCCGATGACCGAGGGAAGTAGCTCGGCCTGGGAGTGCTCTAGGCCCCGCCGGTCCACCCAGCCCACCTGGCTCGATGTGTTGGAGGGGTCGTGTCTTTTCTAGAAAGACCCATGCAGCTGCCTAGCTGTCTTTATACACTGACCTTTATTTGAACGGTTACTTCCCAAAGTGGGCCTGCAGCTCACCTCTGCCCTTCAGTAGTCGAAGGGGACCAGACTGCAGAGGCGCATAGACGCGTCCAGCGTCACCCGTGTGTGGCAGCGGGTAGCTTGTTGTACATTTTAAGATGCGTGCTTGACCTCCTGGTGAGTCTTGCTTCGTCTGACCAAGGTGGCACTTGGCCTGACACACTTTCCTGACCGCTGCCCTGTCTCCCCAGACTACTCGAGCGGTTTCGGTGGCAAGTACGGCGTGCAGTCTGACCGCGTGGACAAGAGCGCCGTGGGCTTCGACTATCAGAGCAAGACGGAGAAGCACGAGTCGCAGAGAGGTGGGCCGCAGCGGCGCCCTGCTGACCGTCAGGCACCCCGGGCCCCGTTGTTTCTCATGCATTCACTGACACACACCCAGGGGACTTCTCCCTGATGCAAATCGGTTTATGTTATATTTATATAATTTTTCTAACTTCAAGTGTTTGGATGTCCCTGTTACTTTCTGGACGGTGTAGGTGGTTTGTCTTATTTCTTTTTCTTTAAAGATTTATTTATTTATCCATTTTGTTTATTTTTGGCTGCGTCAGGTCTTAGTTGTGGCACGTGAGCTCTTCGTTGTGGTGCGTGGGCTTCTCTCCAGTTGTGGCGTTTGGGTTTTCTCTTCTCTAGATGTGGCGCGCAGGCTCCAGGGCACGTGGGCTCTGAAGTTTGCAGCACAAGGACTCTCTAGTTGAGGCACGTGAGCTTAGTTGACCCCCGGCATGTGGGATCTTAGCTCACTGACCAGGGATTGAACCCACGTCCCCTGTGTTGTAAGGCAGGTTCTTTACCACTGGACCACCAAGGAAGTCACGGTTTGTCGTAATTTTGATGACTGCTGAGTCCTCTGTTCCGTGGTCAGGTTAACTGTTCCTCTCTGGAATGTGGAATTTAGGTTATTTCCAAGTTTTGATGTTAAAAATTGCCTACAGGGACTTCCCTGGTGGAGTGGTTAAGAACCTGCCTGCCAGTGCAGGGGACACGGGTTCGAGCCCTGGTCCGGGAAGATCCCACATGCCACGGAGCAGCTAAACCTGCGCGCTACAGCTACTGAGCCTGCGCTCTAGAGCCCACGAGGCACAACTACTGAGCCCACACGCCTCGAGCCCGTGCTCTGCAACAAGAGAAGCCACTGCAAGGAGAAGCCCGCGCACCGCAACCAAGAGTAGACCCCGCTCGCCGCAACTAGAGAAAGCCCGCGCGCAGCAACAAAGACCCAACCTGAAGTAAACCCCAAGACCCGAAAATAAAATAAGTAAATTCATTAAAAAAAAAAAATTGCAGTGAATATTCTGTTATATACATAAGTGATTATTTAAAAGAATAAATTCCTAGCAATGGAGTTGCTGGGCCAAAAGACGTTGAATTTAAAATTTTGATAGAGCCTTCTAGATTGTCCTTAGAAGCCATCCTGACTTTCCCTTCACTGTGATGTAAGTGACCAGTTACGGCCCTCTGCCCTCTGAGGTGTGTGTTTATGGAGCTTGACTTAAAGATTCAGCCCCCGCTGCAGAGCTCCTGATCTGTTGGTGGTTCTGCATCGTTTGCTTTGTTTGGCCTGCACATTTAAATGATTTGAACATTGGCCAGCGTACAAACTGAGAGCTCACGTACTTTTTAAAACCCCAGATTTTTTTAAGAAACAAAAATGAAAGCCATCACCAGAAACCCCACTGGCTTGGCATTTCCCCAGGGGGATGGCCGTTGGGCCTGAGGGGCTCCTGTTTGATGAGGGCGGTGCTTCCCTTACACCTGGCAGGGCCTGCCTGCCCTGAGGCTGCTGGGCCTGCTGCGTGGGGTTCCTTTAAACTCTGCCTTCTCTCTCTGCTAGGCATACACCTGTACTCCTTTGCACTGTATGCCTGCTGCCAGTCAGCACCTGCTGTTGGATCCTGTTCATTTTTACCAGATTTTCTCCCCGAGATGCCCTTGAAGAAGAATAAATACGCCTTTGGGCAGTCGGGGAGCAGAGGCCGAAGTGCCGGGAGCAGCCCTAGGCGTGCTGGGAAGGGATTTGATCTCTGTGCGCGTTCTACTCCGTTAATGTGTCCGTGATGGAGTCATGCCTTAGTGTAAAGATAGCGATTTAGTGTAATAATAACTTAGCTTTGAGTTGAACTGACATTTCTGGAAGGTAGTCCGTGTTTATCCTGTTCCTTTGGCGGTGTCCCCGGCACAGCTCTGCTGGCTTTGGTTCAGAGGTAGGGTGACCCTCCAAGAGCTTCCCCCGTGGCTCATCCTGAGTTCAGAAACTTGATGTCACCTGTTACCTCATGCTGTCTTTTGGGGTGAAGGAGAGGCGCTGCAGTTGTTCGTCTGCTCTATTTGCTGCACTTCATAGTTCCATCATTATATACAAATAATACTCTTAAATGTTTCCTACGTAAGTGATCTTACAGTGAGCCTCGGAGACTTTAGGTTTGTTTTTTTAAATTGAGTGATCAAAATACTTCCTTAAAGACTGCTGAAATCCACAGCGTGCTCGCTGATCTTGTGACTGCTTTATGAACAGTACTCTTCTTGTTTTCAGATTACTCCAAAGGTTTTGGTGGCAAGTATGGTATCGACAAGGACAAGGTGGATAAGAGCGCGGTCGGCTTTGAGTATCAAGGCAAAACCGAGAAGCACGAGTCCCAGAAAGGTGGCTTCAGCTTTACCTTATTGTCCAGCTAGCAGCTATTAACGTGATAGGTGATAACCAGAACAGAAATGGAAACACAGAACGTAACCGGGAACACTTAGGGTGGATGTCTCTTTCTGTTAAACATTGAACTGTAAAACAGAAAATCCAAAAACAGAGCCGTTAACTAAGAAATCCAGTCCTTAGACCTCTTTTAGCTTGAACACTGCAGTGGCGTGGCTTGTAGCAGGGGCCACGTGTCGCACGTCTGTGTAAGTGGTGAGACCCAATGGCGCATCAGTGCTGTGACACTGCATGCTTCGCGGGTTCCTGTAGGGGGTCCCGTCAGTGTTAACCCATGGTGCGGAGATGGTAGATGAGGTTATTTTCCTGACACACTACGAGGCAGTCCTCTTAATGTCATCTGAAATTTCACCAAAGGTCAGGAAGAGAAAGGATGGTTTAGTGAATTGTGTATGTTGAACTTCACGGAAAACCTGCTTTCTCCCTGTTACGCAGGCTGCCCATTAATACTCGATTATGGCCTTTTATTGTCTACGCAGACTACGTGAAAGGCTTTGGAGGGAAGTTCGGTGTGCAGACAGACAGACAGGACAAGTGTGCCCTTGGCTGGGATCACCAGGAGAAGCTGCATCTGCACGAATCCCAAAAAGGTACGTTCATGCTGGCTGCTCGCCCGCGAGGCCCTTCGAGAAGTTCATTTCTGTTTACAGGTCCACGTGTGCCTGGCCTCACGGTACTTGTGTCGCGGTGCTGTCCTGTCTTCAGTGGGGGAGGCGTCCTCTGTCCCCACGGCTTTGGAAGGACCCCTCCGCCCGTAGTGATTCCCCCTTCCCCCTTGGGGGGGCTGCGGTTGGGCGGGGCAGGGCACCTGTGCTCGCCTGGGCCCTGAAGCCCCAGCCGCTGCAGCAGGGTTCCTGAGGGGCTGCTGCCTGCCGCTCCGGGCGGCCACAGGGGCGGCGCGGTGGTCCCAGCCCGAGAGGCGCCCCGTCCCTGGGAGCATGGCCGCCGGGGCCCTGGGCTTGCAGCCAGCGCGGTGGGGAGCGGGGCTGCCGCGTGGCTGTGGGGTGGGCCGTGTGTGTAACGTGTCTCTTTCTTCAAGTGAGCAGAGACGCGTGCTCTTGTCTGCAGCGTGGGCGGGGCCCTGCAGAGAGTCCCGGAGCACGGAGCGGCCTTTCCGAATCGGCTCAAATACAGTTGCTAACCTGCTTTCGGGCCTGGGCCGCGTGTTCAGACGTTGTCTGTCCTTTAACCTTTTGAGCCCTTTGTGACTATTGGTGAGACTGGGAGCTGGCTCTGTCGTCCCCGAGCTCGGCGCAGCCCTTGTTTCCTCCAGGCGACGTGTTTGAGTCTAACCAAACTTGTGTTTCCTTTTGGTGGTTTTCTCCACTGTCACCTGTGGATTTTCAGATTATAAGACTGGTTTCGGAGGCAGATTTGGTGTTCAGTCCGAGAGGCAGGACCCCTGTGCTGTGGGCTTTGATTACAAGGAGAGACTGGCCAAGCACGAGTCCCAGCAAGGCACAGTTGCTCCCCGGCTCCCCCCAGCCCCGCCCGGTGCCGCCACCTCTAGCACAGACTTCAGGGCTCGGCCTCCGAGTCACCCGCTGTCACCTGCAGGGGCCCCTGGGCACTTCCAGCCCAGTGCTGTGCCGGAGCGGAATTCACTCGCACCCTTTCTTCCCTGTTGACTTTTTTCTCTCCCGTAACCGCTGGGGTGTGTGTCTGGTCAAAGGTGGCGCGAGGTGCAAGTCACTCTAACCCCGTGACGCGCCTCGCTCCTGGGGTGGGCTGTCTCTGGTCTCCCGGCGGCCTTCCGCAGCAGTGCTTGCTGTTGCCGGGACTCCTGTGAGTGTCGCGTAGGCCGCCTCCTTGCCTCCGAGACCGGGAGAAACGTGTCTGGTTCAGCCCGATCACTGGCCTTGGACCAGGGGCGTGGGGCAGGCGTGTCCACGTGGTTTCTGTGTCTCATTTGTGGTGGTGTTTTTTTGGTTTTTGCTAGTTTTTTTGATGACACCATCTCTGTGTGACTCCTTCACACAGAACCAGACAGTACGTACGCAAAGCTGGAACTCGACAGGAGGTTTCTGGGTGCATATATTGGGAGTCCAGATGGCAAACGTGCTTTTGCTCAGAGCAGTTATCTAATGTCTGTCAAAATTCAGGCTTGATCATTAGAACCGGGACACACAGTTGGCAAAGAGTCGTGTCCTCATTTTACGGGGCTGAGTTTAGGCGCTCAGCCCCAGCGTTCAGGGAGAGAATCACCTCGGGCTGACCCGGCAGACCGCGTGGGCGTGGCGTTGATACTGCACGGCAGTGTGACTGTCACGTAGATCTGTGTTGCTGCAACATAAGTATTTGGCTGGTAGAAGTTCCGGGAAACTTTTTCTCTTTTAAAAAAGCAAGAGAAAAAAAATAAGTAAAACGAGAGAATCTCTGCACTTGAGCCTCTTTTTAGCACTCAGTAGAGCAGGAGCGCAGAGCAGAGACTGTGCTAGGAGGTGGCGCCCTGCCTGCCACCCGCACCCCTGTCCCCCGGGAGCACGCGGGGAGCATGCCACACCTCTTTCCTGCCTCTCACCTGCCTGCTGCCGAGCACCACGGGTAGAAGCCCAACTCGCAAGCAGAGGCTCATCGTTCCACGTTCTCGTTCTGTCGCTCTGGGTGCATTTTCTCGGGCTGTTTCTGGACCTGTTTGCATGCGCCTGCTGCCGGCAGCTGGCGGACCTCAGCCCGAGACTAAATGCCGTGTCACGTTGCAGACTACTCCAGAGGCTTCGGTGGGAAGTACGGGGTGCAGAAGGACCGGATGGATAAGGTGAGTGCTTCACGTCCAGGGCTCGGGGTTTTCTGCTGAGAGGATCGGGCGTCTGACGCTCTGGGCGGGCAGATGGCTGTTCCCTGGGTGGTCTCTGGTCTCTGGTGGGCGCCTGGCGCGTGTTTGCAGAAGTGTGAACGTTTCAGGCAGGCGTGTGTCATCACCGTGGCGGTGCCATTAGCTGGCACACGTGCCGGGCTTCGTCTCCTGTGTCACGGGTGTCCTCTCCTCGACCCCTCGAGGCCACGCTGTGAGGCAGTTGCTGTCCCTGTCACGTATGGGGAGGGGTGGGGTCCCTGGCCAGGCAGGCGCAGCACTGGGCCGCCGTCGCGAACGCCTCCCAGACACGTGGCTGTGACCGTACTTGGCAGTGAACCCATCTGGAAACCGAGCTCTTTGGTCACGCTGGCCGCGTCGCGGGGCCTGCCGTCTTGGGGAAGGCGGATCCGGAAGGTGCGCGTCGCCGCAGGGGGTCCCCAGAGGCAGGGTGACACGGCCACGCGGCTCCACGCTCTGCTCTCCCTGTGGTGCCCTAGTCCAGCTGGTCCCTCCTGCTTGGTTTCAGAGTCTCAGCGCGTCAGGTGGTTGGGTTTCTGGTCTAAATTCCAACCGCGTCAGAGGAGCAGACCCACGAGCCGCGTGGAGCGGTCCTCGCTGGGGACTGGGCGTGGTCTGTCTCCCGTCGGTTCAGCTGGACCGAGGTTGAGGCTGCCCTGCCCGGTCGGTAGTCTGGGCGCCAGGGCCGGTCCCTGTGGAGTTCCCCTTCCATCAGGCTCCCAGCTGACCCCTCGGGGGACCCCATCACGTGACCGCGTGTGGGCCCTGGGAGCGAGCGGCAGGGCACAGGGCTCTGGCCGCGGGGCCGGGAGTGTCCTGAGGGCGTGCGAGTCTGAGCTCGGCGCTGCGGATGGTGGGAGCTCGCCAGGGAGGACGAGGCCAGTGTGTGTGTGGACGTGGGGACGGGGACACGGAGGACCTGGCGGGCCTGCGGTCAGTGTTGTGGCAGATACAGGAGGTCTGAGAGAAGCCAGACGGGGCCCGCTGCAGGGGGGCAGGTGGTGAGTGGCTGGTCACGACCCACTTCAGGGAGCCCTGCGGACCCCCAGTGAGGTTTTGTGTTTCGTCAGATGGGTTCTGAGCGGCCCTGCAAGGGTTTGACAGGCAAATGACGTGAATAGGACGTGCACCAAGCAGCCTCCCTGCCCCGGGGTGGAGAGTGGATCGCGCGGGAAGCCGCAAGGCTGTGGCCCCGGTTAGGAGGCGGCTTCAGCGCCTTGATCGGGGTGCTCTGGCTCGGCCTGGGGATGGCGGTGGAGGGAGAGAGATGCTTCCTTGAGGCAGCGTGGGTGCTGAAGCCCCTGCGCTTAAGGGGTGAGGGGGAGGGCCTCCCGGGTGGATGGTGGGGCTGTCTGCTGAGCTCAGGAACTTGGGGGAGGGGCAGGGCTGGGTGGGATGAGTTCCCCGTGGGCACGTCTGGTTGGGCTGCCAGGCGGCGCAGGTAGTTCGGATGGAGGGGGTAGGGGGGGTGCCTGCAGACGGAGGTGGAGTTGGGAAGCCTGCAGAGCGGCGAGGGGGCCATGGGCCACGCCTGTGGGATGGCAGTGGGCAGGCTGGTCTGAGGAGACTGGGCAGGGCACCTGGTGAGGTGCGGGGAGCCCACAGGGTCCACTGGTGCTGGTCTGAGGGTGGAGAGTTGTGAGGGGGGGAGGGGCCGTCTCTGCCCCGAGGCGCTGCTGGGGACATCCTGTCTGGGCGAGCCAGGTGGTGGCACTTGGCATCTGGCAGGGGTCTGGGCTGTGGGAGGGAGGGAGCCGTGCCAACCACGTTTGGGCCATGATCGGGGAGAACTGGGCACTGGTCAGCCGAGGGGATGGTTCTGTTTTAAGGTGGGAGGAGCCCAGGCCATAGACAGGGAGGTGCAGGGAGACCCTGGGGCGTGGCGGGGGTGCGCGGGGTGCCCCTGCGGCCAGCTAGTGGTCTGTGCTGTGCGCTTGGGAAGCCCGGTGCCTAGAAGGGTGAGGCACCTGCCCAGGTCTCAGCCTTGGCGGCAGCATGAGATCATCCCTAGGGATAGGCGGCGCAGGGACTCAGGTCTGACGTAGTCCCCGTGGGTGGTGGAAGCAGGTGTGAGGTTTCCGGCAGGTGAGCCCCAGGAGAGGCCGAGACCTTGAGTTGGTCAGGCTGGACGGTGGGGAGCGGGGAGCTGGGTCTAGGTGGAGGAGGGTGGCCAGCAGGAGAGGGGAAGGCTGTAGTCGGTGGGCGGGTCTTGGTGATGGGGGTGCAGTGTGGTGGGGACCCCGCAGCTGGAAACTAGAGGCTTGGGGTCGTGGTGTTTGCCAGAAGCCTGTGGGCGAAGGCAGAGAGGTGGCTCTGAGCATCGTGCTGGAGAGTTGGTCGGACGGGACGGGCAGCGGGTGTGCGGGAGCCACGGCCCGGAAGCTGGGGGGGCGCTGACCCCTTCCCCGCCGAGGCCGCAGGGCAGGCAGGAGCCTTGTGGGAGAGCCGGTGGGGGCGGGGCCTTAGAGGTTGTTCTGGAAAGAGATGGGGAGGTTTGGGGAGCAGAGGAGGGGGGTGGTCTGGGCAGCCGAGCAGCTACCTCGGAGTTGGAGGAGGCAGGAGAAGGGGGCTTTGGTGGGAGGGTCGGGGCCGGCCCCCAGGCGTGCCGACCAGAGCCCATGGATCACTGCCGCCCTCGTGGAGCTGCCTGCACCTGAACTTGGTGCGGGCCGTGCGCACCTCCCAAAGCTGCTGCTCGCGGCCGGCCTCAGGGTCAGCCGGTCACAGGCTTCCTTCCACGCATCCTTTCTCACGGTTCCTGTGTCAAGAAGGCAGTGACCGTCCTGAGCCCCTGGCGTGTTTCCCTGGGAAGCGTTTGTGCCCAGCAGCCGGTGCTGCCCTGAGCTGTCAGTCCGCGCCGTGTCAGCCTTTACGTGGCCGGTTGTCGCTGTCCTTTTAGTCTCACAGAGTTGGGTCCCTACAGAACCAAACTAGAGTCGCGCTTACTGGGAGAGGTGGACGATCGGGGGGCCTTTGTACGTCCCAGGGTCCTCTCCCAGCGCAGCAGAGGCTTCTGGGCTCCCCTGCAAATTCTATCCGTGGCGAGAGCTTGGGAGGAACACGTGCTTGGTTTATGGTTGTGAAGTGGAGGCATGTGGTAGGGTTTTTGGTTTTTCTGCTTTTTTGAGCAATTTGCTCAAATTTGAGAGGAAGGTGCAGAGATTTCCCGTATACTCCCTACCTCCCCTCCCCCACCCAGTGGTCCATTTGTTAACGATCTGTGAACCTGCATTGAGCCTACGTCGTAGGCACCCAGTGCTGAGGTCGGCTTTAGGGTTCTCTCCTGGGATGGTGCATTCTGCCGGTTTGCACAGGCGTGTAGTGACTCGTATCTACCACTGTCGATTCCTACACAGTAGTTTCACTGCCCTAAACATCCTGGCCCTGCCCATTCACCCCCCACTCCCCATAGGTGTGTTTCTTCTCTGACTGTGACCCGTATGGTCACCAGCCAACGTGTTATCAACACACTTTTCACTCCTCTGTTAATGTGCAGAACAGGTGGATATGAAATCTTTGGGCTCTCTGGTTGGTTCTTTTGGAAGACCTGGGGCAGGCCTTTGTGCAGGGAGAGGAAAGGAAGAAAGAAAAATACGTTCCTGATCTCCCCTTTCCTGTCTTGGTAGAACGCTTCCACCTTTGAGGACGTTGCCACGGTGGCCCCCACTTACCAGAAGACTGTCCCTGTCGAAGCAGGTAAGTCCTAGCAGACCCCCTGGCAGCACCGTGTTTTTTCCCGGGAGAAATTCCACGCTGTGTGGTGTCCCCAGGACAGTGCTAAAGGGGGAGAGGAGCGTCGGCAGGAGCAGATGAAGCATTGACGGAGACCGTGGTTGATCTGTGTATTTTGGGGACAGCAGTTGATTACCCGTTTGAAGCTGTTCATTCCTGCAGAGGTTCAGAGGCACCTTTCAGACACGGGCGTTGCAGCTCTCTGGCGGCGGGGATCTGTTTTGGGGGGTGCTTCCCAAAGCAGAGCTAGGTTAACTGCACGTCCTCAAGGGCCCTGGGAGGTTCCTGCGGAACCTGCCGCTGCCCCGGCCGTGGCATGTCTGAGCAGCACGTCACCGCGTCTGCATGAGTTCAGGCAGCCCTCTCCTTCCTCACTCACGGGCGAGGACCGGGCTGCTCGCAACCCGCCCTTCCGGTGCCTGCTGCGTGCGTGGGCCTCCTGCGGTCCTGGTGTCTGCTGGGGAGCCGTTAAACATGGGCCAGCCTGGGAGGACATCGTTTAGTTGGGGGAATTATTACACGTGATAGAAGTGGTCAGTTAAACGCAGCAAGTGGAGACGACCATTTATTTCCTGTGGACGCCCTGTGGGCCAACAGTCCACACACTCTGGTCTCAGGATACTGGCAGAAATTGCTGAGGCCCCAAAGAACTTTTGTTTACATGGGTTATGTTTTCTGATCTTTACTGTGTTAGAATTAAAATAGAGGCGAGAAGAATTTACCATTTTATTAATTCACTTAAACATTTAAAAGCAGTGAAACTATCACTTACTAACATAATACTTTTTATGAAAAAAATAACTACATTTTCAAAACCAGAAAGTGCAGAAGAGTAGCATTTCTTTGCATTAAGGTATAGTTAGTTGATTTACAATATTAGTTTCAGATGTACAACCTAGTGATTCAGAAGTTTTAGAGATTATTCTCCGTTTACAGTTATTATACGATATTGGCTAGGTTCCAGGGTAGCGTTGTGTTATGTTTCTGTGGAATCTCCTCAGTGTTGGCTAGCTGAGCTCTCTTAGCTGCTTCTCACTCCTTCAGTCTCTCGTGACACGTTAGGGTGGTGAAGAAAATCTGGACTCCCAGATAAGCAGTGGGAAAAGGGAAGAGTATTCTACTGGCCGTTTCCGGTCGTATTCTCTGTACCCCAGTCCAGCAGGCAGCTGTCCAGTGGTTTTCTTAAAGGTTGGTCTCTCTTGCGCAGCAAGACTTTGTGACATCACGTCAGGGTCATTGGAGAGTATCGATCACTGAGTCACGCTGATCTTCCACACCCTGGCACCTTTCATTATACAGCGTCCCCCAGGTCACATTCGGTGACGGTATCAACCTCGTCGCGGAGTCTCTGAGTAAAACCGGGAAATTGTCATACTCACGGCAGTGGACACGGATTTTCCAAAATTCTGATTTTGCTTGAAAGCTTGAGTTTTCCTACTGACAACAAATACTGTAGTTGTTTTTTAACAGGATAGGCTCAGCTCGTTCCTTTCGGAGAAAGGGTCTGGCACGTACCCAAACGGTGTAACCGTAGTTTGTCCATTCCGGGAAAATGATGTTCCAGGAAAAAATCAGTTCGGCCTGCATCTCAGATAGTTGCACGTGTTTTCCCTGGAGGCCCCAGGCACGTCCACAGGGGCAGTCGCAGTGGGCTCCGCCCTCCCATTTTGTCACACAAAATGTTAAAAGGGTTGAGATCTACTCACAATCAGTACTTTCTACTGTTTCATCAAGGGCATCCTTAGGGGGATTTTCTTTCCTTGTGAGTGTCTGGTGGTAAAGAAAACAGTGGTGTTCGGAATGTAAGAGCATTGCAGATGCAGGGCTATGCCGTCTTCCCGCTGTGGGTACAGCACACGCAACGGTGAAGGCCGTTCCTGGTGGGGGACTGAGCCGGCAGCCGAGGGGGCGCGTCGCCCTCGGCTGGGGTGCCTGCTTCCCAAGGGACAGGCCGCCCTGGCGCGGGCCCGGTCCGGGGGAGATGGTGGTGCCCTGAGTAAATCTCTCCTTTCTCTGCAGTGAGCAGCAAAACCAGTGACATCAGAGCGAATTTTGAAAACCTGGCGAGGGAAAAGGAGCACGAGGACAGGCGGCAGGCGGAGGCGGAGCGGGCGCAGAGGATGGCGAGGCAGCAGCGGGAACAGCAGGCGGCGCGCAGGCAGCTGGACGTGAGTGCGGGCGGCGCCCGGGCCCCCCTTGCGTGCGCGGGGCCGTGTGTCTGGCTCGTTCCTGCATCTGCTGCAGAAAGTGGTCAGTAGAAAGCGTTCTGAACTCGCGCCGAAGGCTGTGCTCTCGGGAACTTAGCCTTCAGCCACACAGACGATCCAGTCTCTTGCCACCAGACACGAGACGGTCGATGTGCCCCGGCTCCAGCCGTGCTGCTCCAGTGCTGGGCGACTGCGGGCCTGTCCTCCCCCGTCAGGCTGGCGGCCCCCGTGCCCTTGGCCCAGCCCCCGTCCACACATCTCCCCCTCAGTCTGTTCCCACCCGTCACCCTCGGGAACGCGCTGTCCCCTCGGGTGGCAGGTTGAGGACACAGAAGGAATCCCCGTGAAGGAGGCCGTCTGCCGGCTCTGTAGCCCTTGCTTCTGGAGCTCGGGTCGGCAGGTGTTTCTGTGATACTTTACAAACTGTCTTTGCGCTGGAGAAGGTGCGAGCTGTGAGGGGTGAGCCGGAGAGTGTGGACTCGCTCCTTCCTAAAACTCTGTAGCTGGACTGACGTCTGATGGCCCGGGTCCCCCTCCGCCACCTACCAGCCGGGCGGCCTGACGCGGATCAGCGCACTGTCCCGCGGCCCACGTTCTTGCCCGTGAAACGGGTGTGGGGGCGCCATGACTCGGGTGGCTAGGAAGTCGAATCTGAAATAACGCGTGTGTCGTTTTGTAGATTGTAAAGCTCTATTTAAACCTAAGGACGTTTCCTCCTCAAATCAGTGGTTAGGGCTCTGAAGAGCCCGTCAAGGGTGAGTGGGCGGTTGAGGCAGTTAACATGCAACGGGCAGGGAACGCTGGGCGCTGGAGCCGGGAATTAAATAAGCCCTGATAACACGTTCTTATCACACGTGGTGAAGTTGGGATGATAGCAAACGTGTATAATTACCACATACCGTTCCTTAATTGTCAGAAACTTTAAAGCTGTCTCTCCTTTAAGTTTTTAGTTAGGCGCTTGTAAGTTTTTCTTTGTTGCAGACACACACGTGCACACTAGGAGGCATTTTTTCCGATAACTTGGTCTCGTTTTCACGTAACGCCTTCCTCGTTTTATGGTTCGGAATTGGACCCCTGCAGTCTGAAAGCTGCAGAAGGGCTGGAGGGCTTGAGAAGAAGGAGGCTCTCGGTCACTGTTGTCCAGTCCCTCTGCCTTTGAGGTTCTCTCGCCGTCCCTTCCGCCGTGTTGTCCCTCGCTGTGTCCAGCCCCTGCCAGCCTCTCCCTGCCCGCCTGTCCCCCGAGTGGCTCCCATCGATGGGCACGGTACCGCTCGCACCAGAGCCCTCTGGGTTGTGAGGCGCTCTCCTGGGGCAGGACGCGGCCCGCACGCGTCCGAGCGCTCCCTGTGGCGGGTGGGGCGGCCACGGATGCTCGACCCGCACATTCTCGGGAGCGAGTGTGCCCCCGAGAAGGAACATCTCTGTTCCCCGCCAGATTGGGGTGTGGCGGGGTGGAGGGGGGCCGTCACGGGTCCTCGTGCCACTGCGTGGTGGGCGGCAGGCCCGGCCTAGGCCTGGCCCCTTCGGGGAATCACGCTGCCTCAGGGATTTAACTCGTGGGCGAGCTGCCGGCGCCGTGAGGACTCGTGACCGTCCTGCTGGTGCGGGTCAGGCAAAGCCACACTGGGGTCCAGAGCCGCGTGGTCTCCGGAGGGGGTGGTTTCCAGTGGGCAGTGCCGCCGCCGGCTGTCAGGCAGCCTGGCAGAGCAGGCGGGGAGTGGGTGGGGACGGTGCGGCTCCTGCGTCTGCTGCCCCCGTCCTGTCCCTGGGCGAGCAACTTCCCTCCCCGGGCCGTCAGGTTCCTGATCGGTGGTGTGGAGAAGGTCCACCTCACAGGCGTCAGCACCGGTTTCCCGGGGCCACGTGCCGTGGCTTAGGACAGCGCACGGTTACCGCCTCACAGGCTGGAGGCCGGAAGGCCTGGGAGGGTGACGGTGCTGCTTCCTTCTGGAGGCTGCAGAGGGGAATCGCGTCCTTGCCTTTTTCAGCTTCTAGAGCACCCCTCCCCTCCCCCCCACCCCCGCCTTGGCTTGTGGCCCCTTCCAAGCTCTGCTTTGACTGTCTGTCTCCCGCTTGTAAGGACCGCTTGTAAGGACCTGTGATGACACTGGGCCCACCCGGGTAATCCAGGGTCACCTCCTGTCTCGGATCCTTACCATGGTCACGTCTGCAGCCTCTTGCCCTGTAAGGGCACACATTCACAGGACTTTGGGGGTTGGGATGTCAGCATCTGTCCACCGCTGTCCATCCTCTGGCCTCCCCAAGATTCACGTCCGTCCTACGTGCAAAATCCCTTCACTCCGTTAGAAGGTCCCCGGAGGTCTCAATCCGTTACAGCATCAGCTTGGAGCCCAGGTGACGGCGTGTGGATCAGGTGTGCGGGGGGCACTGCCGCCTCTGGCTGGTTCCGTCAGCCCTGGGGGCAGGACTGCGTGGGCCACCAGGGCCGTGTCTTGAGAGCAGACTTGACCGCATGACCTTGCCTGCAGAGCAGACGCTCCCTTGACGTCTCTGCGCCCTGCCTCTGCTCCGTGTTGCCGCTCCTTCCTCCGGCAGCAGCAGCAGTCGCGGGGAGGCCTGCCGACGTGCTGACTGCTGCTGTCTCTGCATTCCAGGAGCAAGCCCGGGCCCAGAAGCCCACGCCCCCCGCGTCGCCCACGCCCCAGCCGGCCCAGGAGAGGCTGCCTTCAAGCCCTGTCTGCGAGGTTGGTGCTTTTATCCGCTTTGCCCATGAGTCTCTGACGCCCTGGAGACGCCCTTCCCAGCTCAGCACCCCGTGGATGGGGTCCCGCCCTGTGCTGCTTGGTGCCCCGAGGGCAGCCCTCCTGAGCGCGGGGGGGCGGGGGGGGGCACTCGCTGCCTCGGCTTACCCACCGGCCTTCTCACCCGCCCGCCGGCCCCGCTGTGCTCTCCTGAGTCAGCCTCCAAGGGTCAGCCGGTGCCCGGGTCTTTCCCTCACCCACTCCCTGCTGCCCTCGACCCGGACCACACCCCCTTCCAGGACCCTCGTCCCCGCCTGGCCGCCGCCCCGCGGCCCTCCTCCCTTGGTCTCTCTCGAGCACCGTGTTCTCCGGAGGCTCTGTCCTTGGCCCTTCCTCCTCAGTCTTCAGTCCCCAGGACCTGCTCCTTTGACCCCTGTGTCACTGAGCCACCTGCCCCCCTGCCCACGGCCGGGTCTCCACAGGCTCTGCGGGCCCCCCTTCCAGAGCAGCTCGGCCCCTGCCGTCCACACCCACACCCGGCCCAGCCCGAGTCCCCTCTGTCCCGCTGTCCCTTTCACCTGGACGTCACCACTTAGAACTCACTGAGTCACAGGGACTGAAACTGGCTCAACTCGGCTGGGGCCTAAAGGGGCTGAGGGTGCGGGAGCACCGTGGGCGGGCCTGGGCCTCAGGGTGGTCCGTAGGCTCACCCCTCTGCCTGGCGGGTGTGGCAGGTATGGCGGGTGCGGTCTTAGAATCTGTAATCCCGTGCAAAGGGGGCCCCTGTGCATCCGCCCGTCGGGGCCCACTGCTGGGCCCGTCACTAGCGGTTGGTCCCTTAAGAAGGCTGGAATGACACGTTGTCCTGGGTGGGGCAGGGAGCCCTGCCCAACCACGTGACGGGTGGGGGGGCTGCTGCGGGAAGATAGGAGGTTAGGGCGTTGCTGGCGGCTGTGTGCAGTGACCTGCTCGGGGTGACCCCCTGACCACTGAGCGGCTCCGCGTGACCCTGCAGCACCGTCTGGCCCCTCACCCTCCGGTCTGTTCCCTTCACGTCCAGGGGCAATTGCCAGTAGGAGTCCATCACCCCCTTGTTTAGCCCTGGAGTGGCGCCCGGTGCCCGGCCCAGGTGGAGCCCTGCCCTGTGGCCTCTGGAGGAGCGCTTCCGGCCTGCCGCACCCCTCTGTCACCCTCTGTGGGAAGCCGAGGCCTGACCACCGGCTCTCCTGGGGCTCTCCGTGGGCACCTTCCTTTTCTGACCCGCGAGGGTGCCCTCAGGTGGACCCTGGTCGGAAACGCTGGTTGAAGCCGCTGTCGGTGGTGGATGTTTGGGAACTGGGGTCGTGGCGCAGGTGGCTGTCAGCAGAGCGCTCTTGATGTCCTCTTGCATGGGACTTGTTGGTCACTTCCTTGCCTCACCTCCACGGAGGGTTCGGTGAGGATGGAACCCGCCACCCGCAGGCTCAGCTGCCCTAGCCAGTGGGATGGGGTGATGCCGTGGAGCTGCCGGCAGAGGCCCGGGAGGGCTGGGACCCAAAGAGGAAACGGGCCAGACCTGCCCCAGGAAAGTGGGGCTCTCGCAGCTGGCAGGTCTTTGGTGACGGCAGGACTCAGGGTATCGGGGGTGTGAGGACGGGCTTGTGAAGGGGAGCCTGGCCCTCGGCACTGCGGGACCCATTAGGGCCCAGGCATCCGCGGGGTGTGAGCAGGTGACGCCTCCCCGTCCCTGTGTCTGTCTCGTCTCAGCCGGGGCCGAGAGTGGTCCGCGTGTCTCTCTTGGCCGTGTGGCCGTGACCCGGCACGGGCCACGGGAACTGTCTCCTCGACTCTCCGCAGGCCGCGGCTCCGTTCCAGGCCGAGCCGAGCCACACCGGTGAGCCTGAGCCGGTGTACAGCACGGAGGCCACCGAGTACCGGGAGGCCTATGACCCGGAGGCCGTCTACGAAAGCACGGAGGCCCCGGGCCACTACCAAGCAGGTACACGGGTCTCCTGCATTCCACCCCCTCTGCTTCTGTTCCCCTGCTGGCCGACCTGCCCCACCTCTGCCATGCTTGCGGGGCTCCTGTCCTGCTGTGGGCCCCAGACCCCAGGGGGCTTGGCCTGGCCTCCCGGGGGGTTCCAGGAGATCCTTGCTTGTGCTGAGGGCGCTGAGAGGGGTGGGCTTGGAGGAAGGGGCTCTTGCTGCTGTTGTATCAGAGTAGAAGCTCGTGAGGTCTTCCAGGAAGCCAGAGTACGTTGAGGTCTCTGAAGAGGGAGATTTCTGCGCGCTCTGAACATCTTATGGATGGATGAACACTCAAAGTGGTCTTTGATTTCTAGAGATGAGGCTTCCTTTAATGTGTTTGGACAGATTTAACACAAGCCCGTCCTCCCACTTGGAGTGACATGAGAATCAGTATCAGAATCTACACCAGGGCAGGGCTCTCACCTTCCCTGAGCACAGCGCGAGGTGTGATCAGCCGTCTGCTGCTTGCATTCATTTGTTCATGATATGACCTTTCCTAAAAGTAGTGCTCAATCTTTAAAATGTAAAAAATGACACCCTGAGAACTGCCAGTGCCTCTATCGAGATCGTTACACGTGGATTCGCTCCTCGGAGCCGGTTCCTCCCCTTGGGAGCAGGAGCCCGACGGCCCACGGCGCACCCTCCCGATCCACGCTCGGCACCCCTGCAGCGTCCTCTCCTGACGGGCTCCTCCACCCGGACCTGAGGAAGGGGCGTCTGACGGGAGTGAGAGTGAGCTCTGCTTCCCTCTCAGACCCTGTTCTGGTTTATTCTAGAGGAGGGTACCTACGGTGAATATGAGAACGATCTTGGAATCACAGCCATCGCCCTCTACGACTACCAGGCTGGTGAGACACCGCCCCGAGGGCTGGAAATGGTGGTGGCGGGGCTTCCAGTCGTTCGTCTCTTCAAAGTCTGACTCTCAGAGCGTTATTTACGATTTTTAAAAAGAATTTATTTTGGAACAATTTCAAGGTTATAGAAAAGTTGCAGATACAGTCCAAGGAATTCCTGTATCTCCCTCAGCCACACTTCATCTGCTCTGGGTTAGGGTTTTGTTCGAAGGGCTCTGCCCTGTCTCTTGTGTGCGCCCCTGTGCGTGCAAAGCCCCCTTCACAGAGTAGGGGAGACAGTGAACCCTCCACCCCCAGGACCCTGCACCCCCAGAACCCTGCACCCCCATGGAGCCTCAGTGGGAGACCGCCAGCTCGAGGGACTGCTGGAGGCTTTTCCTCTGGTGGCTGAGCAGGGAACGCCGAGTGTGACCACTGCCCTCTCTCTGTGCCCTCCTCCCTAGCGGGCGATGATGAGATCTCCTTCGACCCCGACGACATCATCACCAACATCGAGATGATTGACGATGGCTGGTGGCGCGGGCTGTGCAAGGGCAGGTATGGGCTCTTCCCCGCCAACTACGTGGAGCTGCGGCAGTAGGTAGCTGGCCACGCCCTCGCCGTCTGTGGCCACGCCCGCCTTCTGGTGTTTTCTTCAGGGTGCCGAGGGGAGTGTGCACTGCTTTTATATTTAATACTTTGCTGATGCTTTTGAAAATGTTTACGCCACAGAACTTGCTAATATATTGTAATCATGCTCCTTGGAGGACTCGGTGATTGTTTTTATGCATTTAAGTTTTTTTTTTTTTTTTTTTTTTTGCCAAATCAACTGTTGCCTGGAGCCACTTCGGGGACCTTTGGTCCTGAGTGCGTGTTGTCCCTGCCCGCCTCTCGCCCTCCACTCCAACGAGGTGGGGGCAGGAGTCCCTGCCCAGGGTTTTGGAGGAAGAGGGAGGGCCTGATAGGAAGTTAGAATTGTGGGGCAGTCGCTAGAAAGTACGGGAGCTGTCGGCTCGGTCGGAAAAGCCCCTTGCGCTGTGAAATCCCACAGTCTTTGCTGGGTTTCAGCAAAGACCCCCCCTTTCTCCGCGGCTCCCTCCTCTTGTCCTCGTTCTCTTGCCTCCCCCCGACGCCTGGCCTCCAGGAGGGCTGCTGGGCCCCTGCTCCCGCCCCCGCTTCAGTGTCACCAGTCCCTTAAAGACTGTCGTCCCGCTGTCCCCAGCCCCGGGCAGCTGGCCTGTGTCCGCCCTGTGGGGAGACAGCCGCTGCTGGGGGAAGGCAGGTCCCTTCCCCATGGTGAACCGCAGAAATGCTTCCCATCAAGGAGGCCGTGCTCTTTTTGCCAAAATATCATGTTAAGTGACAGCAAAATCTGATGGATTGACTTGGCTGAGAACAAGAGGGAGTGCTGTGGCCCGAGACGCTGCCGTGGCTGCTGCGGGGAGCCCTTCCCCCAGGAGGGACCGCGAGGCCCACCCGGCTCCCGCACGTGGCCGCGGCAGTGTCCTCCCGGGGGACCACGTGGAAATGTCTCTGGTGTTGGGATGCCAGTGACCAAGAGGTACACGTTTTCTTTCCTGAAGTGCATTTGCTTTACCACGATTAGGTCGGGTTTTATATGCAATTCTTGTATCTGAATTTCTGTAGCACACCTCATAGGTATGATTTTTTTAAATTAAACATTCAAAATAAACTTTTTTTGATCCACTTGCTGCTGATTCACTTCATTCTACAGTGGGGGACGGCCTTGCTGTCACCACCCGGCGAGGTAAAGCCTTGTATTTCTCAGCTCTGGGCCAACCAGCTTCCCTTTTGAAGAAGCATGCTCCTTAAAAGGTATTTTTTAGGAGATGAAGTGTTTTAACTCTCGAGATTTGCGCAAGGACCCCAAGCGAGACGGGAAATGCTGTTTAAGACTCACTTGAGCTACGGTTTCCAGAAGGCATCGCCAGGTGATTGCAGTGTAGCCAAAGGTATCATCTTCCTCTGGGGCGCAGCAGTCCGTGTCCAGGAGACAGTGGTGCTGAGCGGAGGAAGGGCAGGCTTGGGTGGTGGGGGGAGAGGGGTTGCAGCCTCCAGGTCAGCCGAGAAGCCCCGGAGGTCGTGGGCGGCAGCAGCGAAGCGTCAGGACTGACCCGTCCAGGCCGCCCCGCTCAGTGGTGGTCCGCTCCCAGTTGTGCAGGTTCCTGCTTTGGAGCCTCCGACGGTGAGGGCTGGGGTGTGCTGTGTGCTAACCCGGCTCCCCGGTTTCCAGGGCAGTAGGCAGGGCTCCCCTTGCAGGCGGCTCGTCTGGCGGACGAGAGCTTCGAAGCTTCTGGAAGATGTGCTCTCCCCAGCCCCCTCTTGAGGACCTTGGCCTGGTGGGCTGCCTAGACCCTCAGGCAGGTGAGGTGGTGACCTTTTGTTTTCAAGCTAAGGCTGGAGGACTGTTACAGTGGCGCTCTCTGAAAATTCAGGAATTTGGAAGTCGGCCCTGGCTGCCCCCCATCGTGTTCCTGACTCCCCAGGTCTGGTGGGAGCTGACCTGGGTCACCTGGGAGCTGGGAGCCTGAGTTCCTGGGCTCATTTCCTTCCCACCAGACCCCCCTGTGGAACCTTCTCGTGGTGCTGAGTTGCCCCATTGAGCCCCTTCAAGCCTGGAGGTAGCACCATTGCCCCCTGGGCCAGCTTTGCTCGCGGAACCCAAGCCTGAGAGGCCCCTCCCCCCACGGCAATGTGTGGGGTCGGATGGGAGGCCCCAGTGCTGGGAGTCGGGCCGCCCTGCCTGCAGCCGCCTGCGGGGGACGCTGTTCCTGAAGAAACGGGGCAGGGAGGTTTCCCCACGATGGGGTGAGGGCAGAACGTGACAAAGGCAGGGGCAGGAAGGCCCCGCTGGCCCAGCGTCTGCCCAGCCTGTCTCCGCCTGTGACCACCTCTTGGCCGTGTCCGTGTGACGTGTCTGTGTGTGTCCTGCTGACCGCAGAGCCTGGCGGGCAGGTGGGGCCTCTCGGGAAAGGAAGGCCTGTTCTGATGCTCTGCGCCCTGGACGTGCCGCGTGGGGCGTGCACCTGCTTGACTTTACGCTCTGATTTCTTCATCTGAAAAAGGGATTAAAAACAATGTCTTCTTTCCTCCCAGACAGGGTCTTCAGGGCTCATTCTCCATGCTTGAATTTGGAGTGTTTTGCCAGGATACACCTTCAGGATCTGATGGGTAGAGTGTATGCATCTTACCAGTAAGACATAACAATATGTTTTAGGAATTTGTTTTTCCTGAAACATTAGGAGACCCTAATCTTATCCTCTCAGACCCAGGTTTTAAATTCTGTTGTGTTTTTTTTTTTTTTCTCCCAATATCCCTTTGGATATTTCTTCTGACCTGTCTGTTCTACCCTGGGAAGACAAACTCTGCATCTGTGATTGTGAAAATGACAAATGGAAGGGAACGTAGCAAATAGAAATAGGTTGGCTGAGAAGCTTCCTTTTTCCTGCCCACAATCAGAGTTATAATATTGCTTCTTCAGTGATGTTCAGAACCATCTGAAACAGTTCAGTTGTCATTTGTGAGCTGTAGAGATTTCCCACTAACATCTGCCGTCTCTAGATTAAATGTCAGTATTTTCTCTGTTGATTAAACCTCCTATTAGAAACGGAAACACCGGGCTTCCCTGGTGGCACAGTGGTTAAGAATCCGCCTGCCAATGCAGGGGACACGGGTTTGAGCCCTGGTCTGGGAAGATCCCACATGCCGCGGAGCAGCTAAGCCCGCGTGCCACAACTACTGAGCCTGCGTGCCACAACTACTGAAGCCTGCAGGCCTAGAGCCCGTGCTCCAACAGAAGCCACCGCAATGAGAAGCCCGCGCACCGCAACAAAGTGTAGCCCCCGCTCACCGCGACTAAAGAAAGGCCCGTGTGCAGCAACAAAGACCTAACGCGGCGAAAAATAAATAAATAACGTAAAGAAAAAAAACAAAGAAATGGAAACACCACCTCCTGAGTGGGCTGTGTGAGGAGATGCGTGTGAACATTTTCTGTAGGCCTGATAACCCTCAGGTGGACAGAATAGTGACCTCCCAAAGATGTCCACGTGCCAGTCCCGGGAGCCTGTGACTGTGTCACACTACATGGCAAAGGGCAAGTAAGGTCTCTAATCAGCTGGCCTTGGTTTGGGGTTATCCGATGGGTGCCATGTAATCCCAAGGGTCCTTAAGAGTGGAGGAGGGAGACAGAAGGGGGATCAGAGCGATGGCCTGTAAAAGGACTCGACCCGCCGGTGCTGACTTGGGAGGTGGAGGGAGGGGCCACGAGCCAAGGACTGGGGACGCCTCTAGAAGCCGGAAAAGGCGAGGGAACGGGTTCATCCTGGGAGCCTCCTGCAGCCACGAGCCCCGCCCTCACCTTGATCTTAGCCCAGAGAGACGCCTGCTGGATGCTGACCTACGGAGCTGTAGGGTGATGGACTTCTGTTGTTCTGGGCCAGTAGGTTCGGGGTCATTCGTGACAGCAGCCACGGGGAGCTAATCTCCCGTCCTTAGGCTGTTTTTGAAGAGCAGGGTCCCTGTTTTCCCTCTCCTCCCCCACGAGGCTGATACCAGGTTCCCAGAAGGTGCTGGATCGATGATCCGCAGCTGATGTAGTGATTGAACGAGTGACCCAAGCTGCTGTGGTGTGAGTGTTGAGAAGTGGCTTCAAACCAGAGTCGTTCCCCTTGGCCAGTGTCCCTCGTAGGTGAGGCCCTGATCCCGTGCTCATTCACAGCCAGTCCCCATTCCCCTGTATCTCCTTTCTGTCGTCTGGAATATGGGTGTGATGGCTGGCCTCTGCCAGCTGTTTTGGACTATGAGGCATTTTGAAGGTCCGCTCTGAGGATGGCGGAGCAGAAGCAGAGCTTGGGTTCACGATGGCGTCATGGAGTGGCCACACTAGTCTTGCCGCTTCAGTACTTTTTTTTTTAATGAGGCAGAGGAATAAACTAAAATAAAGAATGATGCCCACCATCCAGTTCTACAAGGACTAAATCATTAGTCACTGCAGCTGCTGACGGACAGTGCACCCTGAGAGGGATTGAGGACGAAGGACAGCACGAAGCTGTCTGTACTTCGGAAAGACAGGCCCCTTAGGTAGATAGAGACCTCAGAAGAATTGTAATGAACCCAGATTCTTGCATCTTCCCATACACAGAAAACACACACACACACACACACACACATCGTTAAATGAGATGCATACCTGTTGCTCGTGAGTAGCCATGACCTTTTGTTTTTTAATTTTTATTTAAAAAATGTTTTTTGGCTGCACCACGTGGCTTGAGGGATATTAGTTTCCCGACCAGGGATCGAACCTGGACCCCTGGCAGTGAAAATGCTGGGTCCTAACCACTGGACCGCCAGGGAAGTCCCAACAGTGACCTTCTGTTGAGGTGTATGCTTGGCCGTGCATGGTCCTAGCCGGCCATATACAGATGGGCCCCTCCCACTTCCTCTCAGAGCAGATCGTCAGAGGTATCAGAGGTGGTCTCCAGTTCAGGTTCCGTTCAGTAAGAACCTGAGTAAAACTCAACTCACAGCTCAGGTGGTCGGGGGGGGGGGGTGTGTGTGTGTGTGGGTGTGTGGGTGTGTGTGTGTGTGGGTGTGGGTGTGTGTGTGGGTGTGTGTGTGTGGGTGTGTGTGGGGGTGTGTGTGTGTGTGTGTGTGTGTGTGTGTGATAAAACTTTTATTCTATTTACACCATTGTTATTTTCAGTATCCGTTGTAAGTGCAAACACAATTCCCGATTGATTCACTGGGTTAATGAGTAGGAAATTTCCCTGTAAATAGGTTTGCTGTAGCTTACGCTAGAGAGCATGTTT
Organism: Delphinus delphis; assembly: GCF_949987515.2. NCBI lineage: Eukaryota > Metazoa > Chordata > Mammalia > Artiodactyla > Delphinidae > Delphinus > Delphinus delphis. Next base: position 107,261,936 of record NC_082690.1, read on the forward strand.
CTTCGTATTTTTGCCGAATGTGAGTATTGTAAAAATTTTAAACCTCTGACAATCTAGTAAGTGAAAACATTTTTTGTTGTTGCTTGTGTTTAATTTACTTCCAGTGAATGGCTCCCTTTTTTCTTCTTTTTCTCCTTTGTTTGCTTCCTTTCTTAAAAATACACAAATGATTCTCTACAAGCTCATGGGAAATTCAAACAAGGACTTTCAATGCTGGAAATATTTGGGACTAGACATTATGAAAACCCTCTTGCCATAAAACACCAAGAGTGTTAGATAAATTTTAACAAGCATCTTGTTAATGCAGAGTCCAGCTTGTAAGAAGGTAAAGAACATGTTTAGGGGTGAAACAGAAGAGGGAGCAGGCACACAGCACAGAAAGCTAGCCCTGACACCCAGGTTACCACGAGGTCATCGATTCGTCAGTGCCTGCACCTAGAGCCTAGGGGCGTTGCCAGGCGCATGGCGCAGGAGATGAGGCTCTAGGTCCAGCAAGGTGTGCTGCTGGAACAGCGGACGTGAGTAGGGCTTGGGTCCGTAAGGGGACATTGCCTCAAGGAGAGGGTGGCCGCGTTTGTGAAAATCTGCCCACTGGCAAAGAGAGATACTGGCATCACTTGTTTGTCTAGTCCTCATTTCTGGGTGGGGGAAGAGGTTGTGTGGTATTTGGTGGAGATTTTGCCTAAAGGAGATTAATGACTGTTGGAAGGAGCTGGAAAGGGCAAGCTTGGGCAGGATCCTGTAAGGGGCGGGGATAGAATAGAGAAGGGGAGGAGGTTTAGCAAGACATTTCCTCAAACTGACCACTAGATGGTGCCAATAACTCCGTACAGCTTGGTTGCCTTCTCTGAGCAAAGCAGTGATTTGTTTCCCACTATAGTTGTCCCGCAGTATCCCGGGGACGGGGGAGGGTGCTTCGGGGACCCCCACGGACACCAAAATCTGTGGATGCTCCAGTCCCTTATGTAAAGTGGCGTAGTATTTGCAAATAATCCATGCACATTCTCCCATATACTTTAAATCTCTGTAGATTACATATAATACCTAATACAATGTCAGTACTATGTACATAGTTGCTGGGTGCATGGAAAATTCAAGCTTTGCATTTTGGAACTTTCTGGAATTTTTTTTCCCACACATACTTTCAATCTGTGGTTGGTTGAATCTGAGGATACAGAACCCATAAATATGGAGGGCTGACTGACTATATATTCTTGCTTTTTTGCATAAGAATTGGTGACGTAGAGATAAAAGACAGCCTCAATAAATCCATAGACAGAAAGCAGACTAGTGGTTGCCGGGGGCTGGGGGACGACGAGGAGTGGGGAGTGACTGCTAATGGGCATGGGATTTCCTTTTGGGGTGATGAAGATTTTTTTCTTAATTTTTAATTTAATTTTATTTTTGGCTGCACTGGGTCTTCGTTGCTGCATGCAGGCTTTCTCTTGTTGCGGCAAGCAGGGGCTACTCTTTGTTGCGGTGCGCGGGCTTCTCATTGCAGTGGCTTCTCTTGTTGCGGAGCACGGGCTTTAGGTGCGCAGGCTTCAATAGATGTGGCACGTGGGCTCAGTAGTTGTGGCTCGCGGGCTGTAGAGCGCAGGCTCAGTAGTTGTGGCTCACGGGCTTAGTTGCCCTGCGGAATGTGGGATCTTCCCAGACCAGGGCTTGAACCTGTGTCCCCTGCATTGGCAGGCGGATTCTTAACCACTGCACTACCAGGGAAGCCCCAAAAGTATTGTTTTTATAGCCAAAAAAAAGGAAATACTCTATAAGATGGATCAACAAATGAATGGATAAATAAATTTTGATATATGCATATAATAAAATACTACTCAACTGTGAACACAAATGATTTAGAGATGCATCTGTCATCTCAGATGAATCTCAAAAGTCGTATTGGAACAGCTGCAGAGTTCATGAATGCCAGTAATCAGGGTACTATCGCTGACGATGGCAGCGGACACAACTGCGTGGTGAATGAGTGCCGGGCACCATTCTCTTTCTTTATAAGGATTGTGGGTTTATCATGCATGAAGTAGAGACCAATTACATAAGGCTTTCGAATGTGCACGATAATACTACACATTGTTTATGGACACACACAAGCAATAAACATATAAACACATCCATAGAAATGATAAACGCCAAGCTCAGGGCAGTGGTTACCTCCGGGTGGGAGGAAAGGAGGAAGACTCTGGAGGGAGGGTGCAAGGGGCTTGGACACCAAACACCACAGCTACCTGTGGTGTTTGTTGTCTTCATTTGGGTGGGGACCTGGGTGCTCCTTTTTCCCCATCCTTTTGGCGTGTCCAATATATTTCATAATAATTTTAAAAAGAGTAAGACTAGTACCCAGCAGTGTGTAGAATGAGGTATATTTGGGTTTTTTAAATGATTCATACGCACATGCTTGCAGAGGTATGCACCCGGCCAGGAAAGAATCACAAGGGATCTTTAATAGGCTTTGGGGTGGGGCCCCGGGTCTGGGGAGCCCAGTGGGGCAGGGAGACATGCCTTTTCCTGATTTGAGTTTTGTACCACATGTATATTTACCTCCTGGTTAAATAAATAGTTTAGCCTGTGTGTGTGTATTCCCTTTTGCATTGCCAAAGAATTTCCCATGCAGGACCTCATCTGCCCCCACAAAGGTCCTGGGGCCACAGGGATTGTCAGCCCATATTTCAGATGGAAACACTAAGAAGCCCAGAGGTTGCTTGGTTCATTGGTGGTTGGTACAGGTGGGAACCGGGCGGCCGTTCCCAGATGAGGAGGTCCCACCCTGGAGAGTAAACCATGGTTGGGGGGGGTCACCCAGGGCAAAACCACCGGCCCCTCTGCTCAGGAGGATGGAGGCGGCCTCGGGGTGTTCGGTGTGGCCGGATGGGCTGCCCTCAGAGGTGTCCCCATGCAGGCTCGGCAAACTGCAGGGCCACCGCCCCTGGGAGAGTGGGGGGCGGGGGCATGCACTCAGTGCCACACAGCCAAATAGGACGCTGTGGCTCTTCAGCTGTACCCCGACGCTGCACAGCTGGAGGGTTGCGGGCAAGTTTATTCTTCAGGGAAGAATATCTCACCGCCATTACCACGAAGAGCTGGGGGCACTGCAACCCTGTAACAAGCCTTGGGGGAAGGGAAAGCAATATAGTGCAATCGCATCGTGATTGGAGAAAGGTGAGGGGATGGGTGTTGAAGAGAGGGAAGGCGATATGTTCGCCTAGGTGCTGAAAGTCTGGCGGCAGGACTGCAGTAATTCTTTCTCCATATACACCCACTGTGGTTGTGAGGCCCTGAAACTCAAAACGACAAATCTATCAAGACAATGACCTTCAACAGTGTGCTCCTCCTAATGGAAAAGCGGGGGTCGCACGGCTGTCTGAGCCCCGCGACAGTGGAGTCTCCCTGGCCTGGCAGCTGAGAGTGGGCGTGGGGACAGGTGGGGGCGGGGGAACATGGGCCTCGCCGAGGAAAGGGAGCCAGGGTGGAGCTCTCGGTTTCCTCCGCAGCGGCTCTCCCCGCTTCCCCCAGGGCTGGCTCCTGGAGAGCACCTGTAGCTCCCAGGCCCCGCTGTGGCTAGGAAGGCCAAGACGCCCGAGTCTCCAGAGCCGAGGTTCCGGGTGGGCGGGGCCGCCTCGTCCATGGCCCGCCTCCTGGCCTCCGGATTGGTCAGAAGCTGCCCGGCCTACTTCAGGTGGGCTAATCATGGATTCACACTTTGCCGTTCATGATTGGTCCCCATGGGGCACGTGCCCCGCTGTCCTTTTTGGCCAGTCGTGATTGGCTCACGGGGGCACGTGCCCTGCGGTCCTTTTTTTGCCAGTCGTGATTGGTTAACAGGGGGCACGTGGCCCGCCCAGCGTTCTCTGCACTCTGCTCAAGCGTCCGCTCAAGGCAGGAGCGCAGGACCTCGAGGCCAGGCTACGGGCCTGCTGGGCCCACTGGCTCCGCTGCGGCCGCTGGGGTCCTGGGGCACCGGTGCAGGCCCTGGGGACGGCGGCTGGGGTGGCACAGGCGTCCTGGGCTGGAGGCGGTTCCGACATAGGCCGTGCCCAGGGCGGGCGGGGTGGAGGAGGCCGTCGAGATGGCGCGCGAGGCCCCTCGATGCCCGGCCGGCCCCTGTGACCTCTCTGCACTCCGTTTTCCGGCCCATTTCCACCCGGAGCCTGGCAGCGGCTCCCGGGGCTACCTGGGGCCCCCCAGGGAGGGCGCAGGCCCCGCAACCCCGGGCGCCTTTGTGGTCCGCGGAGCAGTTCTCCGCCAGCGGACGGCAGAACGGGCGCCTTCCTCCAGAAGCTGGGAATTGAGGTAAGTTAGCCACACCCCCGGTTCTGGGAGAATCACTGTGCTCCCAGCCCTGGCCCTGGGGGATTCCGTCCCCCCAGCCATACGAGTTCCCCCATGGTGCTGGTGCTTTCTACCTGCCTGGTGCGGCCCATCCCGTGTGGCAGGCCCGTGGCGGGAGAGGGAGAGGGCAGGAGGAGATTGAGCCCGGGTACCGGCCCAGCGCCGTCTGCTTAGCCGCTGGTGAGGGATTTGGGAAGTGTCTCTCCCCACCTGGTGACCCGCCGCCTCCCTGGGGAGGAGCTGCCACCCCCTCCACCTGGGAACGGCTCTGATTTCTGCCCCAGCAGCCGCTACTGGGGCAGGACCTGGGGGGCATATTAGCTCTAGATAGAGGAGCTGCCTGGTTTCACGGGGTGGCGGGGCCGCAGACGGTTAGGACGCAGGCTGCAGAAACATGGGTGGGCCAGGGGGAGGATTCGCAGTAACTTTCCGGCCCAGGGGTCAAGAAGAGTCAGTACAGGGGCAGGCAGCGCTCGGGAGGAGTGGAGGCACTAGGGAAGTCTCTGTCTTTACCAGGTCTCTGAGGACCAGATGGAAGCTTCCGGAGCCAGAGTGGCTGCAGGATGGCTGCGGTGGGCCCGAGGCTTGAGCGGCAACTAGGGGCCTCTGGAAGAAGGCCTGTGCAGACATTGCCTTTGCAGGGAGACAGCAGGGCATGAGGTAGGCAGAGCTCCTGTCTTCGTGGGGCTTATCTTCCAGAAGTGTGTGTGTGTGTTTGTGGGGGGCAGATAATCAGTAAGCAAATTAATAAGCCAATCTGAGGTAGTAATGAGCGCCGTGAAAAGAGAAAATGGGGAGATGTGAGCGCGTGGTTGGGGCGATTCTACTCGCAGTCCGGTGGTTCAGGCCACGCAGAGAGGGGGAAGAACGTTCCAGGTTCAGGCACGGAGGAGGCCTAAAGGTGGGAATGCAGCTGGAGCAAAAGGTGAGCAAGGAGGAAAGGCTTGGAGAGGCGGGCGGGCCCAGGTCACTGGGACGCTGGGGGCGCGCGGCTGGATGGCGGGGCTGGGAGCGGCGTGGCCGTTTCTGTTTCTGTGTTGCCACTGCTGTACTTTGTGTTATACCCAGTCTTCTCCTTTTATGGTCTCCTTCACTGCCCCCATAAAGAGCCCCCACACTCTCCACTTCGTCCTCCTGGTTGCTGCCAGAAACAAGCTGGTCACTGGTGCCTGTGTGGGAGAGGGAGAGCTGGGCTTTCCTGGCGAGCCTGTGGGGTGCTAAACGTTTCAGGCCATGTGGTTTTCTCCAGGGCCTTGATGTCTTCATCAGGGCCTTTGTGGTCACATTTATAAACTCTTGCTTGAAAAAGGAGCCTTTATTTTTAGCTTGCCCAGATGGCAGGCTCCAAGGCCAAGGCAGGAAGCCGCGGCTCCCTGCTTTTGGCTTTATGAAGCTTCAAAGCTGTGTGGGCCTGGTAGACTCATTTTCAAACCCATTGTGCAGCCCGGTGACTCCTTTTCAATTGGCCTTTGTCTCTGCCACTGAGGGGGGTTGTGAAGGGAGAGGAAGGGGCTGCCCCAGTTCTCACTGCAAAAGGAGGCTGCTGGGTATGGGAGAAAACACACTGGCATCGGGGTCAGGTGCTGTGTCAGCCAGGAAGCTGCAGCTGCAGGCAATAGAGGCGGGCTTGGGCTGACTTAGGCCACAGGAGAACGCACTGGGAGGAATGGGGGTAGCTCAGGGCCGGGGCAGGAAGAATCTAATGGGAGGATGGGCCGGGGCCGCTCCCTCGGTAGGACTCACGGTCTCCAGCTGCCGTACCCCGCAGGAGGTGGCGTCTGCTCTCTCTGGGCCTCTGTTTCCTCGTCGGTAAAGGAGATAATCAGCTTTGAGTTGGAATTCTGATGGGAATAAAAGCAGATGCCACGTGTCACGTGGCTCAGAGCTGGGGGTCATTTTACAAATATCATGTCTTTGCTCTGTAAAAACCTGGGATCCTGAGGTCCAGGCTTCCCTGATTCTAGCCAAGGGAAGTGAGGCATCCCGGTTGCCTCTGAATTAAATCTCCCTTTCTCACAACCTTGAGGGGTTTCAGCTGGGAGGAGCCCCCAGCTTGCCCAGCCTCCTGGACCCCTGGCTCTTCGCAAATGCACTTGGAGGGGGGCAGAGTGATGTGTCCTTGTCACCAGTGGTGGATCCTGACACAAACAGCGCTCCTTGGGGTTCTTCCCTACAAGTGGGCGTAGCTGTGGAAGCTCTACAGCACGTCCTGGTCCTGCGCTCGCTGTGGACCTTGGCAAGACTTTGTCTCTTTATCTGTAAAATGGGGCTGTTCGTTCCTGCCTCACAGCTCTGTTAGACGCTCGGGGTGCAGTGCTCTGAATGGTGCCTGGCACGGAGAGATTTACTATTGTTTCCAGCCTGTACTCCCTCTCGGGACTGTGCACAGAAATAATGGATTTCTGCCTTGTGCTGTGGTCTCGTCCCTGGAGCTTTAAGGGCTGTGTTCCCTTCCTGCTCTCTGTGTTCTGGGGTTTGAAGAACACATCTAATTCCGTTTAAGTTCCTTGGCAAGGAAGACTGAGTGGGCAGTGGCAGGATGGCTTGAGGTGTGGGAGCGTCAGAACAGGTGTGCCGGCCACCAGGTGCAGGCGAGTGATCAGATGTCTCTGACCTCAGTCCTGCTCACCCGGCTGTTTCCCGGGGCGCCATCTCACGCAGGGCCCAGGGCTGGCCTGCCTGTCCGTCTTGCCCCGCGGCCGTGGTCGGTGTCTCACCCCTTTGGCTCTTGGGCTGGGACGTGCCTCCATCAGAGGCCGCAACAGCATGTGCAGTAGCGCCCCCTGGGAAACCGGGCCGTGTCTCCCCAGCCACCCCGTTCAGATTCTCCCATGGTGGCTACGTTTGTTGACTGAAATGAAAAAGCCTGGGTATCTGGTTGCCTTTGGCCCGGTGAACAGCAGCACCACTGATAGTCTTGGGAGGTGAAGAGGCACAGGCCCCTGGCGGAAGAACCCAGAGGCGTGCCGTGGACACAACATGTGGCGTCTGCCCTGCCTCCGGAAGGGTCCGGCTGGCTTGCCGAGGGGCCCTGGAAGATGGGCGGCACCGCCCCTCGGGCCTCACTGTTGCTGTGATTAATCTAGCCCCAGGCAGGGCCGCCGTTCTTCCTACATCTCACACCCAGCTTGCACAGTGACAAAGGCTGTGCAGGGCAGCGTAACGTTTTAACTTTGAGCGAATGCAGACGATGGCCTTGAGAACTAGACTGATGTACTTCTCACATTGTCTTTCTTTTAAAAAAACAAACAGACTTGTGTTGCCACGCCTATAGCTTACGAAAAATGGAAGTAATTCTTTTGTGATGAGTGGCCTTGATCACCAAAAACAAACATTTTATTTTTCACAAAACGTGGAAGATGATGGATCCCATCTGATGGATCCCATCGGTACTGCTGATTGGATAAGCATTACCAACAAGTACCACTCGGGGGCGACACAACACTTGGGGAAGTAGGTCTGAAAGCCCAGGACTCTTGGTAAAAATGTCATTTTCTTTTCCCTGGAAGTTCTCAACCATGTTTTGTATTTCAACTAAATGAGAATACCGTAAGTGATATAGTAGAGAGCACTTTTTTTTTTTTGCGGTACGTGGGCCTCTCACTGTTGCGGCCTCTCCCGTTGAGGAGCACAGGCTCCGGACGCGCAGGCTCAGTGGCCATGGCTCACGGGCCCAGCCGCTCCGCGGCACGTGGGATCCTCCCGGACTGGGGCACGAACCCGTGTCCCCTGCATCGGCAGGCGGACTCTCAACCGCTGCGCCACCAGGGAAGCCCTAGAGAGCACTTTCAATGGAAAATTAATTGATAACACAATCTTATTTCAATTTTCTTTTTATTTTTTAACTTAAATGACTGTGTATATCCCACAGTCTTATGATGAGGAAGGCTCCAGAATCATGTCTAGGTCTTCTCAACATTTCATTTCTCGAATTGTTCTTTACTTTTCGTTGTGCATTGATATGGGCTTCTCAGTTCAGAAACCAAGGCACTGTAACTATTTTATCAGCTACATTAATACAGTGAAGGTATATTTACCCTTTCGTTAAATATACAGCATTTGAGTACAATATGGTTTTATGCAGATCAGGTTCAAAACACCCAAGGCACACACTTTACTTTTTTTCCTTTTTTTTTGTTTCTGTATTTATTTGAAGGCTTATATTAAAGTTTCAGAATTGCTATAGACACAGAGTTCCAGAGTAGAAGCAACGGACAGCGACTGTTGTGATTTTAAACATAACACGGGAAAGACTGTGAAATGTAGAGACACGTTACAGGAACAATAAAGAAACAAACCACTGATACAGCGTGGATTATAAATTGAAGTGATCAGATCTGCTGAAGTCTGAGAAACAAGCCTGGAAGCTACCCGCCTCCCCACAAAGCACGGGCAGGCCCGTATGCATGCAGCCGCTGTGGTCACCCAGCCACTGTGGAACTGTCACCTACTTGCGTGTGTACGTGGATATCTACAAATACAGAAGACATTCCAGTTCACTGGTTATTAAAATGCATCAAATAAAGTACAGATAAAAGAAAAAGTCTTCCAATGTCTGTTTTTTTCTTAACAAGACGAACAGATACATTCATCAGGAAGAAGTGGTCTGGAAGAAACCACTGGACAGTGAAGATGGGGGTGGTGGCTAGGGTCTGGGAAGAACCATTGGATGGTGGAGCAGGGGGACTTCAGGGAGGGTAAACTACAAAAGGTACGAGGCTGAGATGTTTTCAGGAACATAGAAACAGAGTGGCTGCCGTTCAAGAAGAGAATGTGCCAGAACAGAAGGAACTGTTCAGGAACTAAAGACAGTGACTTTTCACTGCTGTGAGGCGGAAGAGGTTCAGTATTGAAGTCGAAAATACGCTTCCCTCCAGCAGAAGGGATAGCCCGTGTCTTCCGGGCTCAGTTCTTGGCCAGAAGACGCATTCTCTTGCCTCGTTCACCGAAACGTTGTGGCTCTGTGTCAGCCGGTGGGGCTGCCTGGCTGGTTGTGCAGACCCCACGGCAGGAAGACCGCCGCCGCTTGTGCCCTTGGGGGGAAGGCTTGTATCGGGCTCGCCCTCCGGGCCCCTCTGCTTCCGTCCCAAACAGACAGGAGCGCCAGCATTCGCAGATGTCCGCCCGCCGTGACACTTCCCAGTTCTGAAAGAATACTCGTTTCCACCCATACACCGAGAAAGCTTTAAGGAAGTGGAACCGAGGCAGATTAGCTCACCGAAAGGAGCATCTTCACTCTTTGAGGAAAGCTACCGTCTGGTCAGCTTCACAGAGGTCAAGTGGCTGGATTGTAAGCTTGGCAACTTTTTGTTTGATTCAGAAAGTTTTCACTGTTTTGCAATCAGAACCACAACCTTAGTGCAATAGTATATTTATTTTTTTTTTAACAGTAATTTTGGTTGCCATACAAGAGATTTAAGGATTGGGAGAAAGTGCAAATTACAGGAGCTCGTTTTTCCTTTTTGTTTTTAATAAGGTCTAAAAAGAATAAAAGCACAAAAGTAACAGAAACACAGATAATGCGAACACGTTACACAAACTGTAGTGTGAAAAGGATTAGCTTCTAAAAAAAACAAACAAAAAAATTGTTAATGGGAAAAAAATCAATATTTGTGGCCCACACGCAAAAAGTCATTGCCAGATCACCCTGGGTAATGCTTGCTTGTTCAGTAACTCAGGGGAAAAAAAAAAAATCACCGTTTTATTAACTAAAGTACCACAAATAATTCACTTTGTGGTATGTAAAGTTCAGCAAATCAACAGTCACATTGAGTCAGTTTTATATTATATGGATTTACTTAAAATGTGCACAGACACCCTGGAGAAGGTATCTTGGCACGTATACATAATTTACATCTTGAGCAATTTTGGTTTTGTATACACAATATTACAGAAACTAGGCATGTAAATGCAATTTATTTAAATTACAGTATATAACAAAAGTGGATCTTTTTAAAACCTGGAATAGTATTAACATGATCTTTATATGAGCAGTTTAACATCTGTTTCACCATTAAAGAGGGGCACAGGGTAGGGCCTGGTCCTGACGTGTCCCAAGGGGGAGAACAGTGGGCGGTGGCTTAAATGAGGAACTATTGCTTTCTGTAGCAGACCTGGCGAATGGAGCTAGAGACTGATTCATCTTGGCAATAATGTGTATATTTTGTCGGTCAGGGCAGGTTCTGATGGGGCCTGTTACTTCTCTACAGTAAGACAGTGTGAAACAACCAATGTCACCAGCTCTTTTGTCTCTCAAGTCTGCTTGCTTCCGGTCAGTTGCACGTGACTTGAAGTCTCTTTAAGGAAGGGAGTAGCAGCCAGCTCTCACCTCCTGGTTACCGAAGTTCAGTAACCCCAACGCCCCCAAGTTGCCGTTGGTTACCGTCTACCCGCGGCCTCCTTTACTCTCGTCCTGTCTGTCTAGCATTTTGCCTGGCACCGAGCAGAGAGGTAATACCAACAGTAGGCAAAGGAGAGAAGAGCCACGGTGAGGTGGTGTACTTAGTGGGTTTTGCAGTATCACCAAATGGAAGACAGATAATGGCCAAACCACCATTTTACATTTTCTGAACTATCGGGCATTCTCAGCAGGCCACCTGTAGTATCTTGGCTTGAAATTTCTCTAGGGTAAGATTTGTTCATCTCATGATGGAAAAATTGAAAGTACACGGAAGTAAAGCGCCTTAATACTCAATTGATTTCAAGTTGGAATGGATCATTCAGATACAAAGATGGACCTGCAGAAGGTTTTGGAACAGAAGGTCCAAAACTCACTTTCCAATTCAGGGGCACGTGGCTGGAAAGACGGGGTGTGTGGTGAGTGTGTTTGTGTTTGGAGAAACTGCTGCATTGTGAAACACAACCACTTTTGAAGAAATAATTGTCCTTCGATGACGAAGTTCTAGCAAAGATAGAAAATATAACACAGCTCTGCTGGTTCAGATGCATCCAAATAAGGTTGATTTAAAAAGGTCATACTTTTATAATTATTCCACAGAAATAGTATTATTAAATCACAAAAGTTTTTTTTTCTTTAACTTTCTAGCACTGAAGTGGCACAAAGGCTGCCTAGTAGACCAGCCACTTTTTTTTCTTAAAATATTGTGCTTATAAACTATCTGTACAACTATTGAAACTTGCAGTAAAGAAAGAGATTTTAGATCGCTAATTTTACGCATTCATTCTAGAGCTGTTCCAGGCCTCATCAGACACTTGACTGTGAGCATAAAGGAAAAAGGAAAAAAATCATGTTTGTATAATTAGAGATGGGCTAGGCTAGTTCTGAAATCATAATAAAAGCCAAAAACCTGACATTCGAGCTTCTTCCATACGTGGGAGAGCATGCTGACCCCTGACTGGGTGTCCTGTGGCTCGCGTGCCGGTGGCGACCTCCCTTGGAAATTAGAGGTACTGTTACAGGGGAGGGGCTCCAGGGGAAAGAATGCGGCAGGGCCCAAGAAAGCCTTGCCAGAGGCCTGACTGGCAGCCCACGAGACCTCTTTGCTCTGCCCTCCTTCCTTCATCTGCATTGCACCCTCACCCCGGGTTCTGTCTATGCGCCATGCCCGCTGGGTTTTCAGAAAACCTGCTGTACTGTTAAGACAAGCTGGTGGGATTCCTGGACGCTCAGAGGAAAAGGGGAGAAGCCCCTAAGTACCCTCTTCCTTGGCCTCGGGGGGGGGACAAAGGGGCTGTCTCAGCCGCGATGCTTCCCCTCGGCCGGGCTCAGAACTGGGGGTGGCCACGGCACATGCCCACCGTGAGCCCTGTTATCCTGCGTGTCAAAGTGGTTGCTCGCCTGCTCTGATCTTCGTAGAATTCAACACGCTTTCGATTTTAAAAAATGCCCAAAGGCAGAGAAGCCCCTTCCCCCGCTCCTGGGGAGCTGCTCCCCTCTTGCGGACACTCTGGGCACAGCAGCTGCACGCTGGCTGCTTCCCACGGCCAGGTCTCCCTCCTCCTTGGAATCGTGACTTTGTGCTTTGACTAACTCCATGTGACATCTGTTTGGCCACTTTGGAATTATGCTAACAGATTTGCAGAAAGAAAGAAAGAAAGCTAAGCAAAGCTGGGCACGATCCCATTCGGACCACCCACCACTGCCAAGAACCTCGTGGCCAGAGAACCCCGGGTGCATGTCGGAGGAGACAGGGTGAAGGATCCACGGGAAGGAAGCTTCTCTGCCTTCCAAAGGGGCACCGGCTACGCACATCCGCGGGCGTCTCGCTGCGAGCCAAGTCCGGGAAAGAAAGGAGCACGTGGGCTTGAGTGCCCTTGAGGGGCCGCAGGCTGAGGAAGGCCTCGCGCCCGGGCCCGGGCGGAGCTGCCGGACGGCAGAGGAGGCCGCGGGAGGTATGTGTCTAGAGTGCAGTGGTGTCTGCCTGCAGGAGCAAGGGGCGCGCGGGCGGCGGTGGGCATCTCCTGGGCCTCGTGAGGTCAGGTCACCTGCGTGCAGGAGGCAAGCCGCGCATCTTTCCACCTTAGATTAGAAGCCCTCCCTCCCCTGGTCCCCTCTTTGACAGAAACAGCCCAGGGAGCCCACACAGAGAGCCCGGGGCGGGGGGGTGTTGAAGGCCTCTGCTCAGCCACGCCAGGGACACAGCATTTCTCTGGGTAGCAGGAGACCAGCCCGCGGGGCGGGCTTGGCGCTCACCGTCACACACGTCAGTGCAAGCCCATCTCTATTTATAACAAGGGGTCTGTAAAGGTGAGAAGCAGCCACCCTTATCTGTCCAGCAGCTGTTTCAAAGCCCTTTCGATGTTCATCCGGTGCCCGACTCGCGTCACGCCCAGATCTATGAGGTCTTCCTTCTGGAGGTTTGGCAGGTGGCTGCCGTCGATCTCGTTGTCCATGAAGGCCTCTTTATGCTCACCCAGGTTGAGGCTTTCCAGCCAGTCCGCCACGTCTGGTTTAGTCCACAGGTGGACAGGTTTAGTTGTAAAAGGCTTATTGGAGATTGGCTGTTGCAGTATGGAGGGGGATGGCGACCTGCTGCGTCCCGCTGGGTTCAAGCCAAACAGGTCCCCGGGAGGGGGCTGGCTCGGGAGGCCGAAGACATCCGAGAGGGTGGGAGAGGGAGCCGCAGCGGCAGCGGACAGGGGCGCAGGCAGGATCTCTTTGTTCAGCTCTGTGGGCGAGACCACGGGGCTGGGGGCACGTCTTGGTCCTGAGGTCCTGCTCTCATAGTCTGGGGGCCGGCTCTGCAGGGTGATGGGCTGGGAGGTCCCAGGGCGAACCGTGAAGGTGACCGTCGTGCTCCGCGTACCTGAGACAGTGCTCATGACCTCTGGGCCTCTGAAACGGCAGCAACAGAGAAAACCATCACAGGTCCGCTCACAACGTCCCGAGGAGGGGGCGGGAGACACCCAAACCACAGCAGAGCGTCCGACTGCAGGTGCGCTGGCAGTGAGCAAACGCTTTGCCATGCCGGGGGCGGGGCGGGGGGACACGAGCGGAAGGCACCAGAGCACACGGGGCGGCCACTCACCGGAGCCTGGCAGGTTGGGGGTGGGGGGGGCAGGGAGACCTGGAGACGGGCCCGAACCAAGTCCTGCTCCCTGGCCGGGGCGTGTCTGTGCCACACCAGTACCGCCTGAGGATGTGGCATCTTTTGCCTCAATTTCAGCAAGCAGAGGGGGGGCACCCTTGAGGAGAGACCCTCCCTCTTAACTGCCTGCCAGGCCTGAGGGTTTTTGGCTTAGAAGGACAAGTGCAGGGAGGGGCACCTCGCAGGCTGGCCCTGTTTCAGGAAGGGGGAAGCCCTGCGGCTCCCTGGGGGCGCTCATGGACGCCGCCGTGTCAGCGTGAAAGGGTCGGGGTCGGGAGAGGGGCTTTATTAGCGGGCGGGAATGAGCCGCAGCCGCGGGGCCCAGTCTGTCCGCGCTCTGGACTGGCCTCCTGCTGCTCTTTGCTTTCTCTGCCGCGGGTGTGTATTTGCGTGAAACTGCCAGTTGGTAACCGGGTGCCTCTCAGCCTCGTGACACTTCCCCACTCAGTGCTACGTCGAGTACGGCATCTCCGTGTGAGGAAGCAGCAGCAGGTCGGGGGTGGGGGGGGACCTGTGCCGACTCAGGCTTCGATCTCGTCCCGAGGAGGAGCATTTCCAGGGGCAGGGGGTGTACGCGGCTGGGCCCGCACCCGCACAGGGCGTTCAGATACGGCTTCCTGGAGGGCCAGGGGCTCCAGGCCCGGGTCTGTTACACGTAGGGGGCCCCTGTTGAGAATTTCCAGGGGCCTTGGTTACTGGTTGTACTGGTGCACTGGGCACCAGCAGGTAAAGGCAGCCCCAGGCGAGACCCTGAGGATGCCTCCTCCACTACTGCCAGGCTCGCTACTCAAAATCAAGAAACGGTCCAGGGCGTCACCCGCAGGGAGCGGGGAGCCACCCCTCTGGCCCCCAGACCTCGGTCCTGGAGAGAGAGGTGGGCCGTGCGCACGGCGGGCATTTAAGAAACCTGCAAACTCCGGTGCTCAAGTAGGGCTGAAAGATGCTCCCCGGTTCCCACTCCGGAGGCCCCACGGCTGTGGGCACACCTGTCTGGGGAAGGCTCATTTGAACCACTCTGATACCACAGCTAAGCTGAGATGGTAGAGCAGCCCCACCCAGAGGGGATTTGCGTTGTTTAATTAGGACCTTCAGGGGAGGGGTTTTGTGAAGCGGGCCAGCATCTCACAGGAGCACGCGGCACTTGCTCTAAGGTGACTTTGCGTGGCGCCGGGCCTGTGACCCTGACTGGGTCGACTGGGGCGGGACAGTTGGGAAGTGACCTTGTTCACCGGCTTTGTGCAGCAGAGGCAAGTTAATCCCCCAGAGTGACAGCAGCTGCTTTAAACCCAGGCAGCCTTTAACGGGGCCGCTCTGAGCCAGAGGGTGGGTGTCAGCACCACCCTCCTGTGGGAACACCCCAGCGAGTCCCAGGTAGTTGGGATGTTGTTTTTAAAGGAAGGCTCTGCAGGCAGCTGTGTGTGTCGTCAGAAGCAAACAGATGGGTGGGCAGCGAGAACGAGGGACAGGAGAACACACCAGAGAGAAGAGGTTTCTGCACACAGCACTTACTTCTGTTCAGCACGACCCTCTTCTGTTACCACCCATCATGGGAGCAAATGCAAATGACAAAATGGAATGGGTTGAGACAACACTGCAAAATTAATTACAGTTAAAAAAAAGCAGCTTTTTTCGATGGATGAAATTAAAGCAATGGCACAGATGCTGGCTGGGAGTCTGCCCGCGCTGCTCCTTTTCTGGCCACGGAGTAGAGTGGGCAGTGCACAGAGCTGCCCGGAAGAGAACGTCAAGAGGGGCATCACTTTAGCGTTTAGGATGGGAAGCTCACACCTGTGCCTGCCTTGGCTGGGGATGGTGTGAATATAGAGAGAAACGTCCAGGAAGGTGTTAAGAAGGAGAACGACGTTAGCCTCTGCTTGGAGCCCCTGAGAGCCAGTCCATTGCTGACACCCAGACTCGGCTTCCCGGGCTGCCTTTGTCTTCTGCAGCTCAGGAAGGACAAATCAGCGTTCCTGGTGGGGGGAGGCCGTGCTTTGCGTCAAGTCTACACCGAGAGAGGAGAGCCTGGCAGCTAATAAAGGGGGTTGTCAGATCTGGCCCCATACTTGGGGCCACCCACGGCCCTGCGGAACGTCGCCGTGGAAAAGAACCAGCGTGTTTGAGGAGCTGAGTGGAGGCCTGCCCGGGGCCGGTCCTCCCTGCCCTCCTTCTCAGCGGTTTGATTGACTCTCAGTTAATCAGGCGGATATCATTCACTGGATCTCCTGGTTGCGGAGATCGTTATGTTGCTAAGCAACCACCGGGTTCCCGGGTGGAACACGCAGGAATCTGTTGCCCCGATTTAGAACACAGACACACACACACGCACACACACGCCCTCTCTTGGACTGTTACTCTCTATCCTGCCTCTTAAATCCAATCCATACGGGAACATGAGGATTAAAACAAAAATGGAGGGTTAACTGACACCCCGAGATGCACTGTTATTTTATCGTCAGCCCGAGTTGACCGGCGTCGGGGAAGTGAGGACTCAAGTCGCCTTTGCATCGTGTTTACAAATGCAGTTCGGCCGTCGAACAGTGGCTGGCTGTGGGCCGGAGGCGCTCAGGGGGCCGGCGCTGGGGTTCTGGACCCTTCCCGCCCGAGCCTCCCTCCAGCACGCCCGCCGGGCCTCTGCCTCCCAGTGGCCGTAGGGTCTTCTTGAGGAGCCCCTGTCTTGCGTCTAAAATAGCACTTATTTCCAGACCGCTCTCTTCTTGGTTTCTACCTTTATAGCGCCTCCAAAGGTCGGTCGTTCCAAAGACAGGGAGAGTGGCCCGAGGCGTTAACAGATCTGCACAAGGCCTGAGCCTGGCCCTGGTTCCCGGCTCTGAGCACCGCGAGCCCCTGTGTGTCTGCGGTCCCGGGCCTGGCCTGCAGGAACGGCGGATGGATGTGGGAAGCTGGTTTCCCAGATCAGGAAGTGACGTGACTCGGCCAAGCAGATGGGGCTGGAACTGGGCGGGGGCAGGGGGCTGCCTCGGCTTCAGCAGCCCTTTCGACACATCTGAGCAGGTGGGAAGGCACCCAGTTTTCAGCGGGAGGTATCCATCCCCGATACACTTCGGCTGAGTGGTCCTGGCGTCCAGAGTGGGAAATGAGAGCGTGAGAAACAGACTTGAAGGATAAAGTGCCGCAGCCTGACCAGAAGAGCCCCTTCACGAACCCGTGTACGAGGAGACACGCGACAGCGAGCTTCACGACCACCCTCCCTAGTGTCCACCGCCTTATCCACGATTTCAGTCACTGACACTGCCTGAACGTTTCAGTTGCTGCCGTGAAATGGTAAAGCCTCCGTGACGGCGCTGACGTGATCAAAGTGTCATTAAGCAGCTTCTATTATCGAGTCAGTTTTGAAAAGTCTTTGCTCTGGGACCGGCTGGGCAGAGGTCATTTTTTAACAACTCAGATAGATTTATTTTAAAACCGAGAGGCTCTCAGGATAATACTGTGGAGAGCCAGTGAGGAGCTGGTGCCACTGGCCAGGCCAGGCCAGGGCAGCCGGAGGCCGGAGGGCATCACCTGAGAAGCAGCCAGCGCTCCCCTGCAAGCAGCCTGAACCCCCAGGGGACCTGGAGCGCCGTCGCTGCCTCCGGGAAGTGAAGGCCATTCTGGATGAACCGAAAAGAGCGAGGCGATCGGAGGGGCTCCTGGGGGCTTGAGCCGATGCCGTGCGCCCTGGACGGAGGCCAGTGGGTCCCCCGCAGGCATCCACTCACTGCTCTGATACTCCTCCCAACAGCCGGAGAATGAAAGCCAAACCCACCTGACCTTCTGCTCCCCTGGGAGTGCTGACAAAGAACAGATGCCTGGGCTTCCTAGGTCAAGCCCCTTTGTTTTGTGTCAGGTGCCATCATCTACCCGCTGTCTCTGGAGCAGAGGCCCCCGGGACCCCACATGGGCCGGCTCGTGGGCTTCCCTGTGTCACTGTGACCCACCTGACTGCATAGCTGCTGGGTCACCTTCATGGAATGAAAGTTCACACCAAGCCTTTGCTCAACCACTCGGACGCACCCCAGCCCTTCCCCTCGGCACGCGGGAGCCCTCCGGGACCCTTCCGCCGTCAGCGCTGCCTCTGGTCTGGCCGGTTCCTTCAGCGTGGAGAGCGCTTGCCAGTGCCTGGGCTTCGTGCTTGCTGGTCCGCTGGTCCTGGTGCCCGGGATGCTCTGCTCCTGCGTTTCCGCCCAGCTGGCTCCTTTTACTCCTTCAGGTGGTTCAGATGCCACTCCTTGGGGAGGGTCACCTCCGTCCTGCCCATGGTCGCTGACTCGTTGGGACATCTTCGTCCCTTTGCAGCGCCCGCACCCTTCGGGCTCGCCTTGTTTACTGTTTCTTATCCATTCCCCCTTGAGAATGGAGCCCTTCAGAGGAGGAGAGACCTTGAATGTTTTCTTGTTCAGTGAGGAATCCTGGGGCCCGGCCCGGTGCCTGGCACACTGAGGTAACCAGTAACCCCTGGTCCAGTGAACGGTTCATGACTAAGTCTGCGCCCAGCTTCCCGGGGCCCAGGCCTCCGTGACTGTGCACCCCTTTTGTTACTGTCCTCCCTCAGGTCTGACCCTGGGCTCCTACCAAGAACCCCTCAAGAGGCCACGGGGCTGGGCTGTGGCTCGTTTGGCTTCCCAGCTCTGTGACTTCATGGAAAACACCAGGTGCTCTGAAACGAGGCGGACGCTGCTCGTGTGTCTAGGTTTCCAAAGGGCTCCGCACGGCGGGCCGCCCGCTGCAGGGCAAGGCCGTGCTCGTTGTGGGTGTCGGCCGTGCCCTGGCGCCTCTCCGGCCGTTCACGGTCATCCTCTCGAGCTCTGAGCTTTGCAGGGAAGGTCCGGGCCTGCAGGACGCCAGGCGCCGGTGCCGGGCCTCCAGCCCGTGGGGTAGCTTGGGGCGGAGCTGGGTAGGACAAGCAGCCGATCACCCCAGAGGCCTAGTTCTTAGGAGGTGTTTCCAGATCAGGCCTGGGGGGAGGCCGCAAACGCTGGGCCGTAAAGAAAATGACGTGATCGTCGTCTTTTCGCCAGCGTGTCTGTAATCAAGATGTCGGCAGAGCCCGCGTCGTCCCTGATTTCGGGGGACACGTGATGGCAGCAGAAACCCATGCACGGCTCAGGTTAAGTCAGATGTACCCCAGTAAGCGAGGGCCTAGTCGTCCAGTGTCCTCTCTTCCCCGACCCTGCCCAGGGTCACCGCACCTCAGAGTTCAGAAAGGACCCGAGGGCAAAAGTAACTTACCAAAGGGGCAGGTTCACCTGAGGTTTCTGCCCTCTTAGCGGACAAACGATTGTGGAGCAGCTCAAAGAACTGTCCCTTTCTTGGGCGATCAAACTTCTTTCTGTGGAAATGGGGTGTCTGCACTGCCGCCTGTCTGTCATTTCAGAGCGCGGCCGGTTTTCAGTTTTCCCTAGAAAAACTCATTTCTTTTCCCTCACTAGGAATTTCCTTCATCCAGTTTCTGCCTCATTTTGCCCAGGGCCAAATTCACAGCTCTTAATTTGTAGATGCATTTAAAAGTAGCAGTGAGACACCCAGGCAGGTGAGCCCTGGCTGGGGGTGTCCTGGGCTTTGTCTGCTGCATGAATGGCTGAATCCCAGGCCTCTCAGTGAAGGCACGACCCAGCGAAGCGGAGGCCTGTCCCAGGGAGTGTGTGAGTGTGTGTGTCTGTGTGTGTCTGTATGTGTGTGTAGGAAAGTGCAGTTGAGTGCTGCCTGCTCGTGAGAAAGACCTGGTGCCCGGTGCTCGGTCACCCACCCGGGGGGCTCTGCTGAGGACCTGCCCCCTTCTTACCCTGGTCAGTCCACCTCCTGGCTGCAGCTCACGTCCACTGGGCTTTGCCCGGTGCGGCCGTGAGATCGGAGAAGCCGGAGTAGGCAGGCGAGCGTCCAGCTTAGTGCTGGAGTCAGTGACCGACCTTCCTTCTCGTCCTTGGGCCTCAGGCCGACCTGTTCCTGGTCCAACTCAGTGTAGCCCTTAGCAGTGAGTAGGGAAGGGGAGGGGACACCGCCTCGGGGAGGTCACCAGTGCTGGAGGCCGCCCGGTGACCACCCTTGCAGATTATCAGTCACCAGGTAAGCCTGAGAATAGCCCTGTCCCGGTGAGCTCGGTTAGGTAGTGGCGCCTTTCTTCCAGGCCAATCCCTGGCTCCAGCGAGAGGGGCGGAGTCGAGCCCTGAGGCAGCTCCGGAGGTCGGAGTGCTTTCGTGCCTTCCAGCTGAGTGCCCATGGCCAAGGGCTTCACCTCTGACCCCCGGTTCACTCATCTGCACCATGGGAGCAGGTTCAGGCCCTGCCTCCGGTGCCTGGGCCGCGTGATGCCCGGCATTTGGTGAGTGCATGACAGATGTCACCTAGTGCTTGTACCGTGATGGACTGGGGTATAAATAATAGAAGACACGGGAGGTGGCTGTTCTGGGCAGCTGGGCTTGGGTCGGACAGAATCGGTCTTGCAGCTGCTCTCGAGAAGTCCGACAGGATTCTGCCCGCTGACCCCTGCTCTCAGGCCCCTCCCACCCAGGGAATCCCTAGAGACACCTGCAACTCGGAGACGCCCTCTCCTGTGAGCCCCAAGGAGCTCACCCAGCCAGGAGAGGAGCTGGGGAGGCCTACAATCCGATGCCGTTCAGAGAGGCCCCTGGACTCGCGGGTGGGAGTGCTCCGGGGAGCGTGGTGCTGTGCGGGCTGCCCCACTGGCCAGAGCAGCCCTAGCATTGGTGCCCTTCTGCATCTTCCATACTTCAGACATCGCTGGCGGTGGGAGGTGCCAGTCAGAAGACCTTGGCCTGGTCCTGGCTCTGCCTTCTGCTGGCTGTGCACATGGACAAGCCACCTGGCCTCTCTGAGTCTCCATTTCCCCTTCTGAAAAATGGGTATCATTATACATGCTCTCTAGCAGCTGTTAGAAAGATTACTCACCATGTCCAAGTGTTCTGTAAAATATGAAACACAGTGATGAAGCATCTTAATTGTTGTATCTCTACATAACCTAGCAGCTAAAGACCGGTACTATTACGTGACAGAGCCAGTTTTAAACATTTCCTTGAGACTTCAAAGCACGTAATACTCATAGGTACGTGTGTACGTACGTCCACCAGAAACGGGGAATTTGTAAGGAATCTGTTCAGCTGGAGTGCCCTTTGAATGCCACTAATGATGGGTGCCCCATTAAAAGACGGTAGTGTCGGCGTGCTTCTCTCTACTGAGACTGGCCCATCAGCGTTCCTCGGAGGAGTAGTGGGAGCTGTGCACGTAACTTACGCCCGCACCGAAAGATAACCGGGAAAGTGGTGGCTCTCAGCCTGCTCTCAGGACCTGACCGTAGTGCAATACTGCTGATTAATGGACTGAGATGTTTGAATCCAACGCCTGCCCAGCAGGAGTATGAAGAATGACTTCATTAGTTGAGATGATGAAACCTGAGAGTAAACATCAGTGGGGGAACCTGAAGGGCCCTGCTGCCTGGGGACCCAAGCAGTGGTGTGTGTCTTGGGCGAAGGGAACCGAGAACCGTGAGTGATGGCTGGAGCACCGGGCTCTGGCGAGGGTCATCCACCAGCTACAGGTGGGGCAGGGCGGGGGGGCCTGTTACAGCGTGGCGTGCCTTGACAGAGCCCTGGAGTTGGGTTTAGGACTGGCCCCCCACGTGCGACCCCTGGTTTCTAGGCAGTGCCTTACGCTCTGCCTGACGTGAGCGCCCACGCGGGGAGGACCGCATGCTTTTCTTCCACGATGTCCGCCGTGGGTCAGGATGGGCTCCAGGGTTGCATTTCACTCTGAGCTCACTAGTGGATCTGCAACGCGGCCCCTCCCCGGCCTCAGACCAGTTAGTGACAGGAGGAGGGGAAAAGAGCCCCTCACGCACATGTGACCACACACGTGATTGCACACACGCTGCTCACGCGACCCCCGGCCGGTGCACCCCTCCCCTGCAACCCCTGGGTGAGGCTCCAGAATGGCCTTTGGGGTCCTGGCCAAGACCTGGAGGACGCGGGAGGGAAGAGCAGGGCTCCTCCCTGGAAGCCACGGCGGGGATGGCCTGTCTGGCAGTGTCTCGTTACGTGTCTCTACGCGGGGGCCACGTCCTGCCGGGCCAGACGCGCTCAGCTCTGCTGCACCGGCGTCCAGGGGACGAGAAAGGGGCACATGGGCGCACGACAGAGGCGGCCGACACAGAAGGCTGGCATTCCCTGTCCGTGTCCGCTTCCGTTGCTCCCAAGGGCGTTTCCTGGTCAGCACTGGCCGGCACAGGAAAGCCCAGCTCGGGATGGTCTGCGCCCACGCCGGCCGCGGCACTTACCTTGGAGCGAGGCTGGCAGGCTTGGATCCCGCTGGCGAGTCCAGTCCTTCCCCCGGCTTTGCCGTTTTCTCTCGGTTCATTTGCTGTAGGATTGAGTTCAACTCACTAATCACGTTTGCCTTTGGGCCGGAGAGAATCGGGCTTTTGACCTCCGAGATGTCACCCCACAGCCTGGAGGTCCTCGGCTGGATAACCTTTGTGGTCCCGGGCTGGGCCCCGCCGGGGGGCGGCAGGCGTGCCGGCGGGGGGACCACAAAGCTGTCCACGTCCTCCTCCAGCAGCGCGTCGTGGTAGAGCGCGTTGCCTTTGTGAATGATGGGCTTCATTTTTGGCTTAGGAGGTACCGGGGGTTTGTCAACCGTGAACGCTTGCCCGTCTGCATAGACTGTGCAGGTGTCCACGTTCTCGCCGCCCTCGGAGGACAGGGTGGAGATGCTGGAGACCGTGGAGATGGTGCTGGTCGTCTCGAGGTGGTGGTCGCTGCTGCTCCGGCTGTCTGCCTCCTCAATCCCAGAGTCTGTGACGGCATCAAAGCTTTCGGGGGGTGGCAGGAATGAGGCGGGCAGACAGTTCGAAAGGCCAGCTGGCTTCTTACTGTCCGCGGAGTTGGTGGGCTGGCTGGAGTTCAACGAAGGGGACTGGGGGGCGTCGTTTTTCTTCTGCTTGACCTGGTCTGAGAGTGCGGGGACAGAAGCAACGCGGTCATCGGGGATATCAAAACTGTTTGCAAATTCCAGGGGAGGAGGCAGTGGCTCTGTAAAAATAAAATCCTCATCCAGATCCACGGATGCCAGAGGTGGGGGAGGGATGCGGAACGGCAAGATCACCGCCTCCTCCACGGAGCCCGCCGCCACGACGGTCCTGCCGGGCGCGGCGGCCGCGGGCTCGGGGCCAGCGGGGATCGGTAAAGCACCTTCAGTTTCGGGAACGCCTTCTGGCACCTCGGACGGCGAGCGGTCCGGCTTTGTTTCCGCGTCGGCATCCTCGTCCTCTTCCTGCAGGAAGACGTCCGGCCTGGCTGCGTCCACGGTGTGCACCATCAGCAGGCCGGCCGACTTCCGCTGCGACGCATCCGCGATGTTGGTGGGCGTGCCCTTCTCGTCGCCCTTCCGCTCCTTGCCCAGGTCGGCCTCGTACTTGTTTTCCGTCTCCTGCCGCCTCAGGGGCCCCCGCGTGTTCTGCCTGGTGACCGGAGGGAAGCCTGCTTCCCCACTGGGCCGCATTTTGGTGTCGATGTAGAGAGGTTTGTTGAGGTCGGCCTTGGGGGCCTCCCCCTTGGGGCCCTGCTGGGACTCCTTCAAGGCTCGGTCCCTCGCGGAGAGCGCCAGGGCCAGCGGGGAGCTCGGGTCCAGCAGCCTCCCCGTGAGCGGGTGGACATAATTCTCGGGGCCGGCCGCACTGCTGCTCTTGAGGGGAGCTGCAGGGCTGCTCTCGGGCCCCTTGGCTTTGGACGTGGAATTCAGTGGCCTGCCGGCCTCACCCTGAGCTCCGGCCTCGCCACCACCCACAAAGTGGTTCTCGGGCTCCCTGGTCGCCGCCCCTGGCGTGGGTGACGACAGCTGCTCGGTGCCGTCCTCCTCGCCGAACCCGCCCTCCTCGGGGAACTTGGAGGGCCGTGCCTGGGGGGCGGGCAGCCCCAGGCCCACGTCCTCGTCCCCCAGGTCCGTGGACAGGAAGGCCGGCGAGTTCCTCCTGGCCTCCAGCCGCTTCTCCCGGTCGCGGACGGCCCCGGCGATGGCGGCGGCGAAGGGGCTGCTGGCGGTCAGGCTGTCGTCGGGCCGCAGCTGGCCCGGCTGCTCGGAGGCCGGGGGCTCGATCTCCGTGCTGCTGCCCTGGCTGCTCTTGCCGCTGCTGCTGGTGGAGGGCTCCTTGACGATGATGGTCGGGATGGGGATGGAGCACGTCTTCTCGGGGCTGTCTTCCACGTTGGACTGCTTCACCAGCATGCCCTTCCGCCTGGCGGGCTTGGCGGGGACGTAGACGGCTTTGCTGGCGACCTTCCCGACCTCGGAGTATGGGTTTTCGGGCATCTGGCCCCTCTTGCCGCGGAAGGTGGCCTGGGCGGCGGCGTTGCGGCTGTAGAGGTCCTCGGAGTCCAGGGAGTAGCGGTCCAGCTCCCTCCTGTGGTACAGCCCCTTCTCCCTCAACATGGTGGCCACCGTGTCGGAGCGAGCTGCCGGGGACACCTTGGCGGCGGAGTTCTGATTGAACGCGGGCTTGATCGTCCCGTAGACTCTGGGAGTTGGGGACTTGGGGCAGTTGTAGGCGGTGGGGGAGGGTGGGGGAGGAGAGGGGGGCACCGACTGTGGCGGAGGGGGGATGTCCTCGGAGGTGTCTGGCATGGACAGGCTTCTGGTGAACTTGAGCATCGGAGGGGCCAGAAATTGCCGCTCTTCCCCCGTGATTCCTACAAGTAGAAGGCAGGTTTAGATTTAAATCACGGCAATGACGCACACCCCGCTAAGCTCCTAGGATGGCGTGACACGCCGTGTCTCTGCAGACGCACAGAGAACCACGATGCACACTGTTCACGGAATGCAGCACGAGCCACGATGCCGAGGGGTCACGGGGCCCATTCGGAGCCAAAGCAGAAGGGAAAGGCCCCGCGAGGCCCGGAGTGCGTGCTGTTGAGAGAGATGGTGCCCAGAGCGACGGGCGCGAGCCGACTCCCCGGGGTTCGTGTGCGCACGTGTGAGCATGTGTCGGGGGCCGGGGTGGCCTGCATCAGGGGCCATCCATCCCTTCAGGCTTGGCCAGGGCCCCCGGTGGGAGTTTTCAGGTTTGGGACTGAGGCTGTTGAGCTGCGTGTCAGAAATGAGGGCACAGGGAACACAGGTGGCTGCACTGGCTCATGGGACGCGGATGGTGCCGCCGTCCCGGGGGCTGCAGGTATGCGGGGAGGCCTGGCGCCCTCGAGCAGAGCCCTGTGCGTATGGAGACCCTAGGGTGGCCTCTCCTGCTCGACAGGAACCCGTTTTGTTGCCTGACTTCTCTGGGCCCCCGAAGGGTACTGGAGCTCCCCAGGCCCTCAGGAGGATGGCTGAGCGGCCCTGGCAGGAGAACGTGCTGCATGCAACACGCCAAGACCCTCTAACCCAAGACCCCAGCCCAGGCCGGGAGCAGGATCCTGACCAAACACTCGGCCGCCTGGCCCAGCGAAGCCCTCTGGGTCCTAAGACCCTCTGGGCTGGGCCGAGGGGCCCGGTGGTTTACTACGGTCCCCACTGACCACGGTCCGAGTTGGAGGACTGGACCTATGGAGCCCGTGGGTGTTGGGTGAGAGAGGGCGCTGAGGGGCCCGCAGGGGCGACGGCCGCATCCGGCCGCGTCGGGCCCCAGAGCTCTGGTGTGTCCACTGGGTGGACTTTCATATTCTTTCCGATACAAGATACAAAAACATCAACGGAACGCACTCCGGACACAGGAAGCAGCACATGGACACGGACGCTGACAGATGTCAAGTACGAGGGTCTTGCGTGGGGGGCATGCAGGTTTTTCAAAGAGGTAACAAAACGAATCACTCCAAATCAAAAACGCTCCTAGGACAAACTACAATAATTTATTCCAGTGAGAACTTCCATTCGATAAGGGTATTCCAAATTTCACATACTCCTTGTGGGAGGGCGTTTTGGCATCGCAAAGATGGTTGCTCAGAGGCCTCTCATTGAGCGTGCGCACGTGGCGGCTGCCTGACAGTTAGGATCCCAAGGAGCAGTGATTTAAGAACACGCCTTATGGAGGGATTGTTACATTCACACTGCAGATGCCAAACTGTAAGGTTCACTGACCTGATAGGAAGATTCTGCTGTCTGACAGGAGGAAATCGACTGTTATTAAGCAATTAGAGAGCCAGGGGCAGGAGATGGCGTGAGCGCTACTCTGCGGTGGCCCCGAGCTCCTGGGGGGACCTTGGGGACCGGCAGACGCCACCTCCGCCATCCCTTATTGTTCAGTTCCTGCCAGCTGTCACCCCTTCAAACTAGCGACAGAGGCGCCAGGCCTGAGACCGCAGTGCTGGACACACAGAGCAGCGCCGCGTCCCCCAGTGTCCGGCAGTGGCCTTGGCTTCTCTGAGAATTTACACGGTAAAGACAGTGCTGGATTATCTCACAAAGGGGCTGTCTGAAGGGGTCACGTTTACCTTGCCTGGAACAGAGTCAGCAGGAACCATGCGAAGTTATTAACAAGAAGGTAGCGGTTTCCCACAGCGCACAGTACGTCGTACCCGCAGAGCGCGAGAACCCGGCCCAGCCACCCTTAGAAGTGTGTCCATCGAGCTCATCCACAAAGCGCGGCGGTGGCCGTTCGCAGGGGACCTGGGCCCACCCCGCCGGCCCACTCTAAACACGCAGGGCGGGGGCGAGGGGCTTCCTGGACGTCACCTGCCCACCTCCACCTCCCTCCTGACTGCGGCCCCTCACCCTGCTGGTATTATCACGGATACTTGGCTTGTGAGGCCGGGAAGCCACCCTGGATTCGGTATCCAGAGGGTAGGAGAGTTTCAGACGGCTCAGGCGGTCAAGGCCTCCCTGGGGGTGAGGCCGGGTGCCCGTCCTCTGGTGGGCGGGCCTGGGGCCTCTGAGGGGCACTGCCGAGGATGCTGAGAGCCAAGGGGCACCTTTGCGGGTGTGGCCACGCTGCTTACCTATTGATTTTTGCCTTCGCATCGTACCTCGAGGGAGGCCCAGAAATGGGCCTTTCGGGCTCCCAGGAACGGTGGGCGTCATCACGGCGATCCCCTGGCGTTCGTACACGGACTGCAAACCAGAGAGCCTGGGGTGAGCTGTGTCAGACCAGCGCCACCCACGGCAGCCAGACAGGGAAGCCCTGGGCAGTGGACACCTGTCACGGGGCTTCCCCCAGCTGCTTCTGGGGAGCACCTCCGTGTCCAGCTGAGGCTGACGATGGGCCACACCAGCGTCCAGGACCCAGAAGGGGGCCCTGTCTGCCCTCAAAGTGCCGATGAGCCCTGCTCAGCGGAGCCGCGGTCTGCCTGACATTGACTGAGAATGACCAGGACGGATGTCCTGTAGGAAAGAGCACCTGGCGGTGGGCAGTGGGGTCTGACCTTGGCCACGTCCGCCTCCGCAAAGTGGGCTGACCACAGTGGCCCAGAGTGGGGGACAAGCCAAGTGCCGTGCCCTGGGGCATGTGGGCCCCGCGGCAGGCGGGCTGCCCGTCCTTCCTCCTCCGCCTGGTCCAGGAGGAGCCTCGCGCGTCCCTCCTTCGCTTTGCAAACAGCTTCCCTGTGCAGCCCTCGCCCAAGCTGCTGCTTCCTCGACTGGAAGACAGGTTGCTGGCCGGCCTCACCTCACCTCGCGGCGTCGGAGGGCCACTTGGAACAGCCGGGTGCGAGGCCCGAAGGAAACAGGCGTGTGCGCGCCCAGGCTGTTCCCGCGTGACCCAGTCTCGCTGGGCTCTGGGTGTCTGCCCGGCCCGGGGCTTGGAGGGTGTCTGGAACGAGCTGGGTACGGGGTGCCGCGGGGGGGTGGGGGGTCGGGACGCAGGGCCCTGGAGGAGCTGCCCGGGCCTTCTGGAGATGAGGGGAGGCAGGGGGCATCCCGTATCGTGCACTACGCAGAACCGTCACATCGGACCGATGATACTTCCGGGCGTTATTAGGAAGAGGCGGGGTGAAACAGAGAGTCAGTGTGAAGTGATTCAGAGAAGATACAAAGTCAGGAAGTAATCGTGACAGGTGGTGCTCAGACCGGCAGCAGGCACGAAGCTGGGGTGGAGAGGGCCACGTCTGGAACCTGAGAGAAGCAGCCTGCCTGGACGACGGGCGGCTCTGCCAGCCCGTCGTGGCCCGTGGTCTCTGCTGACCGCCCCCTGGGAATAACGGTGGCCTGAGACCTCGGAGGGGCGGGATCCCAGGCATACGCGGAGGCCCTGCTCCCCGGGGCGGTGGGGTCGGGCCTTGTCGGCCCCGGAAGGCTGCTGCTTCGCTCCGGGTGGCCTACGGGAAGGCCCTCAGGGCGAGTTACTGAGCCAGTCACGCGGTGGCCTGCCCCCCCCCCCACTGCGGGTCTGCACTGGAATGGGGTGCCTGTCGCACGTACGCAGATTGGGGCTCCGGGTCTGGACGCTGGGGAGGGTGAACTGCAACCGCGAGGTCTGCCCACGTCGGCCTGCCGCCCGCTCCCCCAGCCCAGCCACTCACGTTCACGTCCGAGACAGAGGGAAAGCACCGGCTGGTGGGCCGCTGCTTGATGGTGGCCACCCTGGACTCCACTGCGACGCTCTCAGCAGTTCGGGATGGCTTGGAGGCTGGGACTATCTCGTCGGGTTTATCTGCAACGTGAACATGACCGTCAGGACGGGCGTCGGTGAGCAAAGCCCCAAAACACAGTCGGGCGAGGGGCTGAGTTAGAAAAACGCCCGAGTGCCTTGTGCCTTTTCCCAAAGCCTTTACGGTACACGTGGTCTGTCGCTGTGGTGCGGAGCACGCGTGCCTCTCGGCCACAAGCGCTGACACTGACAGGACCTGTCCCCCAAGCCGTACCCCCCCCCCCCGCCGCCGGGTGCACGTGGACAGGAGGGGAAGGAGACCCTCGCGGAGGCAACGCAGCCTCGGCACCGGAGCCTCCGGCACCCAGGGCGTCGCTTTGTTCATACTAGCGCGGTTTATTCTTGCTGGTGGGGGAGCCAAGCCAACGTTTTGAACATTTTTCTTTTTAAGAGCTCAGAGGTGTGGCTCCTTTGAAACTAAGCGCAGTTGCCAGGGTCTAAGGACCCAGCACCCAGGGCTGGAGGCGGCTGGGCAGCGTGGGTGTAGGCAGGGGTAGAGGTGGGGAGGGGAGGCAGCCCCCCCCCCCGCCACCCGCTCAGGAGCCAGTTGACGTTTGTGCCTTGCTGTGCGGGGGAGTCCCCCCTCCCCCAAGAGCTGAACATTCTCAGTTCCTTGTGAAAAAGAAAGCCCAGGGTTAGTTATCAGTGATGCTTACAGATTAAGAAATGATTTTAAAATTTAAATTTAAAATGTTACATTTGGGGGAAAACCCGAAACTGGAGCACGTCCTGGACCCGCCCAACACCCTGGCCTCCGCCCGCAGACCGTCTGAGCTCAGGCACCGGCGTCTGATCAGGGCTGTTACAGCGCAGGACCCTGGTTTGCTGACACCAGGGGTGCCCGGGGTGGGGTGGGGCAGAAGCCAGCGTGAAGTGGGCCTGGTGGGAATCTCCCACTTTGGACCCTGTGAGGCGCTGCACTCTCCCGGCCACCCCCCGAGAACATTCTGTCCGCAGCTCGAGGTCTCTTCCTAGCTCACCCCACACCCTTCTGGGGTCTTGTGACGCCCCACGAAGCTCGTGCCGTCAGAAAGGCCCAGGCCTCTGGGGTCTCGGCAGCCCCAGGCTGCGAGGCCAGCGTGAGAGTTCGGGCAGGAGCTCTGGGTTTAAGGCCCATGGCCCCCCAGGAAGAGCGCAGCCCCTGGAGAGGTCCCCACAGTCCCCAACAGGCAGGCCTCTGGCTTCACGGGGCCCCTTCCTGGTCGGTGCCCAGCCACATCCTGGACCAGGGTGAGGGCCCCACAGTCCCAGGTCGCCTGCTCGGGGAAGGCCGAGGAGCTCAGGCACGGCAGCTCGCGGAAGGCCCTTCCCGACCCGCCAGCTGGCACGGGGACTCCCAGGTCCCCTGCCCCCGCCCCGGCATCCTCCCGGCTCCTGGCCTCCTCGGGGGACACTGGCAAGCACCCGCCCTCTTAGGGGGTCGGTTGGAAACACCCACGTCTCTGGCCAGCCCAGCTACCGTTGCGGTGCCACTTAGCTCCCACCCTCGTCTCTGACCCTCCTCCTTTTGCCAGATCCCCTGCCCCACATCCCCAGTCCCAGCGACGTGCCTCCTTCAGGAAGCCTTCCCCTCGGGTCTGGGCCAGGCTTCTCTTCAGGATGGGGTTTAACTTCTTCCTGTGCTTGTCTCCCCACCCCACCCCGCCCCTTGGCTAGAGGACTCAGGGTCCTTGGCTGACGTCCCCCGTGAGCCCATGGTGACCTGCAGGTCCCCTCGGCTCCTGGAAGCCGGGCACCTCCCCGTGGCTGTCGGCTTTGCTTCGGCCGAGGTGCAGCTCTTTCTCCAGCGACGGCGGGGAGTCAGGTCCGTCTCCCGCGTTGGGACCTTCGTCCGCAGGTTCGGCCGTCTTCTCAGGCCCAGCCTTAGCTTCAGCCTGTGCAGCTCCGCTAGGCTCCCCCCCTTCCCTGGGGCCTCCAGGAACGTGGGCCTGGAGGGGATGCCGCTGAGTTAGGGAAAGGGCGACTCTCCCGTGGGGGGCACTGCAGGTGGGGAGCTCGGCCGCCGTGCAGCTGGCCACGTCGGGGCACAGCACGGGGCGAGGGCCGAGGGGCTCCGGGACCGGACGGCTCTCCTGGGATGGAGAGTTACACCAGCTGGACCTTCCAGAGGCTCCTATCTCCAGCTGGGCCCTGCGAGTCCATGTCTGGTTCCCCCCCCCCCCGGCCCCCAGCACGCTTGGGGCCTCAGGCATGTGGCAGGCACCCCCAAAACACACCTCGGTGGTGGGTGTGCACAGGTGAGGCAAAGGCGCCATCATTAATGACAGCAGTCCCCGACCCCGTGGAAATTCTCGGCACCTTCATCCCGTTTCTCATTCTAACAGGAATCTGGCCATAGGGGAGGGGTCATTCCCATTCTGCAGAGAGAACAGCTGGGGATCTGGGATGCCTAAGGTCACTCGTGCAGGTGGAACTCCGGGAGCAGGTGGGAGCTTGGGCTCCATTGGGGTCACCTGGCCCCCGTGTCCACCCCTGGGCCAGGGTGCCGAGCCTTGGCTGACAGCGGCCATCCGATGGGCTGCCGTCGGAACGGTCCTCCTGATCCAGCTGACTGGACAGTCAGGGCGCCGTGCCCGCACAGTCACGCCCCATCCACATGGGGTCTGGGGTGTGATTGAAGGTGTATCCCCTGGAGCCACGGCGACCTTGCGGCGGACGTCCTGGTCCTTGTTTAAGCCTTTGCCCTCTGGTCTCCACGCCACCTAAGCGTTCTTTTGAACCAGAACACACGAGAGCATCTTGGTCTGTGGGGTTGGGTCAGGCGACCTTGCAGTGGGCGTCCTGGTCTTTGTTTAAGCCTTTGCCCTCTGGTCTCCATGCCACCTAAGTGTTCTTTTGAACCAGAACACGTGAGAGCACCTTGGTCTGTGGGGTTGGGTCGGGGGCTACTGTTCTGTCCTCAGTGACAGCGAGTTAGTGCGGTTTTGTGCGGTTCTTACATAGAAGGCCACCCTGCGTTGCTTCCCTCCCGGGGGCCCAGGTCCCCTCCTGGCCCTCGTCTCAAAGGGAGGCTGGTGGCCTGACTCGAGACTCTGCTCAGCCCCTGTGCTGGAGGGTTGGTTTGCCTGCACGTGAAGCTTTGGAGAAAAGCTGTGACACTGGGTTCCTGCTTCTCTTTCTGGGCTCATAAGGATTATTCACGGTTTGTAAGAGCCTGGAGTTGCATCTCTAGTCAAGGATTCCAGATGAAGAGGATTAGTGAGTCCAGCCCCCTGCAGTCTTAAAATGAAGCACTGAGGCTGAAAGCAGTCCTGCAGGCCGACTGGGAAGCTGTCAACTCGAGAAACAATGCAGTAGGGAGTTGATGGAAACACTCTGGAAGGGACCCCCGTATTTTAACTTTCTAAGCAGATGAAGTCTGGTGCCCACCGTACACAGGCTGCACCCTTCCTGGGTGGGGAGGGCGGGTGGTGCATGTCAAGCATGGGTGGGTCGCGTCCAGCCACGTGTCTCTTGGGAACCAGAGCACAGCTGGGGACCCCTGCCTGTCACCGGAGTCCCCACCCGGGGCCCTCCCCTGACCACAGGCAGGGTCACCCGCGTGTCCGAGCCCTCCCGCAGGAGAGATCCCAGCTCGTCCAGCAGATGTTGCCGGCTTTGCAGGAGGGAGGCATCGAATCGTGGAGTGAAACAACCCCCGAAATCGGGGCGAGCTGGGGAAGCTGAGGCCGCCCCTGGGCTGATGCGGCACACCTGGCTGCGAGAGGAGCCTGTGGCCGTGTTTCCCGCTGCACTGCTCCCCGGGGGGCAATGGGGCGCCCACCGCAGAGACTCTGTGACCCCCATCTGCCTGTGGCCACGTGCCGGACTGGTTCCAGCACCCCTGCCCCTCAGAACCGTCAGGAGAGCATCCCAGGTGCTCCAGAAACGTCCGGCAAGGCCGGGATTGGGATTCTCAGCCCCTCCAGCTTTTCGGGCAGGTGGCTTCATGGAATGTGTCCTAATCCTGGTGGCGTCCAGGAAGCCTGTCCCTCCTCGTGACCTTGAACAGCTTGTTTGCCAGGCTCTCTGGTGGGCAGGGCCAGCCTTGCCCTGTCTCAGGGTGAGAGGGCACGGCACACACAGCTTCCTCGAGGAAAGCCAAGTGCCGACGGCACCGACGTCACAGATGATGAGCCGCTCGTGCCGAAGCAGCAGCTGTTGCCAGCTGCCCGTCTCTTGCTTAATCGTCCCAGGAGGCCGTGCGGGAATGGGGGCGGGCGGTCTGACCCCAGCAGACTGTCCGTGGCCTGTGGGCCCTGACAAGGGATGGGCCCGCGGGAGCAGCCAGAGGTGCCCGCGGGGCCTGGAAGCTGTGGTGAAGCCGGTCCCAGCAGCTCTGTCCTGGAGCCGCCCTGGGCCAGTGTGGCGCTTGTGGTGGTCCCGCGCCCCCGGTGCCTGTGAGCATGGTGTCTGGGGACCAGAGCAGGTCCTCAGGAAATACTCGAGGCGTCTGAGCTCAAGCTCTCATCCAGTTTTCTCCACTCTCTGAAGGAAGGTGGGTCCCCCTCTCCAGGACTCTGGCCTGTCCTCTGTGCGACTCTGCCCTGGCCCAGGCTGGCCGTGCAGAACACGACTTCTGTCCTTCTGTCACAGCCCAGGGTGTTTGGCTGCTGGGGCCCCTGGGGGCGGGTGGGGGCAGGCCACACGCGCCCCCAAGGCTGGGCCGGCTCCGAGTCTGAGCTTCCCCCCCCCCCCCCGACAACAGACTTTCACGGCTAGCCCTGTTGTGGCCACGGGGCTCCTGCAGCCCCCTGGTGCGGTGCCTCTTCTGGAAGTAACGGTGGACGGAGGGGGCTGTTTCTGCCAGCTGGCGTGGGCCTCGGATCGAAGCAGGGGGGGATTCAGAGGGAAAGGTAATCGCAGGAAACTTCCTGTGCCCTGGGCGTCCACCACGTGGTTGACACAGAGACCCATCCTAGAAAGCCCACTGGGAATTTTCCCGGGCAGCCCCTGGGGGTTGCGGGGGGAGGCTCAGGACTGCTCCAGAGAGAGGCTGCGAGGGTTAGCCTGCCTCTGGGGAGACACTGGGTGAGAGAGGAGGCGCTTTCCGGAGCTCCAGGACCCGCGACCCTGCCCCCAGATATCGCCCTGCTGGGTTCTGAGACCCGCCTCCCCATCTCAGCGTTTCAGTACCATGCTGTGTCTTAGCGGTAGCGCCGCGGGCCTGTGAGAGGGTCACCGCCTGCTCCTGAACTGACAGTGCTGCTTTTAGTCGCTGGGGTAGTCGTCTCCAGCTACTAGGTGAGAAACCCCCCAGATGTGGGCGCTGCTGCGGGAGGGGCCGGTGTCTTAGCTGCTCACGGCACAGAGGCTGGGTCCTCCGTCTCCACGCTGGCCTGGGGCAGGGGCAGGGAGCGGCATGGCCTTGCAGCTGCCCCCAGCTCAAGGGCAGTCTTCCTGCACATGTAGAGCAGGCCTCCTGGAGAGCGGGGTGGGGGTGGGGTTCTAGAGCTGAAGGCAGGTGGCAGAGGGCGCTCAGGGGCCCATTTGCCAGGGACCCTGCTGGCCTGCGTCCTGGCCAGCAGCCACGGAGGCTGCCTGCCCCCCCGAGCCAGGCAGGCCCAGCTGTGACAGGGTGCAGGGTCCCCACAGTTACGATGACGTAGACACGACTTGGGGAGACGCAGAACACGCTGGGGCACCACAGACGGGAGGGGCGGGGCAGGTGTGACAGACTGAAACGGAAAGAGTCCTGGGGCTGGGCCCCCTACAGGACCCCGAGCAGGGAGAAGACAGTACACGGTCACGGCACGTTCTCGACTTGACGCTGAGGGCCACAGGCGTGCGTGCGGGGGGTGAGACAGACACCGGTCGCCCCTTACCCTTCTTCTTCCGGACGGAAGCTTGCAAACAGAAAGGGGAGTGTGAGTCCCGTGGCGGCAGTGCTGCCTCGCTGGGGGCGGACTGCCCACCACGCGCACCCCTGGCTCTGGGCACACGCGGGTGGGCAGGGATGCACTGTCTACGCTGTCCTGGGACCTGCCGGCTTGTGGCCTGCCTTTTCTGACTTGCTCTCTGGCAAACTTGCCTCCCGTGGGGACAAGGGGCTTTCCTCTCACTCAGCACCCGCCCCTTCCTGGCACCCCGCCAACTGGACCGCGTGAGCCGAGGCAGCTCATAGGAAGGACCCTCACAGCGCCCTGAGCTGCGCCCCCTAAAGGTGACCTGCCCGCGGGTCCTCCTGGGGGGAGCCCGCGTGGCACATGCTGCCTGGCTTTGGAGAAGCACGGGTGATAGTTCACACTGTCATCCCTGTCGGGGGCTGGGCCCGGCCTGGGGTTCAGGGGGCGTTTCCTGGAGAGTCCTGTGTGGGCATGGAGGGGCCAGAGGAAAGGGGCTCTGGGCGAACTCGTGGCTCTGGGCGAACTCGTGGCTCTGGGTGGAGGTGGGCAGCCCCACAGCACTGCTGCCCTTTTCTAGAAGACCTAGGCCTCCAGCTGAGCTGCAGATCCTAGACGCAGGACATGGTGACAGGTGAGGGGGCCCTCGCTGGGAGACAGCCTGGGGAGGACAAAGTGTGGGAGACCCTCCCAAAAGAGCTGCAGGGAAGAAGGGGCTGCTCGGTACGAGGAAAGGGCCAAAGGAGAGGGTCTCCCCCTGAAGGCTGGGACCAGGTGGCAGCGACAGCAAGTGAGGATGCTCAGACTCCCAGCCCCTGGACCAGCTGGGCCTGACGATTTGTTCTGTGCCCCCGTAACCTGCCCTGGGCAGAGCTCACAGATGCTTCCCCTCCCTGCCCACCGAGCCGTCTCAGCGGAGTAAGCCGTCAGTCCACTCGCCCACTCCCGTGTGGTCAGAGCAGCCTCCTCCTGGAGGTGTCCCTGGGCGCCGTGGTGACACCCAGCGTGGCGTCTAACCGGCACCCGGAGTCATCCCTCTTCATCAGCCACGCGGCCGCTAGACCCAGGGCTCACGTTGCTCTGCGTATCCTTCCCCAGGCCACGTGGTGGGGTCCAGCGGCCACAGCCCTCTGTGCTTTGCAGTCCTTTCGAGAAGGCACCAGGAGCTCCCTCCACTTGGCCTGCAGCCCCCCAGGCCCGCCAACCCCTCTGCCATCTATGCCAGACGCCAGGGCCGCAGCTTTCTGGTCTGAGCCACACAGTGGGAAAGATTCTGGGGGGAACCCTAGACGACGGGGGGGCTGCTTGGGGGGAGGGGCCACAGTGGGGCAGCTTACCTTTATCCACTAGTGAGAGGCCCAAAAATTCAAAACAAAACAATGTTAGACGAACCAAAAGGAGGTTAGGCGAAACTACTAACCACCCCCGAAGCTGGCAGGGCCCCAGCGGGCCAGCGTGGGAGCGCCGCGCACGGGGGCGTTTCCTGACCCCTCTCCGGGTGTCGGGGCCAGGAGAGGGGTGAGCGAGCAAGCAGAGGGCCATGCAGAGGCTGGGGCAGCCCGGACGTGGCACTCACCGAGCTCCTCCAGCTCCGAGGTCATGGACTTGGAGCGCAGCGTGAGGGCCGTGGTCGGGGCGCGCTTCGGGGGTGGAGGAGCTTGGGGGGCAGACAGGAGGGAGGGAGGTGAGGGCCGGGCCCCAGTGCCGCCACCCCCTGCCCCTTCCAGAACAGACGGCAGGTGGGGCCCCTGGACCTGCTGGAAAGGCTGAGATGGGGCCTCCCCCTGGGTGGGGAAGCTGGTACCGGAGGTCCCGACGTGCTTCTCCAGTCTCTTTCCTGCCGGGGAGTGGCTCTGGCCTGCTCCCGGCGCCCCTCTGCAGGCCTTGCTCAGCCCCAGTGTCCCCCAGCTGTGACCTCCCTTGGGAAGGAGGGTGGGCCCGAGGACCTCTCCGTTCCACGGGCCCAGGCTGCATGCCATCACAGTGACCGATACAGGTCAGTTTGGAGCGGGAGCCCCCAGGCCCCTGTCTGCTGAGCACAGCCCTGGCCTGAGGCCGCCCACCACTCCCTGTGGGCCAGCCCGAGTCCCCTCCTAACCTCCTTTTCTGACTTGTTTCCTACTCTGGGGCAGGGGGAACGGGACCCCCCACCCCCAGTGGCAGATGGGGCACACCTCGCAAGTGCCTGAGCACAGGGGGCTGGGGGGGAAGAGCCCTGCCCCCCACCCACCCTTCGGGCAGGGCTGGCGGCCGGGAGGGCACCTTTCTTCCTGGCCGTGTCGTCTGGGTCGAGATTCCTGGTCACTGTGACCACCTTGAGGACGAGGTGATTCCCTCCCTGGCGGATCATGTTCACCACCTGCCGGTGGCCGACCTTCACGACATTCTCGTCGTTAACCTGTGGGGAGAGAGGGCAGGGCGGTGAGCTAACGGGATCCCAGCGCCCAGCTGGAGGGGGGCACACGTGGGCAGGCCCCGTGGGAGCGAAGGTGCCTTCGGAAAACCGAGCAGAAGCCGCGCGGCCTGGAGGGTGAGGCCGGGCCTCCTGCAGCCCAGAGCTGGTCACCGGCCGGGGCCGCTTTCTGGGAGTGAACGTCCCTGCGGCTGCTGTGAGGAAGGCAGACTGGGCTCGGAGCAGGGCCTCCTTGATGGCCCAGGCCCCATCCCCTCCCAGGTGGGCCCTGGCACCTCCTGTCCGGACCCCAGCTCCTGGTGTGAGGGCCGGGCACGGAGGGCGGCACAGAGAGCGAACCCACAGGAGGTGGGGTCCATGGCGGCTCCAAGCACTGTCTTCGAGGAAAAAAAACCGCCCTAATGATCGAGAACTGATAAGCACTGAATCCTGCCCAGGCTTGCGGTCGCCAGTCCACGTTTTGCTGTACTTCTTTCTCCCGCTGTGGATTTCTTAAAAGCCGTCAAAGTGCAGTGTAGCCACAGACAGAAGAGTCAGCAGGGTTTGGTGAGGCTTCACGAATCCAGCACCCCACGCAACCAGACCCCAGCGGGCGCACCAGGTGCCCGGCTCTGACGACCAGGACCCAGGCGAGCGGGTCTGATCATCTCTGCGGGCCTCTGCAGGCCAGCTCGGTCTGCTTCACCCCGGCTCTCCCGGGGCCCAGGAACCCCTTCAGGCCTGGACGGGCAAACCAGACAGCTGGCCCCCGGGGAAGGGCAGTTCAGGAGGCTGCCTGGGAGGGGGAGATGCGCCCGGTTCCAGGCGGCAGCCGCAGTCTGTGCAGTGACTCCTAGCGGCTCTCCTGTTCACTGATTGTCTCAGAGTGCGATTAGGGAGCCAGATGAATTCAGGAAGTAAGAAGTGCGGTGGAGAGTTGGGCCAGGAGAGGGACGGCTGTCCCCGAGCTTGCCAGGGTGGAAGAACGGGCCCAACTCAGCCAGACCACAGCTACCCGGGACACGCAATCCGAGGCACATGGGTCTCCCTCCCTTGCGTCTCTCCTCCCACAAGTGCGCTGAGACAGCAGTGCTCGTTCATTAATTCCAGCCACCACTCTTGCTCTGAGGGCCCTCAGTCCAGGAGGTACAGGGGGTGGACGGTCCGTCCCCACCCTCCGGGGGCTTACATTCTCATGGGGGAGTCGGACGGCATGGAAGTCAACGAACAATGTCAGCTCAGCTGTGCTGAGTGCCACCCGAGAAAGCAGGGCCGGTGAGAGAGGGGCAGGCGCTGTGCACAGGCATTGGGTCGTGGTGATGGGGCACCGGACAGCCGGCGCAGCCAGGGCCGGGCTCTGAGGCGAGCATGAGCCTGGCGCGTTCGTGGGACAGCAAGATGGCCAGGGGCCCAGAGGGCCAGAGCAGTGTGAACCCAGCGGGGAGGAGGGGGTAGAAGAAGAGCCTGGGTTCTGAGAGGCCCAAGGCCCACTCAGCGAGGCCCTGAGTGCCAGCTGAGACCTTAGGCTTTGAGCGTGAGAGGGATGTGGCAGACTGATGTTTCAGGAGCGTCAGTCACTTGGGATGGGAGGAGGGGGTGGGGCAGAACCCGGGCTGGGAGCACGGGCTGCTTGGACCGGAGGGAGGCAGGAGGGGTGGGGAGACCTGGTCAGGTCTGGAACCATGGGACGCGGCGACGTGGGTTGTGTGGGACGGAGCTGCCCGAGGCCCTGGTGAGATGCCTGCAGCACAGACGGCCCCCGGCCGCCCACCCGTCAGGCCTCGGTGGCCAGCCCAGTGCGAGGAGGGCGGACCGAGAGGAGGACCGCATCCTGCCGCTGACGGGCGGGCCCCTGCGCTATTCGTGATGGGTCAGTGCAGGCATGGGGAGGGGCTCAAAGACCCCCCAAGGACGAGCGCGACATCTGCTCCAGACGGAAGGAGCAGCTTCTCAAGCCCACAGTGGGTAGCAGCCCCTGCCACGGAGCCCACCCTGACCGTGGGCCCCTCACGCTCTTCTTTCCCCTTCCGTCTCCCCTCAGCCACACCCAACTTAAGTCCACACGCTGCTTTGCAAGTAAAGAAGCTCTGGACGAAGGCCGGCCCCCAGAGCAACACGCACACCAAGGCCGGAGCCGCGGCTGCACAGGTGGCGCTTCAGCAGCGACAGCATGGAGGTGTCAGGTGGCTGTGCTGGGACGCACATGAATGCCCTCTTCCAAGAAGGCACAGAAACACCAGCAGCACAGTTCAGCCTGGAATCAGTAAAAAGCCCGTGACCAGCAAGGCGGGATGGGAACATGCAGCTCCGTCCTCCTCCCAGCACAGAGGGACGGAGAGCAAAGAGCAGAGCTGCAGTTTAGTTTCCAGCCTTCTAACAAACTGAAACTTCAGTTTAACCAGAACGGGACTGTGGAGCCAGCTACCATCCTTAAAGCAGACGCTCCACATTGCTCGTGTGGCGACAGGAACCTCGGAGACCGAGTACGTGAAATGCTTGCTGTTCCTCAGTTGCCCACTGAACTCTCATGGTCCCTCAAAAACCAAAACAACCCCAAAACACACACACACCACACTGGGCCTACAATTCTGGCGTGCTGCCACCAGGAGGTGTGTGCCTTAAGCAGCCACCACGTTTACAGGTGAAGCCAAGTCCTGAAGATACAGCCGTGGAGCAGGTCCAGTTACCTGGAAGAGAGTACCATTCCCTCCACTGCGTCATTCTCACATACAGGGTGCGATTATGCAGGGAGTAAAGCACGGCCACATCCCGGCAGAGGGCAAGAATACCAGCCTGGCCACCACCTTGGTTCAGGGAACTTCTGCCTGCCTTTACACACTTTCATATCTTCCTAAATAATTCTCTAATTAATTCCACTTAAATTGTTACTGGAAATATCAAGCTTGTATGTGTACATAGTTTAAAGAGGCAGAATTCTACAAGGCTTGTTACAAAGCCAACAGGACCTCACCACCTAGCCCCATTTCTCATTCCCAGAGCCTTCAACCAATTCTTTCTATACCCATCGCTGCACCTCTCCCCATGCTGCTACTTGATGCGTTAATTTTAGGTATCATCTGCTGACACACCACCACTGAAAATGATTTTCAGTGAAAATCACTGAAAATTTGAGGTTGGAGGGTAGGTAAGGTAAAGTAAGCTCCTAAGACTAACTCTTCTGCAGGTAACAACTGTAAAGTCTGGACAGAATATAGTCCCTCATCCTCAAACCCAAACC
Organism: Delphinus delphis; assembly: GCF_949987515.2. Taxonomy (NCBI): domain Eukaryota; kingdom Metazoa; phylum Chordata; class Mammalia; order Artiodactyla; family Delphinidae; genus Delphinus; species Delphinus delphis. Next base: position 107,301,852 of record NC_082690.1, read on the forward strand.
AACAAAAACAGTTCCTCGAAAGCTCTGGAACATGAACAAAGGTAGGCAGATTTTGGGTGGGAGTGGAAAAGCGGAAGCTTTGGGCCATGGACACAGAGTGGTGTGAGTTACCTGATGCTCTGGTAGAAACCGCAGCCTTTCTGGTTTGAGAAATCAGAGGACAGAGCCCTTTGTGTCCACAGCGGCCAAAGCGAGGGGTGAATTCCAGAGAGGAGAGGGCCAGAGAAGAGTAGTTCCGTGTTCTGTGTGTACACTCTTCCCAAGTCTGTGGTTGACATCTGAACTATGTGTGCACAGGGCCAGCTCCAAATAGCTTGCAGATAAGGCTGGAAAGCACCCGAACTGGTCCTTGAGCAGCTGCCGCAGCAGGCTGGACAGTTTGCATGCGAGTGTAACCAGGGCAGCTGTCAACTACGGCAAAAACACCGGCACTCAAGCAAGAAGTGTAACAGAGTCTACAGTTGCCACAGCGTAACACTCACAACATTCAGGATACGATACCAACTTACCTGATGAATCCACAGGTGACCAAGGTGTTGGAATTATTAGACGAGGACTTTAAAGCAGCTATTATAACAATACTCAGCTGGGTAAAAGAAAATATACTCTTAATGCATGAAAAATAGGAAATTCAGCAAAGAAAAAAAATGAGAAATGTTACAGCTAAAAAAAACAGAGTATCTGAAATTTAAAAAAGCACTGGATGGGTTTAATAGCAGAATGGATATGACAGTGCAAAGAGTGAACTTCAGTACAGAAACAGGACTTATCCAATATGAAGAGAGAAAAGATTTTCAGAAGTGAACACAGTGTTAAGGACTCGTGGGACAATGTCAGAAGGAGGTCTAACATAATGATAATTAGAGGCCCAGAAGGGGACAATAATCAGAGTCCCAGAAGAGACAGAGAAAATGGGTCAGAAAATGTGATGGCCGAAAAGTTCCCCAGTTAGGTGAAGGGACACTAATGTACAGATTCAAGAAGCTCAGTGATTCCCAAGTATGATAAATACCAAGAATATCATGTCTAGGCACATTACAGTCAATCTGCTGAAAGCCAGAGAAATCTTAAAGCAGCCAGAGAAGGACATGTTACTTACACAGGAACCGTGACTTGAGCTACTGTGGACCTCACATCTGAAACCATGGAGACAAGAAGAGCCTGGAACAGCATTTTAAAACTGTAAAAGGAAAACAGTCGTCAACCTAGAATTCTGTAACCACTGAAAGTATCAAGAAGGAAGGCAAAATAAAGACCTTTGTAAACAAATGCTAACCAAGAGAATTCCCTGCCAGCAGACCTGTACTACAGATATGCCAAAGGAAGTTCTTCAAGCTGGAGGAAAATGATGAAGGATCTTCAGAAGGCACGAAGGACATGAGAAGTGATAAATGCCTGGGCAAAATATAAAAGATTATGTTCATTCTCATTAAAAAATAGATACGACCGTTTTAGGCAGAAATGCTGTTGTTTTGTGGGGTTTATAAAGTGAGTAGATGCAATACCTTAGACAGATGTAGCATAAAGGAAGGCAGGAGTGAGGCAGATAGACCTGTACGGCTGCCAAGTTTTTATACTTCGCGTGAGTGTGCAGTGTGAATTCCAAGTGGACGGAAGAGTTAAGGATGTGTACTGTAATCCTAGAGCCACCACTAAAGAGAATGTAAAGAACTACAGCTAGAAGCAGATAAAATGGAGTTCTAAAAATAGATAATCCAAAACAAAGCAGAAAAGAGAGAACAGAGGAAATCTGAAGAGAAACAAACCGAACTGGCACACCTGTGCCGAACAGCGTCAATAATTAAATTAACGGGCTAAAGCTCCAGTTGAAAAGCAGAAGCGATGAAAACAGATTTTAAAAAAGACCGAAATGTGCTGTGTGTGCCCTTGACACAGACTGAAAGTAAATCAGTGGAAAAAGGATTTCCCGTAGATGGAGTGGCTGTGTTAATATATGACAATAATAGGCTCTATCCACTTTGCAAAAAGGTAAACGTGGAGTTAGGATCCAGAAACTCCACTCCAAGTATACTCGCAAGAGAACTGAAAACATGTGCTCACACAAATACCTTTACCCAGAAGTTCATAGCGGCATTCTTCATAGTAGCCAAAAACGGGGCTGGAGGAATGAGCCCCTTGATGGGCATGAGGTTCCTTTCTGGAGTGACAAAGTGTTCCAAAGTTAGACTAGTGATGGTTGCAGAACCGTGAATATATTAAAATCCACTGGACTGTGTAATTCAAGAGCTTGAAATTTTAAGGTACGTAATGTATGTATCAACAGAGCTGGAAAAAAACAGACTTAAGAGCAAAAGAAATAAAATGGGATATTTCATAACGATACAAGAGGTCATTCATAAGGAGGACATAACGGTCATAAACATTTATGCAGCTAGTAACAGAGCCTCAACATAATGAAGCCAGATTTGACAGAATTAAAGAAATAGGCAACTCTGCAAACGTAGGAAATTTTAATGCCCCCATCTCAAATGGATGAAACAGCTAGACGGAGAAGGAGCATGTTTCCCTTGGTCCAGGTTTTCTGAAATTTGCTGATATGCCTCGGTGTGTCTCTGTTTTCATCTCTTATACTGGGTACTCATGAATCCCTTTCCATCAGGAAACTTGCATTCCTCCATTCTAGAAAGTTTCCTTCAGTTATTTCCTGAACATTTCTGTCATTTTCTCTCATTCTCTCTCTCTCTGTCTCTCTCTCTCTCACTCGCTCCTCTCTCTCCTCTCTCTCTCTCTCAAAAAATTTTGGCCTCACTGCGCAGCATGCGGCATCTTAGTTCCTCAACCAGGGATCAAACCAGCGCCCCCTGCAGTGGAAGCACGGAGTTTTAACCACTGGACCGCCAAAGACCCTCATTTCCTCTTTGAGGTACACTTATTTAGCACATGGTGGACCTTCTGGACTGGCCCTCTAATTATCTTTCCTCTCCAACTTTCCACATCTCTTTCTGGGAGATTCTTTTCAATTTATCTTTCAATCTATCAAAATGTTCATATCTGCTATATTTTTAATTTCAAGAGCTCTTATTTTGTTCTCTGTTAGTTTAAAAAAGAGCATTTTGTCCTTATTGCAAGGATGCAATATCTTTTTTTATCTCACTGATCATATTAACAATGTCTTTTCATAATCGTACTCTCCCTGCATAGTCTCCTTTTTTTCCCCCATAGTATGTTTATTTTGGGCTTTCTCTTTCATATTAATTCTTTCATCAATGTCATATTTAAGGAAGACCCCTAAAGAGCTGATTTCTATCCCAGCCAGTTATTTTGTGAATACTGACAAACTGATCCTAAACTTTATATGGAAAGGCAAAAGACCCAAAATAGCTACTGCAGTATTGAAGACGTACAAAGTCAGGTGCCTGACATTGCCTGACCTCAAGACTTACTACAGAACTTCACCAATCAAGTATTGGTGAAAGAATAGACAAATAGACCAACAGGATAGAACAGATGGCCCAGAAATAGACCCACACAGATCCAGTAGCTGATCTTTGACAAAGGAGCAAAGGCAATTCAATGGACAAAAGATAAATCTTTTCAACAATGGTGCTGGAACAATGGGGACAGCCACATGCAAAAAAAAAAAAAGAGAAGAAACTAGACACAGACCTTACACCTTTCACAAAAATTAACCCCAAATGGGTCACAGACCTAAACGTAAAACACAAGATTATAAGATAATGTAAAAGAAAATCTAGGTGACCTTGAGTTTAGCAATGACTTCTCAGGTAAAACACCAGAAGCACTATTCATAAAAGAAAAAACTGATAAACAGTCCATTAAAATGAAAACCTGCTCAGCAAAATACACTGTCAAGAGAATGAGAAGACGATCCACAGATGGGGAGAGAAGTTTTGCAAAACACGTATCAGATAAAGGACCAGCGTCCAAAATACACAAAGAACTCTTAAAACAATGAGAAAACAACCCATAAAAATTGGGCAAAAGATCTGGCTATCTCACCAAAAAAGATATACAGATGATCAATATCCTATGTCATCAGGGAAACGCAAGTTAAAACAACAACGAGATACCACCGTGCACCTACTAGAGTAGCCAAAATCCAGAGCCCTGACACCACCAAACGCTGGCAAGGACGTGGAGCCCCAGGAACTCTCATTCGCTGCTGGTGGAAGCGCTACAACGGTACAGCCACGTGGTAGACGGTCTGGCAGCTTCTTACAAAACCGAACATACCGTTTCCGTGTGACTCAGCCCTCAGGCTCCTCGGTGATCGTTCACCCCAGTAAGCGAAAACCTGTGTCCACGCAAAACCCTGCACGTGCATGTTCATAGCACCTGTACTCATAATCGCCAAAACTTGGACACAACCAAGATGTCTTTCAGTAGGTGAGTGGATGAACTGTGATACGTCCAGACGACGGGACTGTTATTCAGTGATAAAAAGCAGCGGACTGTCAAGCCACAGAAGGACATGGGGGAACCTTAAGTGCACCTTGCTAAGTGAAAGAAGCCCATCTGAAAAGGACACACATCGTATGATGCCAACTACATGATACTCTGGACAAAGCAAAACTGCAGAGACCATAAAAAGATCAGCGGTTCCCAGGGGTTGGGGGGAGGGAGGGAGGAACAGGTGGAGCACAGGAGATTTTTAGAGCCGTGAAATTATTATTCTGTATGATACTGAAATGGGGGGTAGGTGACATTATACATCTGTCCAAATCCATAGAGTGTACAATGCAAAGAGGGAGCCCTAATGGAAACTGTGGACTTCACTTCATAACAATGTATCAGCATTGTATAGTATTATATCATTATCGGTTCATCAATTGTAACGAGTGTACCACGCAACAGCAAGATGTTAAAAATACGGAAATGGGTAGGTGGGGAGGGGTAAGGGAGTATGTGGGAACTCTTGTACCTTTCACCCTATTTTTTTTCCTGTAAATTAAAACTATCAGGAAAAAAAGTCTATTAATTAAAAAGGAAGCTCATTTCTACAGTCTTTTATTATGGAAAATTGTCCCACAAATAACCAAGAGCAGAGAGACCATTATTCTGGACCACCGCGGCCTTGTCCGCCAGTGCCAGCATCGACAGGCTGGAGCAGTTCCAGTGCCTCTACGCGCCCCGCCGCCCCGCCCCGCCCCGCCCCCGCCATGGAGCAAGTCCCAGCCTCCTCTCGCCCTGCCTGAAAGCAATCCAGGCCGCTTTGTGTTAAAAGACAAAGTCTCACACTAAAAGCACAGCCGCAATACCACGATCACACCTGCAAGGTAACTCTCAATCCTCATATCACCAAGTACTCCAGCAGGCTGGAGTTTCCCTGACTGTCTCGTAACTGTCCCCAAGTATACAGCTGGTTCGCTGGAATCAGGAGCTGAACACAAGCCGCACGTTGTGTCTGTTGGCATGGGTCTTTTCTACTCTGTGGGGTTCCCCATTCCTTTTTTTTTTTTATTTTTGCGGTACGCGGGCCTCTCACTGTCGCGGCCTCTCCCGTTGTGGAGCACAGGCTCCGGACGCGCAGGCTCAGCGGCCATGGCTCACGGGCCCAGCCGCTCCGCGGCATGTGGGATCCTCCCGGACCGGGGCACGAACCCGTGTCCCTTGCATCGGCAGGCGGACTCGCAACCACTGCGCCACCAGGGAAGTCCCCAAACTTTTAATTTTTAGAATGGTTTTAGATTTACAGAAAAATTGTGAAGATAGCATGGGGAATTCCCATATGCCTGCCTCCAGTCTCCCCTATTACGAACACGTTACATTAAGACGGTACATTTGTCATAATCAATGAACCAATGTTGACACACTGTTATTAACTAAAGCCCACGTTTTATTCAGATTTCCTTAATTTTTACCCAGTGTCCTTTTCTGCCCCAGGACGACACATGACGGTTAGGCTCCTCTGGGCTGTGACAGCTCAGACTTTCCTCGTTTTCGATGACCTTGACGGTTTTGAGTACCCGTCAGGTGTCTTGTGTACTATCCTGTCTACTGGGGACTTTCCCCACGATGGGGAGGAAGTGCCTTCTCATCCCATCACATCAGGCACACGGCTGGTCCCTGCGCTGGTGCACGTGCTCACCTGGCTGAGGGCTGCTTGTCAGGTTGTCCCCTGTGAAGCTAGTCTCTCTCCTCCTTCCCACCCGGTCCTCTGGAAGGAAGTCACCGTGCACAGCCACCCCCAAGGGGTGGGCAGTTAAGGCCGTCTCTTTGAGGGCTGACTTTCCACATCAGTTTTAGGGATTCTTCTGCAGGGAGAGTTGTCTCTTCTTGTGTATTATTCCGTGGTTCGTTTCTGTCAGCAGGACTCGTGGATTAGCACCCAGTACTGCTTTACCTGGTCACTCAGATTGCTCCAGCTCGTGCCGTCGGGAGCTGCTGTGTCCCTGAGGCCTGCCTCCTTCCTGTGTTTTTGCACCATTTCCTTTCTTTCTGGCCCCGCAAGAGGCCCTGGGCTCCTGTTCCTTTTATGCTCCACTATCCCACATGTGCTCAGTGGGGCCCCTTCACAGCCACTCCTGAGACCTTTTTATGTGACTGTGAACGTCTTCAATACCGTCCTTGCTTGCTGGTGACACAATGTATTCAAGGCTCTTCGTGAATTTATAGATAATTTTAGCTGAAATTTAGAATAGCAGGGGTTTTCCTTCTTTGATTTTATATCTGTATCCCTTTCTCCGTGCTAAAAATCTGGGTTCCTAATGACTGACATTAAGGTAATGACTTCTTTTCTTTTTTTTTTTGCGGTACGCAGGCCTCTCACTGTTGTGGCCTCTCCCGTTGCGGAGCACAGGCTCCGGACGCGCAGGTTCAGCGGCCACGGCTCACGGGACCAGCCGCTCCGCGGCATGTGGGATCTTCCCGGACCGGGGCACGAACCCGTGTCCCCTGCATCGGCAGGCGGACTCTCAACCACTGCGCCACCAGGGAAGCCCGGTAATGACTTACTTTCTTGCCCTGTTATCTGTCTTTCTGTCTGTCCGTCCGCCCATCCATCCATCCATCTATCACCTATCTGTCCATCTACCATCTATCTATTATCTATCCATCTACCTATCATTTATCTATCTTCTATCATATCTATCATTACAATCATTAGATAGTTTCAGGCTAACAATATCATTATCGTTACTAACAATATAATTACTGAAAAGAGCTTAAGATTTCAGTGTGCAGCGATACACGAACTGTCACTTGAAATAATTTCCCCGTTAATGCCCTTAGTTTAATTTGTGGTTATGTTCATTTCTATTATTTTGGTTTTGATTTTTTAAATGTCGATTTAGTTGTGAAGTATTCACCCAATTTCATAATCTAATCTACAACAATTTGTATTCAGAAGCCTTTTCTTTCTCTTCGTGTGCTCTGCGCCCAAGGCAACGTTAAATTAAAAAACATTTGTGTGTGTGGATCATCCTTCCATTAAAAAGAAGAAACGAGAAAATACCTGTGTGTTCCTGTATACGTGTGTCCATGCACATGCGTGTGTCTGCTCCCCTTCTGACCACACTTCTCTCGCCCTTGCCTCTTCCTGACAACGAGCCCTGGAGGCAGTGCCGGGCGGCGCGCAGAGACGCTCTGATCCCTGCCAGCACTTCGGTTCTCCGCTGGGAGGAATCCCCGGGGTTCCTTCATCTGACGGGGCCCCATGTGACCTCCGTCTCCAGAGGACCCGGGTGCTGCCAGCCCTTGGCCTGCGGGGGTCCCGCGGGGCAGTTCCACCTCAGCTCGCTCTCCCCACTGCAGTCCAGGAGCGTACACTCTGGGGTCTCTAAGTCTGCGTGCCATCAGGCTTCCAAAATCCTGTTTCAGCCCCTTGCCTTGGGTGGTTTACACTTCAGAAGGCAGTGCAGGTGCGGCCCTCAGCAGCTGTCTAACTGGTCGTCGCCAATCAGGTCCCTGAAAACCCCTCTACGGGGAAAGGTGCACGTGGGACAAAACTCACAAGGCGCCAGCGGGCAGACTCCCCCACTGCGGTCGGGCCGTTGCCCTCCCCGAGGGCAGCCACCGCGAGCCACGTCTTGCGTGTCCTTTGCGGGGTTGTGTGAGCACGTGCAGGAGTTCGGGGCATAATTAATTCCTAGCTTGCCTCAAACCACGGGTTATTCAAACCCCGATCTTGTTTCCTCTTGATTAGAACGCGGTCCCTCCAGACCTGGGCCCCTCCCCTGCTCAGGCTCCGATGCAGGCTGGCCAGCCACCTGCTGTGTGCCGTTCCCTCAGCTGTACCACTGTGGTGGGACCGGGAGAGGGGAGGGAGAAAGGCGCCATCCCCTCCTGCAGGGTAACTGTCTGCTTTACCCGACCGGGCGGATCACTCCTGGGACCACTTCGAGAGAAGAGGAGGGGCCCCCAGGCGGGTCAGGAGCTGGGGCCCCAAATGCCGTGGCCCGCCTCCCAGCAGCCACAGTTGCTCCTGGCAACGTCACACCCCCTTTAAAGACGCTGCACGCAAGGCCCCACGTGGGGGGCAGAGGCTTCCTGTACCAGCGAGCCCAAGGACCCAGCATCCCGGCGTGGGCTCCAGCCGGCCGCTTCCTTCCTGCCCTCGCCGAGCAGCGAGGCACGTGGCAGTGCCGTGGGCGTGTGTCTGTGTTCACTCAGGCTGGCGTGTGGCTCTGCACGCGTGGAGGGCCTGTCCTGAGCTGAGCTTCACACCTCAGCGTGCAGCATGGTGGCGGGGGCCGTTACAGATACAGATTCCCAGCACCGCACAGCAGCAGGCGCCCAACAAATATTTGGGAGGGTGGGAAAACACTGGGGGTCGGAACGCCGGGTTCGGGTTCCAGCTTCCTGTTTTCCAAGCGAGACAGTGATGCCGGATGGGGCTTCGAGACCAGGAGCTCCGGCGGCAGCACCGGGAGAGCGAGTCCCACCCGTCTCCACGAGGACACGATGTGGGTGGGTGTGTGACATCAGTGTCGGCAAAGCTGAGGCTCGGCTCTTCCAGGAAAGGGTCCCCCCCCCGACACCCCTAAATGGCTTCTCCCACGGGACGCTCGCAGGCCAGCCTTTCTCATTCGGGCAGGCTTTGTCTCCAGCCGTTTCTCCTTCTCGGCTGTTCTACCTGTGTCCCCCTCTGCCGGCATCCAGACGTTCATCACTTCCTGTGTCGGAGGCAAAGCTGGGGCTGAGCTGGGCATGGGTCGGGGGCTTTGGGGGCTCTCAGCCCATTATGCTGTCTTCCTCCAGGTGAACATCCAGCATTGAGGGCAAGGCAGTGGAGGGGTGTTGGACGGAGGCCGAGTGGGGAAGCAGGCTGCCCTTTTATCGCGGTGCCCTTCATCCCCGCGCCCTCCACCGCCGCTGCTCAGGGAGGCATGGGGGCAGCTCCAAGGCCCACGTGAGGCGCGAGGACCCAGAGGCCCAGGCGTGGTTCCTGGAACACGGAGGGGCCAGGCCGTCTCCACAGCGTTGCTAGCAACCCAAACCCAGAGCGAACATGAAGTGAGCACCTGTGGAGCGGCCCTGTGCTGGGGACTTGCCACGGTTATGTCACTGGATCCCGCGGGCAGTACGCCAGCAGCCCACACGCACAGTCCGGCCTCAGGGCTATGCCGGATCTGACTCTGCCGAAACCGGCCGCAGAGCCAACCAACCCGACATCCCACGAAGCGTCTCGCTGCCCCTGCACGGGTGACATCGTGGGGCTTGGGTCTGGTGAGCAGGAAGCAGCAAGTTCTCCCGACGCCTTACAAACAGGAGGGAGGGAGGTGAACCCCACAGAAACGCAGGGGCCGTCGGCTCTGAGACGCTCTGGGGCTCCGTGGTCTGAACGCGTTAGGACTCCACACACGCGGGCACGCACGAGGCCCGGCAGCCCGTCTGGAGGCAGCGTGTGCCACGTTTGAGCGTGTGTTCCCCACATGCCTCCAAAGCCCTCTGTGAGGCTGCCGCTGAGTGGGGACCAGGGTGGGAGTGTGGACAGCCTGCAGCGAGTCCCAGGCTGCAGGGCAGGCCCCTCGGCCACGTGGCCGCACTGTCCGGGGTTTCCAGTGATGCTGAGAGCAGGCCCCATGACAACGGGGATGCTGGGTGGACCGTCCCTAGAGCACAGAGGGGGTCCCGGCGCAGAGCCCGGGTGCCACGGAGCAGACCGACACCCTTCTCTGCAGATGACTCTTCTCCTTCTGAGAAGCACCCACTGGCTCACTAGGGGCCCCGAGGGGTTGAGGCCAGAGCGGTGGTGCCACCCGCTAAGGCTCACTCGGCGGAGGCGGTGGTGCAGCCGTTTCATCAGACGCCTCGATTAGTTCTGTGCCGGCCCCAAACCCGGGACCCCTCCTCTGTCTGGCCCGGCTTCCTCCAGCACGGCCTGGGGGCCTGGAGCCTTGGTCTGGGCACATCTGGCCCTTGACCCACACACCTCCCTCCACTGTCCAGGCTCTCCAGAAAGTTCCACCACCGCCCCCAGGACCCCTCGACTTAAGCCTCCCAAAGAGGGTGCGGGTGCCCTGCCTGGCTGCAGACTTCGGTGACCCCTACTGGGGACGGGCAGGTGCTGACGCTGGCCCCTTCCTCTGGGGCAGCCGCTGCCACCGCCTGGAGCTCATTCCGGAACAGCCCCCGTGGGTCCCGGAAGGGTGTGGGCTCAGGTGGGCCTAACTCAGGCTGGGGAATCCTAAAGTGGTTGACTTCCCGGTGTGTTTAAAATAATCGTTTTGCTCTTAACTCGGAAAGGCAATCGCTAGAAAAGGCCCTCCAGCTGCCTTGCGCACGGCACCGACGTGTGTAATTAAGAGTCGGCTGGGGCTGGCGAGGGGGCGCTGCTCCCTGGAGGCCCCGTGGCGGCAGCGAGCAGAACAGGGGCCACCTGCGCCCCACGGCCGGTGACTGAGACGTGAGATCACAGAGGAGGGGAAGCCGGTGACACGTGGCTGAGCCTGGTGCGGTCGGACGTGCCCAGGCCTCCAGGAGCGACCAGGCTCCTGGGCAAGCCGCCCCTCCTCTGACGGCCCGTGGGGACAGTGGCTGTACCCAGGGCGAGGCCGGGCGGCCAAGGGCACAGGGCCTCCCGGAGCCTCAGCTTCCTCGTGCAGAAGGGGACGACAGCGGAGCCTCGGGGAGCCATCCGTGGGTCAGGACCTGCCCCACCAGGCTTGACGGCAGTTCAGCACCTTGGGCAGGTTCCCCGGAAACCTTGAGTCTCCTGCGGGGGGTCACAAGGAGGCCGGCAGGGCCTCGAGCTGCGTGCCTGGCCTTGTGGCTCCCTGTCTGTGCTGGCGCTGGACGGGCTGGGAGAACTGGCCTGTGCCCCCCAGACCTCCAGGACCAGCTGAGCCCACTCCGGGTGGTGGGGGGCAGCCCTCAGAATCCAGGCCCCTCCCCCTCCACGGGTCGGGCCGAGCCCCACGGCTGAAGCCCACGGTGCAGGTGTCCGCCCGCCAGCGCCACCTGCCCAGTCCCAGGGTGGGTGCCCAGCACAGGGGGAAAAGCCTGGCTGGCCTCACAGCAGCCCCTGGGCCCCAGACCTGGCATCTCGGAGTCAAGCAATCTGAGCTCGAAGGCGGCCCCCCGACCCTGCAGGTCACGCTAGAACATAATAACAGCGCCTACTGTGAGCCAGCCTGGGGCTAGCATGACGTTGAATCCTCCGGACAGCTTGGTCAGCAGACGCTATTATTATCCCCATTTTATAGATGGGGGACCGGGGCCCAGAGAAGGTGAGCAGTTTGCCCAAAGCCACAGCGCCTGTAGTGGTGGCCGTGAGCACACAGTGGAACCAGGTGGTCAGGTACACGCCTAGGAGTGGAATTGCTGGGTCATACGGTGATTCTGAGTTTAACTTCTGAGCACCTTCCAAACTGCCCCCCAGCAGCTGCACCATTTGGCATCCCCACCAGCTGTGGACGAGGGTTCCGGTTTCCCTGCAGTAACGCCTCTTACTTTTTGCTCAGACATCCTGTTGGTGAGCGGTGGCATCTCACTGTGGTTTGCTTTGGAGTTCCCTAATGACTAATGATGTTGAGCGTATATAAGCCTTTTATATCAAGTATTTGTATCCGCAACATTGGAGCAGTGGAGTTTTGGGGTTAAAGTTCACGCAAACGGGCCTCCCTGGTGGCGCAGTGGTTAAGAATCCGCCTACCAATGCAGGGGACACGGGTTTGAGCCCTGGTCCGGGAAGATCCCACATGCCGTGGAGCAACTAAGCCCGTGCGCCACAGCTACTGAGCCTGCACTCTAGAGCCCGTGAGCCACAACTACTGAGCCCTCGTGGCACAACTGCTGAGCCCACGTGCCTAGAGCCCGTGCTCTGCAATAAGAGAAGTCACTGCAATGAGAAGCCTGCGCACCGCAACGAAGAGCAGCCCCGACTTACCACAAGTAGAGAAAGCCCGCGCGCAGCAACGAAGACCCAATGCAGCCAAAAATAAATAACAACCAAAAAAAAGTTCACGCAAACGTTTCCAGTTTCCGGGCCAGAGACACACGCTCAGGACCTAGCACACCTGTCCTTCCATCAGTGACTCACCCGTCACCTGGTCTTAAGTACGTCCATGGGGCACGGCTGGACTTCATACCAAAAGGAAAAGGCTTGGTGGGGATGCAAAATGGGGTAGCTGCTGTGGAGAACAGTGTAGTGGTTGTTCAAAACTTACACACAGGGGACTTCCCTGGCGGTCCAGGGGTTAAGACTCCACACCTCCAATGCAGGGTGCACTGGTTCGATCCCTGATTGGAGAACTAAGAACCTATATGTTGCGTGGCATAGCCAAAAAAAACCCCCCAAAACCCCCAAACCAACAAAAAAACTTAAAACATAGAATTTCCGTACGATCCAGCAATCCCACTTCTGGGTATGTGCCCAACAGAACTGAAAGCAGGAACTTGAACAGATACCTGTGTGCAACATTCACGGTGGCACCATTCACAACAGCTAAACCGTGGAAACGCCCAAGGGTCCATGGATGGATGAACAGATAAAGTGTGGCCCACATACAAGGGACTGTCACTCAGCCTGGAAAAGGGAGGAAGTTCTGACACCTGCCACACGCGGATGAACCTCGAGGACGTGCTGCTCAGTGAAAGAAGCCAGACAATGAAAAGATCAATCCTGTGTGATTCCACTCATAAGAGGACCTGGAGTCGTCATTTATAGAGAAAGACAGTAGGATGGTGGGGGCCAGGGTTTGGGGGAGGGGAAGGGGAGTGAGTGTTTCATGGGGACAGAGCTTCAGTTCGGGACAATGGAAAGTTTGGAGATGGTCACACATTATGAATGTGCTTATTAATGCTACTCAACTATACACTTAAAAATGGTTAGGACGGTAAATTCCATATTATGTGTATTTGCCACAGTTAAAAATAATTTTTTTTTTTTTTAAAAAGGGAAAGGAACAACCTGAGGTCCAGGAACCCAGTCCTGGTTCCATGCCCACCCACTGGTCTCTGGGAGCCGCTCTCTGGGCCACGGTGGGTCACTTCACGGGGTCCCAGAGGACCAAGTAAATGCCCACAAAATGCTGGCCCCAGCCTGGGGCAGGGGCACGCACAGTCAACGGGGTGACTGGTGGCTGACTTCCCGTGAATGGACGCACTTTCCCGACAGTGGGAGGGCTGGGGCCACTTGGAGGGCAGGCCAGGGTCCCGTGGGATGGAGCACAGCTTTCGGGATGAACACGAGGCCAAGATCCCACCCACGTCCCCCAGGCTCTGCCGTGGGGCGGCGGATGCTGTGCTGCAGCTCTGCCCCCCCACCTGCAGGGGCCAGCAGCGCCTCCTGGCTGGTATGGGGCTCAGGTGAGAGCTCAGAAGAGGCTGAGCCCCAGGGAGCCCCGCCTGCACGTCACCTGGGGCTGGCAGTAGCTCGTCCACTCTCGGTCACTCGCTGGCTGGTGCCACGCTGACCCGAGAGGCTCCTCAGCCCTGCCGTCCACCTGTGCGTCTCTTTCTGGCCTCGTAGCCCTGGAAGCCGGGCTGCCCCGTGCTGGGTCCTGAGCTCCCGTCTCTAGGGCAGAGGCCAGGCGTGGGCCTCCAAGCACTTTCCCCCTTCCGGGCCTCCCCGCTGCAGCTCACAGCACTTGGGCAGAAGAGCGGAGAACACCACTCCTGGATGCTTTTGCGCATCGGAGAAAGACTGAGTTTGCTGGACATTTCCACGGTGGCGCTGCTCTCGGGAACGCCTCCATTCCAGAAGGGGATGAATGCACTTCCACACGTCAGCGGTCGGGGCTGCCCTGGACGACGGTGCGGGTTGTTCACTGCGTGAGCGTGCCCGCTGGGTGGCGCTCGTGTCCAGCCTGCACTCTGCTCGCCTCGCTGTGACCACACCCCGCCCCGCAAAGGGGTGCCTTTTCTAATCTGCCTTGAGGCTGTGGGCAGCACTGTGGGTCTGTGTGCATCCTCCTAGGGGGAGGAGCCCCGGTCCTCACCAGATTCTAAAATGGAGGTGGAGAGGCCCCCCCACGAGGGAAGGAGGCCCGTCCTAACGAGGGCTGCACCCCACACGGTCCACGTCCTATGCAAAAAAGTGAGCATTTCGTGGGAATGTGCAAATGGGCAGCTGGTGTGGACAACTGTTTGAAGGTTCCTTAAAAAGTGAAACACAGAATGACCACCTGACCCAGCAATGCCACCTCTAGGTACGTAGAACATACCTGGGGCTGGCACAGGTATCGGCACAGCCACGTCCATGGCAGCGTTTTCGCAACAGCCAAGGGGTGGAAACAGCCTGACGTCCATCAACAGATGAATGATGGATGGATAAACAAATTGTGGTCTACCCACACAATGGAATATTATTCACCCGTAAAAAGGAATGTCACACGGACACACGCTAGCTACAGCGTGGATGAGGCTTGAAGACGTCGTGCTGCGTGAGAGAAGCAGACACAAATGACCTCATGTAGTGTGATTCCAGCTCTGCGAAATGCCCAGAACGGGCTGATCCACAGAGATGGAAAGCAGATGAGCGGCTGCAGGGGCGAGGGGAGGGGGGACGGGGAGCGACTTCTCAGAGGTTCTTCCCGGGGGCGACGAGGATGTTCTGGAACTAGAGAGGGGCGGTGGCTGTACAGCACTATGAATGCACTAAACACACTGAATGGTTCACTTTAAAATGGTTAATTTTATGTTACGTGAGTTTCACCTCATTTGAAAAAAACGTGAGCCTTTAGGCAGATACCCTTATCCTTCCCTGGGCTTGAAGACAGAGGGAAGCTGGTCTCTCCTAAGATGCTCATCCTTGGGGAGAACCCACAGGCGCGAGATGCAGGGTCTGGCCTTATAAAGACCAAACCCTAAGCCCCCATAGGAAGCCGCAAGCCCCCGCGTTGGCGGTTGCCATGGCTACCTTCAAGTTACAATTTATCAGTGCGAATTGATGCTTTTTGTGTTGATGCAGAAGGGGCCTCAGCTCTGGAGGGAGGGCCTGGGGACACTTCATCCACCTGGGTCTGGGAAGCTAGGGCCCTGGGGTGTGAGGATTTCCGGAGCAGTGCGGCCAGTACCGGGGCCAGAGCCCACAGGCCAGACGTGGTGCTCACACAGCCTCCCTCTTGGGACTCGAGGCAGGAGCCGGGGGTCAAGGCCTGTGCGTTCGTCAGCTCCGACTGCTGTGACAAAGCCCCACAGGCAGCTTAAATAATAGACATTCATAGTGTCCCAGTCCGGGAGGCTGGAATCCGAGATCCAGGTGTGGGCAGGGCTGGTCCTCTTGCAGCCTCTCTCCTCGGAGTGTAGACGGCCGTCTCCTCCCTGTGTCCTCACGGGGTCGTCCCTCTGTGTGTGTCTGTGTGCTTTTCTCCTCTTCTCATAAGGACACCAGTCACATTGGATTAGAGCCCCACCCTAGTGACCTCATTTTACCTTCATCACCTCTTTGAAGACACTCTTTCCAAATATAGTCACATTCTGAGGTTTTAGGGGTCAGGATGCCAACATCTTTTTGGAGGACACCGTTCAGCCCATAAGAACGCGGCTCTGTCTCGTCCTCACAAGGTCTTCGGGAAGTCGCTGGCTCGGGGACAGCTTTGCGTACCGACCTACATTTGGAGCCACCATGACCCCCTGCTCAGGGCGGCGAAATGACACAACGTTCGGGCAAGTGCTTCCCTGAGAAGCACAGAACAGACGCCAGGACCCTGTGAGCACACGGAGCCTGTTCATCTGCCCGGCCGGTCCCTCATCACAGGGCACCCGGACAGCCCCCTCTGAGGCCCCCAGCAGCAGGCGCACTCTCCTGGCACTGGGGGCCTCGTCACGCAGAGGAGACAAAGAGGAAAAAGAAAGAAACTGCAGTTGACACGAGCAGTTGCTCTGGAGCTCTGCACATGCTTCTTGGGATTAAAAAACACACAAAAACAAAAACGTGGGCCTTCAACACCCCCAGAGCTGGCTGCCTCCATCAGGTAGTAGGAGGGGGCGTCCCCGGTCCCCAGATCAGGCAGCGTCTGGCCGCCTGTCACAGCCCCTACCACCTGCTCTTGTCTCTCCTGCCACCAAAGCCAGGCCTCAACCCCAGGACCGAGCCGCTGGTGCCACCCCCCGCCCCCCAGCACGTGGCCCTGGGTGGCCCACCTGGAGCTAGGGTGGCCAGGAGAGCAGACATCACGCCGGGTGAGCTGCCTGGCGGGGAGACCTTGAGGGAAGGACCCTGGTCTCCTGTGGCCCACTTCTGCCCTGAAGCCAAGGGAGTCCAGGCTGCTCAAGCCTCCTGCCCAGCTCCGCATGGGGCCCGGGGCCCAGGGGCTCTGGCCCCGCCATCGCCCAGCGCCCCCCGCCCCGCCCCCCCCCCCCCGGATTCTTTGCACCAGCACCTCTCTGCTTCCCAGTAACCTGCTCCCACAAGCCTTTCTGGTTTGGAACATGCGCACAAAGTCGAAGTGAAATTCACATAATGTACAATTCACCCTCCCTAATCAGCGGCACTTAGTACATTCAGGTGCTGGACAACCACCGCCCCCGGCTGCTTCCAGATCGTTTCCATTGCCCACTGCCACACCCGTTTCCCCTGCCCCAGCCCCTGGCAGCCACTGATTTACTTTCTGTCTCCCTGGATTTGCTCATTCCGGGACATTTCACACCAATGAAATCATAGAAAATGTGGTCTCTTGTACCTGTCTTGTTTCACCAGCACAATGTTCATCCACACTGTAGTGTGTGGCCGTGCCTCCTTCCTGTTTACGGGTGAGTAATATTCCACTGCATGGATTCCCCATGCGCTTTCATGGGAGCTTGTGTGTGGCTGGTCCGCCTGCTCTGTCTCTTTGAGAAGGAGAGAGAAGAGCCAGCATTTGCCAGGTGTTGTACCAGGGGGGCAGGAGCCCCTGCATCCTCGCTGGGCCTGGGAGGCAGGTCCGGTCACCGTCCGCATTCGTGTGTGGGAGCCGACGGGGCCAGGGCTGCCAGGTTTCACACCTACAGGAAGGGGAGCTGGACCCCTGTGCATGGGGGCAGGGGGCCGGGTGACATACAGACGAGTGCCTCCAGGGCCCTGAGCAGGGTGGTCCTTGGCGCCCACACCCTCCCTTCCCTGGCACGCTGAATGGGGCAGAGCTGACACTGGAGGGAAGACCAGCTTCACCGCACAAAAGGCAGGGTCCCAGAGCGACGCTACAGCCAGAGAAAGTTCCTACAAACATGCTTCCTCCCTCCTTTCCTCCTTCCCATTATCCATCCGTCAGTCCACGCATCCGTCTGTCTACCTATGCAGTATCCATCCATCTGTCTGTCCTCCTATTCTCCCACCATCCACCCTAACTCCCATCCATCTATCTCCCCATCAGTCTGTCCATCCATCCATCCTTCCATCCACTGGTCCAGCTGATGTCTGTTCGGTCAAGCACTGTGTGACACACTGTAAACGTATAACGTATGAGGATGGCCAACCAGCAGGAGCCTGGGCCAGCGCTGCAGCAGGGCGGTGCCCCCCTGCAGGGCTGGGCGAGGTCCCTGAATCCTGGAGGGAGATCCAGGCGGGCAGCCCAGGGCCGCCTGCTGGCAGGGGGCAGGGCCCTGGTACTCGGGGAGCTTGAAAGCCTGAGAAGAATGGACAGGGATCTCGGGCCCTGGAAAGCCAGGGGAGGACGTGGATACTGGCCACGAACCCAAGGAAAGGAGTGTGGACCAGAATGAGGCCGCGTGACTGAGGTGGGCTGGGGGGCACTGGGCCCGATTCCGCAGACACACACCTTCACACCCTCTGGGGCCACGAGGACACGCCCAGCACCCCCAGGTCCAGGCCATCAGACATCACCACACCTGCCCTCCCAGGGCTGGTCACCTGGGCTGAAGGCCACCCATGCCTGGACATCAGCCCAGGAGACCTCCTGGTCTCCCTGCCTCTGCCGGGCGTCATGCTGAGCCGTCCCCACGTGGCCGGAAGCCGGGGGGCTGGCCCAGCTGTAAACGGCAGGGCGTGGCTGGGCCCGTCATACTTATTCTTTTTTTGTTAAAGTTCAAATCTGTTGGACTGTGCTAAGCATGAGACTTGGTCTAAAATAAAACCGGAGCTGCGTCAGTGTGTGGGCTGGTGCCTCAGGCTGCAGGGCGCTCCACAGCGGCTGGGGGCTACAGGCGGCGTGCTGCTGTGCGGCCCCGGGCCCGTGCCTCCGGAGCCCAGGTGCCACTTCCTGGGAGCCCGAGGGCAGAGAAGCCGGCCCCCAAGCCTGGAGGCCGTGTCTCTGGTGGACACAAGGACGCACCGCTCGGGGCCTGGTTCCCATACTCAGTCTCCCCCATGAGCACTTGGGGCTGGAGTCTGTGGATGCCTCTGCGTGGCTTGGGAGCCAGCAGGCACCCCTGACTTCTTGTGCCAGGGAGCCTCGGAGGCAGAACGAAGCAGAGGCCGCTTTCTCCCACAAGGAGACAAACACGGCCCTTCCTGAGCCCCTTGGAGTGCGGGGCTCCGGGCTGTGCCCCAGCAAGAAGAGGCGCTCCCCAGATGAGGCTGGGGAGGGGCTGGAGCTTGGTCTGTTCACCCTCTTCTCCCTCCATCGGGGGCTCCCAAGCACTGGGCTCTAGGGCTTGGACATGTCTGGCCCCAGGAGTGTGGCAGGGCAGGTACTTCCCGGAGCCCAGCCGATGGCTGTTTTCCCCCATTCTTCCATCTTGCTGTAATCCTGATGTTGTTTGGGGCAGCAATGCTCCCAGATTCTAAAGTGAATAATTTCCCGGTCTCCCCTGAAACTGCGGGAGACATGCAGCAGAGTTCTAGCCAGTGAGACGCAGGTGCAAATCTCCTGGGAATTCTAAGAAGGTTTGGCTTTTCTAATATAGGTGCTCATCTGTCCTTTCCGTTGGCCTTCTTGACTGGAATGTGGCTGCTAAGGCTGGACCTTCAGCAGTCATTTTGTGACAATGAGGTGATGGCCAAGATAATTTGAACTGTTGGATCCTTGGCCTGTTGAACTAATGCCTGTAACTACTGACCTACAGATTTAAAGATCAAATAACCTTCAATTTGTTTTAAAGCTGCTGTTTAATTTGGTTATCTTTAAAGTGGAAGCCAGTCCCTAATTGAGAAACTTGATAATAAGGTGTTGTCCCATTCAGAGGTTCCACGTCCCTGTGCCCTTGGGTCCTGCTCCCTTGTGACATTATGCCCACAGCCCTGATAAGGAGCCAGAAGGATCAATCACTACGAAACCCAGCTCTTCAGGAACGCTGGGCTCTCTCTTCTCCTCAGCCAGGAGAAGAGACCCAGCCCTTCAGGACAGGTGGGGACATGAGGTGTAAGCTGGGGCCAGTCTGTCTGCATCTCTCTCCCGCTTCCTCCATTAGGAAAACCAAGTGATGGTTCCATGTGGACACATTCCCTTCTCTGCAGCCCCCCCAGGATGCGGCCGGCACAGCTGGGCCAGGCATTCCACACTGGACACATTTGCTAAGTGAGTGCCCAGGAGGGACCTGCTTGCAACTTGGTCCAGGGGGGAAGCAGACAAGATGTGTGCCCAGGTGGCCCAGTGCCAGGGGAAGGCAATGAAGACACAGAAGGCCAGAGGGGCGGCCTGGTAGAGGAGAGTGGGCACTGGAGGGGGGGACTGGCTGGGGAGAGTGGGGCAGCCTTCCGAGTGAAGGTGAAGCCTGAGCGAGGCCAGAAGCGGTAGAACTGGGGCAGCCAGGCCCCTCAGAGGCTGGGGATGACGAGCCCGGGAGCTTGTCTTGTGGGTGGCAGGCAGGTGGGGAGGGTTTCCAGGGCAGACAGGGTGACAGCAGAGTGGATAAGGAGGGGGCCCGAGGAAGAAGAATGGAGCTAGGATCAGTGCAGTAGACCAGGAAGGAGAGCAGCAGCCTGATCTCTCCAACCTCAGCAGGCAGCAGCCCTGCCCCCGGGTGTCCCCCGAGCATCCCTCCTTGGAAGCCCCTTGCAGGGGTCTCCCCAGAAGACACGTCTGTGCCCTAACAGGAGAACCTGTGAATGCGACCTTATTTGGAAAAAGAGTCTTTGCAGATGTAACTAAGATAAGGAGCTCAAGATGAAATGACCCTGGATCTAGCGTGGACCCTAAATCTACTCACGGAAGTACTCTGAGACAGAAGAGAAGACGCAGGGGAGGAGGCCGTGTGAAGGCGGAGGCAGGAGGGATGCGGCCACAGCCCAGGGACGCCTGGAGCCCCCAGAGGCTGCAAGAGGCAGGCAGGAGCCTCCCCTGGAGCCTCTGGAGGGAGACAGCCCTGCGACACCTAGATTTCAGCCCAGTGAAACGGATTTGGGACTTCCGGCCTCCAGGACTGGGAGAGAATAAACTGTTGTCCGTAGCCACCTGCCTGGTTTGTGGTCGTTTGCTAGGGTAGCTCCAGGACACTCATACACACCAATGCCGAACGAAGCGAAGAAACAGGCTCCCGCGGAGACCCCGGCCAGCGCGGGGGTGGGGGTAGGGGGCTCCCTGGGCAGCGCGCTGGATCCCAGCCCCGGGTCCGGGAGCCATCGTGTGACTCTCAGGTGAGTTACCTGCTCAGCTGGATTTTACATTTGGAGGGCAAGTGAAGGGCTCCAGAGGCTCCTGAAAGTGATGTTTCCAAGCGGCTGACTCACTTCAGGTTTGCGCTACAGCCCAACGCTCGTTCAGCCATCTGGTCCCGCGTGCAGCCACCCACGAGCAGGAGAGGGACAGCACAAAGGTGGGGAGGGGAGGGATCAATGTGTCCCCCCTTGTCTCCACTGGGTTGAGGCCTGGCCTTGGGCTGGGGTCCAGTGTCACCCCCGCCCCACAAGATCCGGTGGTTTCACCTGTGGACACAGCCAGCAGGTCCCAAACGGCCTCTCCCATCCTTTCCCGGGACGCTCATCTGTGGCCCGAGGGGTCAGGGGGTCCGGGGCCACAGTCTGTCCCGAGGGGCTGGGCCCAGGACACCCAGGGGAGCAGAGCCACCCGCTCGGGCCTCTCCTGGACGGCACGTGGGGCCTCTGTGCCCGGGTCAGGACGAGGCGAGCACGGTGGGTAGTTCACTGGGGCCCTGGGGGAGCCGACCCGGCCCCCTTACTCTCCCATGAGATGACCGGGGTCCTGGCCCTAGTCGGTTTGAGCCAGGACAGAAAGAGGGACCCAGAGTGGCATTTCCAAAGCAAGAAACGGAGGAGCAGGAAGCCAGGCCACTTCGGTTCCGGCGATGGGGGGACCCCGTGGGAATGAGGCCCGTCAACCCCCGTGAGAACAACCGCCGGGCAGAGCCAGACTCCAGGCAGAAGCCAGACTGGAGCAGAACCGTCCACCTGAGTGTGGGGGCTGCTCGGGGGCCCCCAGCAAGGAGGCACTCCCCTGCCAGCCAGGAATCTCCTGAGCCGCCCGCCACGACGCACATGCCTGCCTAGCAGCCGGCTCCGCCCCTCCCTCGGAGCCTACGCGCTCTCAGCGGTCCCTGATCACAGGGGAGAGGCAGAAAGCAAGCCGGCGGGGGGGGGGGGGGGGGGGGGGGGGGGGGGGAAGGCTGGGCGGTCGAGCCCCTGGGCAGGAGGACAAAGCCACACAGCGCCCCTGAGGACACAGAGAGTGTGGGCCCGAGTCAGGGCCCTGTTCTGGCTCCAGGATCTGAGTTTCCAGGACTGGGAAACAGAGCTCACGGCCCGGGCGGCTTACCCGGCAGCACTGTGAGGCCTGGAGGCCAGAGGTCCAAAGTCAAGGTGTCGGCAGGGCTGGTTCCTTCCGGGGGCTCCAGGGGAGGATGTGGTCCAGGCCCCTCCCCCAGCTTCTGGTGGTTTCTGGCCGTTGCCGGTATTCATAGGCTGGTAGAGGCATCAGCTGATCTCAGCGCCCGCCCCGCGTCTGTGTCCAAATTTCCCTTTTTTATAAGGACACAGTCTTATCGGATTAAGACCCGCCCCCCCTCCCCGCCCCCCCCTCCCTGCCGCAGTTCCACTAGGACCATGACTGATCACATCTCCAAATAAGGTCACGGTCGGAGGTTCTGGGGGAGCTAGGATTTTGATGCACAAATTTGGGGGACACTGTTCAGCCCGCCACAGTGAGGTGTGGACGTGCTTGTCTCAAACCCCTCCCCCTAAGGGCGGGGCTGGTCTCATCCTCCTTCTTGGCGAGAAGGAGACCGAGGCCAGCCAGGGGACACCACGGCCTCGGGGAACGGTTCGGCCAAGGTGGTACGAGGGCACGGATGGGGCTCTGCACCCAGCCCCAGCTCTGCTGCTTTCAGATCGTGGGCTCCCCTCTCTGTGAAGTCGGGGCTAGGAGGGTGACATCGACCCTAATACTCTCCTTAGAGGGCTGCAGGGCGCCCACCTCACACGTGTGATGTGCTCAGTGCAGAGCCTGACACACGGCTCACACAAGCTTTACGATTAGTAACTGGAGGAGAAGCAAATGCCGCAGAGACCTTGAAACGGTTCCATTCACCCCTCCAGACGTATCCCAGAGCGGCGCTCATTGTGATAAAATACACGTAACCTGAAATCGACCACTGTAGCCATTTCTACATCTATAGTTCTATTGTGTTAAAGTGTATTCACATTGTGGTGAAACAGATCTCCAGGACTCTTCATCTTGAATAACCTGAAACTCTGTCCCCATTAAACACTCGCCCCCCTCCCCGTCCCCTCGTCCCTGGTCCCCACCCTCCTACGGTCTGGCTCCATAATCTGGTGACTCTGGGGACCTCCTAGAAGTGGAATCGCACAGTATTTGTCCTCTTGTGACTGGCTCCTTTCACTCGGTGGTGCTCTCAGGGTTCATCTCAGGTGTAGCGAGTGCCAGGATTTCCTCCCCTTCTAAGGCTGAATTACAGTCCACGGTATGAACAGACCACATTTTAGTTATCCGTTCACCTGCGGATGGACGCTCAGGCCGGGGCCGGCTCTTGATCTGAGAACATCTGTCCTTCCCATCGAGCCTGACTGCGCCCTAAATCTCCCGCAGTCCATCACCTGAGGGGAGGAATCAATGTCCACTTGCCCCAGACCAATGGCCCTGGGCTGCACCAAGAAAACTGACGGCGGCTCTGGTCCCCCTGGGGGGTCCCCGGCATGCCCTCTGCCCCGGTCCCCTCTGCACCCGAGGGGGTGGGCTGGCAGGCTGTGAGTGGGCCAACGTAGGGTCAGCAGAGGAGGAGTACTGCAGGGCGGCTGTGGACTACGCCTGAGAGATCGCTGGGTTAGCAGGGATGGGGGCGGCAGGCCGGTCCAGGGCTTTGGGTTTGCCGTCCACGGGCGGCGTCAAGAGCCCAGTTTGTAGTCTAAGGCAGTGGTTTTCAACTGGGGCACTGTGCCTCCACCCCTGGGGCCATCTGGTGATGTCTGGAGACGCTTTTGGCATTTACAATTGGAGGGGTGCTACGGGCATCTAGGGGGTAGAGGCCAGGGATGCTGCTAAGCATATCCTACAACACACAAGACAGCCCGGCAGCAAAGCATTTTCTGGCCCTGAGTGTCCCAGGGCTGAGGCTGCCGCCACTCTGGGGCCGAGGGCGGCCACGCTGGAAGGCACCTGGCAGTCCCCGAGGCAGCTACACAGGCCCCTGCCCACCCTGGTGACGGTGGCCGAGGGGATTTACCACCCAGGACCCATCCAGCTCCTCTGTGCAAGGGCCGCTGAGTCCAGGGCAGTGTCACGGGGCAGCCTCCCACGGGGGCTGGGCAGACTCTGGGCACCACTGTACGCCTGGGCCTCCCTCGGTGGGTGGTGGAGGCAGGGAGGTTATGAGGACAGACTGTGATGTGGTGAGTTGAATGGTGGCCTCCAAAAAGATCTGTCCACGTCCTAACCCAGTTACCTGTGAACGTGACCTTATCTGGAAATAGGGTCTCTGTGGATATACTGAAGGTAAAGATCGTAAGAAGAGACCATCCTGGATTATCGGAATGGGTCCTAAATCCAGTGATTGGTGTCCTCATAAGGGAGAAGAGAAGAGACACAGGGAGAAGAGAGGCCGTGTGACGATGGCAGGATGTGGCCACGAGCCAGGGACACCTGGAGCCCCAGAAGCTGGAAGGGGCAGGAAGGACCCTCCCCTCGAGCCTCCAGAGGGAGCGGGGCCCCTGACCACACCTTGATCGCAGACTTCCCGCCTCCAGACTGGGAGGGAAGAAATGTCTGTTGTTTGAAGCCACCCAGTTGGTGACCCTCTGTTATGGCCGCCCCAGGAAACTCATACAGACTGCACTCAGCGCTGCCTCCGGGGGTGGGGCACAGTGCACAGGCCACGGCGCTCCTGACCCCCGCCCCCTCCAGCGTCTGTGAAAACCCTCCCCAGCGCCTCCGCTCTACCCTGCAGCTCCTGGGTGCTCCCTGGAGCAGGACCCTCTCCCACCCCAACAATGGCCCAGGACCATCCGCCCCCGGAAAACCATTTCCTATGGAAGCTGTTCCGAATGATGAACTCCGATCACACGGCCTGAACCCGTCGGCATGTCCAGTGAGCCTTCTCGCTACTTCCCCCGTGCACCCGGGACTCAGCTCCCCTGCTGCCAGGGAGAGTGGGAGATGTTCTGGGGAGGGGCTTCTCCAGGGTCTCCCGGGCTGACTGTCCTCCAGGATCAGCTGGAAGGGGGCTTCCCGAGGACGGCTGACTAGTCCCGTTTGTAATACTGGAACCAGGTGGGCGGGTGGGCGGGAAGCCTGCGCTGGACCCCGTCCAGACCCCTCGACTGGCCCGGTGGGGATTCCGGCCCAGCTCCCCCAGGGCAGTCGGATGGGGAACTGCAGTGTGTGACGTGGGGAGACTTAGCTCAGAGGAAGGCGCAGGTGCGAATTGGTGCCCAATTCGTAGTCAGCAGGAGGCAATTAGCAAACAAGGCTCCGCCTGGCAGGACCCCTCCTTGGAAGAACCTAGAAACAAGCCCATAGGGAAATCCGGCCTGGTACCCACTCTGCACAAGCCCAGGAGGGGCGCCCAGGCTGAGGACGATGGGCCGGTTCAAGTACACACCCTCCACGTCCAGCGGAGAGGCCTGGGGCCATGGTATGGTTCCGGGCCTCGGTTTCCTCGCCTGTAAAATGGGGCGATCTCAGTGCCCATCTCAGAGCTGCCATGAGGGTAGAATGAGCCCCCGGAGGTGGAGCCCTCACGTTTGGGACCCTCCTGCGCCAGCTGGTAATGACCGCCGCTTGTTACAGACTGAATGTTTGTGTCCCCCAAATTCATGTGTTGAAGCCCTATAACCCCCAATGGGATGGCGTTTAGAGGCAAGGCCTCTGGGAGGTGATTAGGGTTACAGGATGTCATGCGGGTGGAGCCCTGACCGCACAGGAGTAGTGCCCTTACGAGGAGAGAGCTCGCCGTCTCCCTCCTGCCACCTGAGTCCACGGTGCGCAACGCCCCCTGGGGCCTCCCCCCCTCGCCGGGACCAGCAGGGCAGCCGCTGGAGTCAGCATGGCCCTACAGGCAGGGTCTATGTCAAGGGCTTAAACAGACCACCCCTGCAGTGACCTGGGCGCCAACTGCCCCAGTGATCTACATGCCAGGAGTTTGAGGAGCCCTGTGCCGGTAACTCAGGACAAGGACCAAGTATTTATTCTTTATTCCACCTGGAAGGGTGACCTCAGCCTGCCCTGAGCTCGTTCGGCAACAAAGGATCGAGTGCAACAGGGGCCACCCCGAGACCCCACCTGGCTTCTGAGTCCAGAGGGAGCCCTCGAGGCACAGGTGTGGGTGAGTCGTGGGCAAGGCCGTCACCTCTGTTGTTCCGTGTCCCTGCCGGAGCCCTGCAGGGGCTGCGTCCTTCCGAGCCCTGGAGACTGAGGGGAGCGGTCACAGGCGTGCCAGGGGCCGCGGGGCTGCCTAGCCTGAGGTCCGGAGCTGCCACAGGGCTGTTTCCAGGATGGCAGTGGGCCCAAGAGGAGGGGGCCGCAGGGCTGGAGAAGCTTCCCCAACACGAGCGGAGCAGAGGCCAATCCCGGATGGCGAGCCTTAGCGGGCGGAGGGCGAGCAGAGCCTGCGCTGACGGATGCGGCGGGCGGTCCGTCTGCTGTGCTTCCCCAACCAGGGAGCCTGGTACGTGGCTGGACGAGGCTGGGTCCCCGAGCGCACCACCTGCACTACTAATCCCGCTCGTCTAGCGCCGCCCCGCGTGGCTAATCAGCTTCTCCCCGCATGTGTCGTCCTCTGAATGAGCTCCCTGCTCCTGCGCCAGAGGCCGTTCGCTGCCTCCGCTCCCCTGCGGCTTTTGCCGGCCTGGGGCCTCGGTCTCTGCGGCGTCCCGGGCACAGACCCTGGGCACGGATGGGCCCCAGAAGCCCTGCGCTGCCCTCCTGTGCAGCCTCTGCCTGAAGCCCATTGCAGAGCTGAGTCCCAACCTCCCAGCCTCAGTCCCCCTCCCCCCTGACCCCCCGATGCAGCTTCGTGTCTGTGTCCACCTCGCAAGGCTGCTGGGGGGCCGAGAGGGGACCATGCACAGAACACCTTAGCACCTGGCAACGCAGCAGGCGCTCCAGGAGCAGCCGTTATTGTTCTTGTGTGTTTTTTCTGACACCAAATACGTCCATCATTCCCACACCAGCCCCCCACACACTAACTCAATCCCAAGTCAGCGCAGACCGCACGGGGCAGGGTTCGGTCCCACGGACGGCCCCTCCCAGCTCTGACATCGCCCGACCGGGCCACACTTCGGACCCGCTGGCTAGGAATTAGGGGTTCACATGATCCCCTTCTTGGGTTCAGTAACTAGATAGAATGGTTCACAGAACTCAAGAAAGTGCTTTACTTACTATAATAAACTACCTGTTTATTTTAAATTTTTATTTATTTATTTTTGGCTGCATTGGGTCTTCGTTGCTGTGCGCGGGCTTTCTCTAGTTGCGGCGATCGGGGGGCTACTCTTCGTTGCGGTGCGCGGGCTTCTCATCGCGGTGGCTTCTCTTGTTGCGGAGCATGGGCTCTAGGCGCGCGGGCTTCCGTAGTTGTGGTGTGCATTCTCAGTAGTTGTGGCCCGTGGGCTCTAGAGCGCAGGCTCAATAGTTGTGGCACAGGGGCTTAGCTGCTCCGTGACATGTCAGATCTTCCCGGACCAGGGCTCGAACCCACGTCCCCTGCATTGGCAGGCGGATTCTTAACCACTGTGCCACCAGGGAAGCCCCTACCTATTTATTTTAAAGGACCTGACTCAGGAACAGCCAGATGGAGGAAATGCACAGGACACAGTATGGGGGCTGTTTCCATACCCTCTTGGGGCCCACCCTCCCAGAACCCCAAAGCTCCCCCAGCCTGCTGTTTCAGTTTTAGAGGGAGCTGCATTTTGTAGGGGTGACATGGAATCCCTGAGCCATGGTGACTGAGCCCATCTCCGCTTGCCCCACCCTCCCCAGAGGAGGGTTTTTCTGGCCCCAGCACCCCCCATCCCCTGTCCTGAAGCCTTTTAGGAACCCCCTCCTGCCACGCACACCAGAGTTGTCTCCTTAGCGTACAAAAGACAGTAAATCCCAAGATTTTCAGGCGCTCTGTGCCAGGAACTGAGGACATAGACCGAGTTTATTTTTTATCACGTCACAGCTGTCACCTGCCCAGATACCCTGCCCCCTTCTGCAGTCCCTCCTTCAGAATGAACCCCTCTCGGCCCCCCATCACCCCATGTTTGGGTGACTCTGTCTGAGCCCCTCCCTGGGGCGGGGCTGGTGGAGACCCTTTGCTGGGCCAGGCGGGGTCTGCCTGGGATCTGCCTGTGGTCTGCTCCGGGCCCCTCCCTGGTCCGGCCAAGTGAGTGCAGAGCAGGTACCTCTCCTGCGGGCCCTGAGGTCCCTCCAGCTGTGGAACCTTCTGCGCAAATCCTGCCTCAGCTGGTTCTGCGCCGGCCCCTGTCCCACACGGTGCCTGGCCGGGGTGCACGCCTGCGTTTTCCCGCTATTCCTCAGCCGTGAGGAAGGAACGGACCCACTTGGAAAAGAAAAACTTCCCGGAGACCCCCACTGGCATAACCGACTTGAAAGACAGCGCTTATCTGACGTAACTGTCTCCCTGGTGCAAATGACCTCTGCTAGAGGGAAGCTTTGTCCTCCTAACTCTTTACGTGGACAACAGAGTGAAAACAGAGAATTTAAAAGCTCTTATCGAGCCCCTGGGAGCCCACGTCTGAGCTCCGAGGCTCTAGAGGGGAGACAGCTTGTCATCGACTCAGGTCAGGATGCACTCCTAGAAGTGGACACGCCTGCCCTCTCCTGCTGGCCTGAGGGCTCAGCGGGGCTGGTGGCAGCGTCCTCAGGGCCTGGCCTCCGACCAGCGTGGACAGTCCTGGGCACACGCTTTGGGAGCCCTGTCCCCTCACGCTGCTCTCCCTGCAGCGGTGGCAGGTGGCGACTCCCAGCGTCCAGATGAGCTGTGTCCCTGCAGGGCTCTGAGTGTGGCCCACAGGAGGGGCTTATGGTGCTGCACCCTGCGTTCTGGGATCAGGGGTCACTGTGGGTGAAAAGCGTGTGTCCCCGTTCTAACTCCTGCTTACTTGGAAACAGGGTCTTTGCAGATGCAATCAGGTTAGGATGAGGGCATTGCGATGGGTCCTAATCCAATGACTGATGTCCTCCTAAGAAGAGGGAAACTTGTTGTGTGACCACAGAGTCAGAGCCTGGGCCACATTCCAGGGAGACCTGGAGCCCAGAAGCTGGAAGAGGCAGGAAGGACGCTCCCCAGAGCCTTTGGCCGAGAAATCTGGACAAACCAACCTTGTTAAACTAACCCTTATCTCCCAGTTACTCCCTCGCCATGGACCACCCCAAACCCTTTGTCTTGTCAATTCTGCACACATTCATTGTTTCTTTGTCTAAAAGATATAAAACCTTCTGGCTCTGGTCACTTTTTCGGGTCTTCATTCTCTCGGGAAGGCTCCCACGTACTTGCAAGAATTCCGTAAGATTTGTATACTTTTCTCCTGTTAATCTTTGTCAGTTTAATTTTCAGACCCAGCCAGGGTCCCTAGAAGGCGGAGGAAAACTCTTCCTACCCGCAGCTTCAGAGGAGTGAGCCCTCACTTGCCCTTTCTACTTTATTCGGGGGGTTCTCTCACACCAAGTCCACAACGTGTGCCCCTGAAAACCGGGGACTTGATGGCCCAGAAAGGCGTCCTGTTTACTCACGACTTGGAAGCCGCCCGCCCCTCTGAGGTGCCGGACACCAGGCCGCGAGGACGACCCTTGCTGACACCACAAAGCAAGTCCACGGCCGCTGTCCCCTGGGTAGCGTGGGGAGGGCAGCCGGGGCTCCGCTGGGACGTGAGTTGCCCGTCGTTGCCGGCTGGGGAGTGGGGCAGCGCGAATGGGGCCCCCATGCTGTGGACCCCCCGGCACAGGGCTGCTTCATCCAAGAAGAACAGAGGAACAGTCTCAGTGTGGTTGACCCTCCAGGAATTCCCTAGAAAATTGTGCCTTTGGAAGGCCGCCCGTTTCCATGATCGTCAACACCAACAGGCGCGGGTCAAGGACACAGAGCTGCATTTTATCCGTTATTCTCAGGACATTTCGAAATCCAGGCTCCCCAGCAGGTACAGGCTTGCAAAGACCCAGAAGCCCCAGTCCGGCTCTCAGCCGATCCTAGCCGGCCTCTCCTGACGGCACCTGCAGATTACATTCTTAGGACCTGCCCAGCGAGACCGGGGAAAGACACAGGCTCACGACACTGCACACAGTCTCGGCCGGGGAGACAGGAGAATACCTATCGCCACCAGCGTTCAGGCTTGCCGCTGGCTCTGATTACAGTGGCAGCTGCCCCTCCTTTGCAGGGATGCGCACAGGACGCAGGGCCTGGGCTCCCTGATCTCTGCCGAGCCCCTCCCAAATTTGTCCCTGATTTGGGACCAGTGCCACCCACATCACTCAGTTCTCAGCCCACTGGCTGATGGGGTACGGGGGTGGCTGAAGATGAGCCCAAACCCAGGACTTGAGTTTTCCTTCCTAAGAGAAGCCTTCACCCTCCAACTGGAGGCTGACACGGACTCACAGCTATGGCGGTGGAAAACACTCACGGTCTTTAGCGGAAGGACCCCGCTAAGGCCTGGGGAAGCGGGGACCAGTGATGGAAAATGCAGTCTTTGTCAGAGGATTAAGACCCCCTTGCCCTCACCTGCCTGGGGGTGGGTGGGAGACGGCTGGCCCACAGGTCCTAAGGCCGTGGCACCTCCTGCTTTGTTGACGTTGTAAGGTGCACGTGCCGCCCACCACTCGGCCCCCTAACCCGGCCGTCTGTGCTGGCCTTTCCCAGGAGGAGGGGATGCAGTAAAACCCGCCGGGAATATCCAGCCCAGGCCGAGGTCAGGAGGCCGGCTTGGGCTGGCCCAGCAGAGCCCCGGACAGGCGTCCTCTATCGGCCGGGTCTCCCAGTTGAGCGCGTGTGTGAGCACCTCCTGGAAGGAACGTGGGTGGAGGCTGGGCTCTAGCACCCAGGAGACCCGAAGATTTATAGCTCAGTTGAGCTCCTGCGTGTCCCGTATCACGACGAGTAATTTATCGAGTGCGTCAGCTCGAAGGCAGCAACTGAAAAATTAATCCCCGAAGCAAACGATTAACTCTCAAAGGGGATGAGATGCCTCATTTCCGAGGTACCGGTCTCTAGGCGCTCATCCCGGATGGCAGTTCATCACTTCCCACCTGGGCCCACGAGGGTGGCGGCTGCCTCTGGGCAAACAGTAGGTCACTTGGGCAGCCCCAGGGCCCATCGCTGGGTGTTAATTAAACCTGTGGCCCCAGGGGTCCCGTTGGATGAGTGGCCAGAGAGCGGACGCCCTCATAATGCAAGACAAGCAAGGGGCCAGCCAAGTCCCCGTGGACTGGGATGTTTTTTCCATTACACATGGGTTCTAAGACAGAGGATGATCTGGGGTCCAGCTGACCTCCAGCTGGACCCAGTTCCAACAGTCTCTGGGTGAGTCAGCTGAGCTGCCATAACAAAGTCCCACAGTCCGGGCGGCTTAAACTACAGGAATGTTTCTCCCAGTCCCGGAGGCTGGAATCTGAGATCATGGTGTCAGTAGGGTAATTTCTTTTCTCTCCATGGCACGTAGACGGCCGTCTTCTCCCTGTGTCCTCACGGGGTCGTCCCTCTGTGTGTGTCTGCGTCCCGACCTCCCCTTCTAATAAGGACCCCAGTCCTGCGGGATTAGGACCCACCCCAGTGACCTCATTTTATCTTAATCACCTCTTTAAAGGCCCCACCTCTAAATACAGCCACACCCTGAGGTGCTGGGGGTGAGGGCTTCAGTGTATGAATTTGGGGGACACGGTTCAGCCCGTGACAGTCCCCAATTTTTTTTTTTGGCTGTACTTCGCGGCATACAGGATCTTAGCTCCCCACCAGGAACGGGAACCCCTGCCCCCTGCATTGGGAACGTGGAGTTTTAACCACTGGACCACCAGGGAAGTCCCAACGATTTTTTTCTCATCCTGACTGCTCACCCTAGCTCCTCTCGACCCCTTGGTGCTGGAGGTCACATCCAAGTGATGTGTGGGGAAGGGCAATGAACCAGGGTCAGGACCCCTGGCACCCGGCCCTTTTCCACATGGCTTTGTGATCTTTGGAAAGACATGTGCCCTCTCTGGGGAATTGAGTGGGCTAAATTGGACAATATTAAGGTCCCTTCTGCCTCTACTGCACTTGGGTTTCAAGGGGTCATCTGGGTGACTTGGGTTCGAAGTCAGGGTGTGTGCTGTGTCCTTGAACAAGTTCACAGCCATTGCTAAAACCAGCGCTTCCTAATGACTAAGAGCTCAGTCCCACCGGAAGTTATTTCTCATGCAGGTGATGACAAGTGACAGCCTGGTTCCAAAGAGTGATTCAGGGCCCCAGGGGCTGCCATTCATTCTCAACAGGGAGCTTCTGGGCCTGGGGCCCATCTGCATCCATGAGGTGGACGGATGGAGAGTGTGAGGTGACACACAGAGCTCTGGCCACAGAATGACAGCTCAGACCCATGGGCAAGCCTGACTGCAGAACATGGGCACCTGGGCAGTGGTGTCGAGCTGCGTGCCCCAGAAGAAGAGGCTGTGCGCCTAGTGGACCGCAAGCTGGTGCATGGCAGGGCGTTGTGATTTGAATAAAGTTGTGAAGGAGAACCTGAAACAGCCTGGGGCCACTGAGGAGTGGGGACCTCTGGCTGTAGGATGTCCTCCATGTGGGTGATGGCCTCAAAATGATTTCTCTTTGGGAAGGAAGTGGAGGGCATTATCAGCCTGTGCTCATGTGCCAGGGACTCCTGGTTCCACAGGAGCCTCCTCAGAGCTGCACGGGGAGGAGAAAACGCCACGTCTGCAACCCTGCCCCGAAGTCCCCTGATCAGAAATCACACGCACCTCCCTGACCCGCCAGCCACTTCCGGACACCCCGCTTTCCTCCCTGGACCTCAGCTCTGATGGGATCACAGGGAGTCACCCCTCAGATGGACTGGAAGGCCAGTGGCACACTCTGGTCATTACCCCCGTGGGGCTCTGCAGAAGGTTCTAGGGCTGCTTCTCTTTTCTGTCCTCTTTGGGTGATGGGTTCCCTAAGAATCCCACTCTGCCACAAGTAAGAACCTGGGAGGATGTACATGATCACGTTTTCTTTTAATTAAGAATTTATATTGGGCTTCCCTGGTGGCACAGTGGTTGAGAGTCCGCCTGCCGATGCAGGGGACACGGGTTCGTGCCCCGGTCCGGGAAGATCCCACATGCCGCGGAGCGGCTGGGCCCATGAGCCATGGCCGCTGAGCCTGCGCGTCCGGGGTCTGTGCTCCGCAACGGGAGAGGCCACAACAGTGAGAGGCCCGCGTACCGCAAAAAAAAAAAAAAAAAAAAAAAAAAGAATTTATATTTTGGAACATTTTTAGGTTTACAGAAAAATTGAGCATTTAGAACAAAAAGATCCCATGGACCCCCTTCCTCCCACCCAGTCCCCCTACTCGTAACAGCTGGCATTGATGTGCTACACTTGTTACAACTGGTGAACCAACAGTGATACGTTATTATCAACTAAAGCCCTCGGTTTACATGAAGTCACTCTTGCTGATGTAGGTTCTCTGGGTTCTGACAAATGTGTACTGCCAGGTACCCACCTGTGTCCCAGCATCCTATACAACAGTGTCATCGCCCTAAGAATCCCCGTGGTCCACCTGTTCACCCCCCTCCTCCCCAGCCCCTGGCAACCACTGATGCTCTCACTGTCTCCATACTTTTGCCCTTTCCAGAATGTCATACCTTGGAATCACACAGTGTGAAGCCTTTGCAGACTGGCTTATTTCCCTTAAGGTTCCTCCATGTCTTTTTGTGGCTTGGTAGCTCGTTTCTTTTCATCACCAAATAACATTCTACTGAATGGACGTACCACGGTTCTACTGAAGGACACCTTGGCCGCTTCCGGGTTTGGGTGATTAGGAATAAAGTCGCTATAAATCCTCACGTGGAGCCTCACCGTGTTTTTGCAAAGCCACAGCCACGAGCGTCTGGGCGTCACAGCTGAGACTCCTGCGGTCCATCACAGCTCCCATATTCCAGCTGCTCATCACACACCAGGCACTGCGCTAAAAGCTCTCCTTCACGCTACGTTCACCACGTGCTTCCTGCAGGCAGGTCCGTCTGAGGGCCGGGGACAGGGCAGCCGACCCGTCTCAGGCTCGTGTGAGTTACAGACAAAAAATGGACAAACGTACCGTCATATAGTGAGTCCCCAGGCCTGCCCCTGCCCCGAAGTCCCTGCTGGTCACCCTGAAGGGAGGGACTGACATTGCAGGGGCTCCACGTGGAAGCTTCTGGAAGCCTGTTCTGGAGGAGCTGTGGGTGAGGGAGCCCTGGACCTGGTCAGCAGCCTTGGCTCTGAGGCCTGATGTGGCCCCGGGGGGCTGCGTGTGGGTGAGCTCTCTACGGAATAGAGGCCAGGACAGCAGCACGAGGGGCGAGGTATGGGGGTGCCGGTGGGATGAGGGCAGGAAGCCGGTGTGGAGGCTGGCAGTGCTGCAGGCACGGGGGCAGTGAGAAGCCCCTGCTCTTCCAGCCATGGCCCCCGACATCCGACATGCTTGGCAGCCCGCTCGTCACGGCCCCCCCAAAGCAGAAAGCCCCACTCCGCCCGACCCCCCAGACCAGGCACCCCTCCTGGTGCTGAGTCCCTAGTGATGCCAGGGGAGCCGGGCCTGGAAGTTCCCAGGTGGGCAGGCAGCTTCCTGTGGCCACCCAGCTGCCTGGTGATTCCGAGGGGAGCAGCGCCCACCCTGGACCGGAGGCTGGGCTTCCCGCTGCCTCTGCTCCTAGTTGGGGAAGGGTGTCCATCACACATCCCCCCCGCCCCCCCAGCAGAGAGAGGGAGGCCGGTAGACCAGGATGCGGAGCCGGGGTCTGAGTCACTGCTTTTTCCCTCTTCAAAATGACAGGCTTGGCAAATACATTAAATACCAATAGACACAAAATGCCACCAGGAACTCTATCATCCTTCATCTTTCAAGCAAAGAAATGCCACATGGAGCTGGGAAACGGGGCGACACCACAGAGGGGCCTGGGTCTACTCTCTGTGGCGCTCACATCGCAGGGCCTGGCCATCCACCAAAAGGCCCTGGGTGCAGGTAACCTCTCCCCCAAATGTAAGAGAGCACCTCTGCCCACCCTACTCTTGCCCGAACAGCAGATAGTAGGACGTAAAAAAAAGGGTCTTGAGACAGATCGGCCCTCTCTCTTCCCGTCGGGGACCACCCATACCCTGGGGCTGGATACCTAGTTGGCAAAAACTGTGGAACCCTGTGGAGACCATCAGTGTAACTCTGTATAACAGCAACAAACAACCAAGACAGAAGTTTACAAACACCTTTACAATATCTTCAAAAAATACGAAACAGCTTGGGACAAATCTGGCAAAAGATGTCCAGCCCTGCACACTGAAAACTTTAAAACACTGTTGAGAGGGACTTCTCTGGTGGCGCAGTGGTTAAGAATCCACCCACCAATGCAGGGGACATGGGTTCCAGCCCTGGTCCAGGAAGATCCCACATGCTGTGGAGCAACTAAGCCCGTGTGCCACAACTACTGAGACTGTGCTCTAGAGCCTGCGAGCCACAACTACTGAGCCCGTGCGCCATGACTATTGAAGCCTGCGTGCCTAGAGCCTGTGCTCTGCAACAAGAGAAGCCACCGCAATGAGAAGCCCGCGCACCACAACAAAGAGTAGCCCCCGCTCACCGCACCTAGAGAAAGCCCGTGCGCAGCAACGAAGACTCAACGCAGCCAAAAACAAAACAAACAAATAAATAAATAAAATGAATTAAGAAAAAGTAAAGTTTAAAAACACTGCTTTATTTTAGAGCAGTGTTTATAGTTTACCAGTAAACAGGTTCTTCCATTTGGGGACAGCATTCTGCTTATAAATAAACCATAAGAATCATAAAATTAATAAAAAGAACAACAGCAAGGGAAATTTGGGCACAAAATTGAGGTAATAAATTAAGCCATATTTTTCTTTTAATGTGTTTTTATGACCCAGACTGTGTTTTATGTCCCAGAATCCTGACTTTTTGTTGTAAATGAAATACTTCTCCAGCTGATATTCAACCAGTGCACATGAAATAAAGTTGAGTATTAACATCGCAAAAAACCCCAAAAAACAGGAAAACAAACAAAAACACTGCTGAGAGATGTGAAAGACTAGACTTGAAGGAGCGATTCCCCATGACTATGGGGCAGAAGACTCAGAATTGTCTTAAGATGTCAATTCTCCCCAACGTG
The DNA here is from genome assembly GCF_949987515.2 of Delphinus delphis. Classification (NCBI taxonomy): domain Eukaryota; kingdom Metazoa; phylum Chordata; class Mammalia; order Artiodactyla; family Delphinidae; genus Delphinus; species Delphinus delphis. The sequence goes on from NC_082690.1 coordinate 107,337,893, forward strand.
ATCCCAGTCAAAATCCCAGCAGGCTTTTTATAGAAAATGATGAGCTGATTGTTAAATTCACACGGAAATGCAGAATATCTAGGATAACCAAAACACTCATGAAAAAGAAGACAAAGTTGGAGAACTAACGCAACCCGATTTGGAGACATATCATGGAGAGGTAGTAATCGAGACAGTGGTCCAGGACAGACAAACAGAAAATGGAACAGAAGAGGGCTCAGAACTGGACCTGCATTCACATGTGAACATCTGGTCTGTGACAACGGCAAAGGCAATTCAGTGGAGAAAGGACTTGAAGTCCCTGCTTTCCCTTCTGCTACTGGTAGATTGTACCTTTTTCTTTTCTTTCCTTTCTTTCTTTTCTCTGGGTTAGCCTGGCTAGAGGTTTATCAGTTTTATCGATGTTTTCAAAGAACCAGCTTTTGGTGTCATCATTTTTCCTTATTGTTTTTCTATTTTCTATTTCATCAATTGTTGTAATCTTCACTATTGCCTTTCTTCTGCTTACTTGGCTTTAATTTGCTTTTTCTTTTAGCTTCTAAGAATAGAAGCTGAGGTCACTGATTTGAGTGCTTTCTCCTTTCCTAATAGAGGCAATCTGTGCTATAAATTTCTCATGAAGAACCGCATTAGTGGCATCCTACACATGTTGATATGTAGTGTTTTCATTTTCATTCAGCTTGAATACTTTCTAATTTCCCATTGGATTTCTACTTTGACCCACGCATTACTTAAAATAGCGTTTGTTAGTTTCCAAATATTTGGGGATCTTACAGAGACCTTTCTCTTGTTTGGTTCTTAATGTGATTCCCTTGCGGTTAGAGAACACATCTGTATGACCTGAATGATTTTGAGTTTATTGACACTTGTTTTGTGAATCAGAATATGGTTTATCCGATAACTGTTCCAAGTGCATTTGAAAAGAAAGCATAAAGAGGTCTATAAACATCAGTTAGGTAAGTTAGTTGGTGTTGTTCAAATTTTCTATCCACTGATTTTCTGTCTATTTGTTCTATCAGTTATTGAGAGAGGGGGTGTTGAAATAATCTGATTATAATTGTGGATTTGTGTGTTTCTCCTTGCAGTTTTTGCTTCCTGTATTTTGAGGTGCTTAGGGTTCTTATGTCGTTCTACAGAACTGACCTCTTTATCATTATGAAGTAACCTTCTTTAACTCTGTTGACATTCTTTGTTCTGAAATCTACTTTGATGCTAAAATAGCCATCCCAGTTTTTTGATTAGTGTTAATGTAGTATATTCTTTTCACCCTCTTACTTTTAACATATTTGCATTTCTGTAATTGAAGTGTGTCCCCTGGAGGCAAGCATCTTGCTGTTTCATCCAACTGGATAATTCTGCCTTTTAATTGGGCAGAATTTATACCATTTATATTTAATAGGATTATTGATATGGCTAGGTTTAGCTCTGTCTTATTTCCATTTATTTTTTATTTGTCCTGTGTGTAACCCCCCGTTCCCTCTTTTTCTGCCTTCTCTTGGGTTGAGTATTTTTTTATGACTCCATTTTATCTCCTCTGTCAGCTCATTAGCTGTAATTATTTGGTTATTTTAGTGGTTGCCTTAGGGTTTATGGTGTATATCCTTCACTTTTAATCAAGTGATGTTTTCTAACCTTGCATACAGGATAAGAATCTTTCCACTCCTCTCCTCCCAGCCTCTGTGCTATTGGGAGCATACATATTACCTTTCCCTGTTATATCCACAAAGTACATTGTTGTAATTTCTGTTTAATGTCAATGACTTTTACAGGGACTTAAATAGTAAGACAATCTCCTTACATATTCATGCAGCTACCATTTCCGGTGCCCCTCATTCCTCTGAGTATTTCCATCTCCTGTCATCCTCCTTTCACCTGAAAGACATCCTTTAACATTTCTTATAGTGTGGTCTGCTGGTGATGGAGTATCAAAGCTTTTGTATTTTGAAGAAGTCTTGATTTTACCTTTGTTTTTGAAATAGCTGTTTTTTCTCCCCTTTCAGCACTTTAAAGACATTTCTCCCCTGTCTTCTCACTTGATTGTTTCTGAAAATGTATCTGCTGTCATGCTTGTCTTTGTTTCTTGTATGTAATGCATCTTTTTTTCCTCTCTGGTGGCTTTTAAGATTTTTACCTTTATCCCCGGTTTTGAGCAATTTGAAAACTATGTGCCTTGGTGTATATTTTTTCCCTATATGTCTTGAGCTTGGGATTCATGGAGCTTCTTGGATCTGGGAATTCATAGACCACTTCAAATTTGGAAACATTTCCATCATTATTTCTTCAAATATTCTCTTTGTTCTCTTCCTCACCTCAATCCCCTCTACTTCATGGACTCACATGTACACATTAGGCTGCCTGGAGTTCTACAGCTCACTGAAACTCTGCTCTTTTCTTCTTCTTATTTTTTTTAATGACACTTCCTTTTTCTCTCTCTGTTTTCTTTGGGTAGTTTCTAATGCTTCTGCAAGCTCACTCTTCTTTTCTTCTGCAGCATCTGATCTGCCATGAATCCCACCCTGTGTATTTTTCTTTTTCTTTCTTTTTTTTAAACAAACCTCTTTTCTTAAAAAAAAAAAATTATTTATTTATTTGGCTATGTCAGGTCTTAGTTGTGGCACGTGGGATCTTTTGTTGTGGCGCATGGGCCTCTCTCCAGTTGTGGTGTGTGGGCTCTAGAGCGCGTAGGCTTAGTTGCCCTGCGGCATGCGGGATCCTAGTTCCCCGACCAGGGATGGAACCCAATTCCCCTGCATTGGAAGGCAGATTCTTAACCATTGGACCACTAGGGAAGTTCCCTACCCTCTGTATTTTTCATCTCAGACACTGATTGCAATTTTCACCTCTAGAAGTTTGAGTTTTAAAATTAAAAAATTTTTTATTTGTGGTAAAATGCACAGAACATAAAATTTGTCACCTTACGCATTTTTAAGTGTACAGTTCAGTGAGTTAAAAATAAATCTTCCGGGCTTCCCTGGTGGCGCAGTGGTTAAGAGTCCGCCTGCCGATGCAGGGGACACGGGTTTGTGCCCCGGTCCTGGAAGATCCCATATGCCGCGGAGCGGCTGGGCCCGTGAGCCATGGCCGCTGAGCCTGCGCGTCCGGAGCCTGTGCTCCGCAACGGGAGAGGCCACAACAGTGAGAGGCCCATGTACCACAAAAAAAACAAAAAAATCTTCCATGTCTATATTAACATTTTGAGCATATGGAATACAGTTATAATGATTCCTTACTATCCTTGCCTGCAAATTCTAACATTTGTGTCCCTGGTCTGTTTTGACCAAGTGAACTTTCTCCTCATTACAGGTGGTGTTTCCCTGCCCTTGGCATATCCAGGAATTCCTGAATGGATGCCAGACATTGCATATTTCACTTCGCGGGTGCTGGATATTTTTATGTTCTTATAGATATTCCTGAGCTTGGTCCTGGGTGTGGCTGAATTACCTGGAAAGAGTTTGATTCTTTCAGGTCTTGATTTTAAGATCTGTTAGGTGAGACCAGAGCCATGATTAGTCTAAGGCTAATTATTCTCCAGTCTGGAGGCAAGACCCTTCTGAGAACTCTTCCTGACGCTCCATGAATTCAGTCTGGTGGGTGGGAAGAGGTACTGCCCCCATCCTGAGTGACTGCCAGATACTGGTTCTCTAATCCTTTGGGTGATGCTCTCTCCAGCTTCTGGTAGTTTCCTCACACACGTGCTAATCAGTGCTCTGCTGAATTCTGGAGGGCAGCCTCCTTTGGCACTCTAGCCTGCAAACTGAGCTGCCGTACCCCCCAACCAACTGGCTCTCAGCTCATTATTTCTCCTGGAGTTCCCCTGCAGCCTCTGCTGGGGTTCTCACTCTGTGAGCGGAGCCTGGAAACTCTCGGTGCAGGAAGCTGGGTGGTCAGAGGGCTCATCTCGTAATGGAACAGGGCCCTATGGGGCCTTGAGGACAAGAGACATGTCCTCTGCCTGTCTCTTGTCTGTAGAAAAACTTTAGCCTCCTAGGCCTTCCCCGAGTTCCAAAGAAGAAATTTAATCAGAGAAGTGAGAAAATGCAGAGACAAAGGAAGGCAGCCAAACAAGACAAAATAATAATAATTTAGCCATTAAACAAAGTCAAGGACCTTTAGTTCCTCCTCAAGGGCTCCAGATAATATTCTGAGCCGTATCCTGTGAGCTGTCTTACAGATACTGAAACCCCTACCAGGTGGAAGCAGTTAACTATGTGATGACCAGACTGTAGCCAGGACAAAAGCTGCCACAATTCCGAGAACTGGCCTCAAGGAAATGGGAACAAACCGACCCTGGAAGTGAAGATTAACTGTCCTTAAAACAATAAAGATGACACTGATCAGACCACCACACAACCAATTTCAAGATGGCTGTCAGAGCTGACCGTGCTGTTTCTGCATGTAGCACCCTCCCTCCGCCCCCGGCATGTGCACCCCTGAAACTCCCCTTTAAAAGCTCTTGCTCCCTGATCAGCAATGGGGAGTTGGTTCTTTGGGACATGAGTCCACCTTCTCTCCAGGATTGCTGGCTTCCTCAACAAAGCTATCTTTCCTTTTACCCAACACTTGTCTCTCAGTATTGGATTCTTGAGCGATGAGCAACTATACCTGAGTTCAGTAACAATCTCTTTTGTTTCCCACCTTTCAGGGATCACCGTCACTTGTTGCCCGATGCCTAGTCTTAAATCTATTGTTTCCTATGTTGTCTGAGCTTTGGTTGTTTCCTGCGGAAAGGTAAATCTGGCCTCTGTTTTCCCATCACGGCCACAGGTAGAAATAGCCTTGGCAGTAAGCATTATTATTATTTTTTATAAATGTCTAAGTTTCTTTTTTGAAAATTGCAAACATAAACAAAAGGAAAGAAGAGTATCACGGGAAACCCTACGACCTTTCCTGAAACTTCCACAATCATCTGATTCACGGTATTATTCTTACTAAGCAAAATCACACGTCCCTGCCTTGAATCCACACCACCTTGCTTCTCACTGTGCTGTTAGTAGCTGACCCCCAGTGGGAGTGGAAAAGTGACACTGCCATCCAGCCCCGGACAGTGACTTTTCACCCCCTGGCCCCAGCTCAGGGCTGAGAAGACCCTCACCAGCCCCTGGCCCCAGGCGCACTGGCAGGTGAGGTGACGCCCGCAGCCCGAATGCCGGAATGAACGCCGAGGCTATCCCCTTGGGCTCATTCTGCGGTCCGTGATCACAACTGATGAAGACACAGGTGACCACTGATCTGGATAAAGGAAGAAATTACTGGTATTCCTGAGAGCCCGAGCCTCCCCCCACTCGCCCTGCCCCTCCTGCATTGGCAGACTGCGGGCACCTAGCTGCTACAGCAGCTCACATCTGGTGCGGGCCACTAACAAGTAAGTCATTTAGTCTCTATCATAACCACTTAGCAACCTCTTTTCTCTCTATTTCCTGTTGGGGACCTTTGGATGCATCAGGCTGAATAACTGATTTGAGCAGGAAAGCCTCCAGGTTTTGAAGTGGCTCACTAATTACCTGGACAGAAGGAAGGAAGGATCTCCACTCAGCCACACATCTGCTAACCACGATCGAAGCAGCCCCACCTGGCTTGATTGACTCCTCTGTTAGCAGGATGCATGGTCCCTTTCACTGAGGCACAAGGCTTCTGAGTGCCACCCCTCTTGCAAGGGGCGCCGCCTTTCCACCTTACGCCAGGCACACTTGGCTACGACTGATGAAAAGGTGGTCTGCAGAGCATCTTTTTTTTTTTTTTTGCAGTACGTGGGCCTCTCACTGTTGTGGCCTCTCCCGGTGCGGAGCACAGGCTCCGGACGCGCAGGCTCAGCGGCCATGGCTCACGGGCCCAGCCGCTCCGCGGCATGTGGGATCTTCCCGGACCGGGGCACGAACCCGTGTCCCCTGCGTCGGCAGGCGGACTCTCAACCACTGCGCCGCCAGGGAAGCCCTGCAGAGCATCTTTTATAGGGCTCCTGTGATGGGCTAATTTGTGTCCCCTCCAAATTCATATTTTAAAGTCTTGACCCCCAGTACCTCAGAATGTGACTGTATTTGGAAATTGGGCCTTTTAAGAGGTAACACTGAGGCTGGTCGGGTAAGCCCTAATCCAACCTGACTGGTGTCCTTATAAGAGGAAACTGGGACACCCAAGAGACCTCAGGGACGTGCCTGCACAGAGAGATGGCCGTGTGCAGAGGGCGGCCGCGCGCAAGACAAGGAGCGACATCTTGGAGGAAACTGGCCCTTCCGGCCTCCAGAACTGTGAGAAAATGAATTTCTGTTTAAGTCACCCAGTCTGTGGTGTCTGGCTATGGCATTTGGAGCTAAGACAGGTGCTAAGCCCTGTGCTGGCTGCAAGGATGGCTGGGAGACTGGATGCTGAGTAAGCAGCTTAAAATGGACGGGGCTAATTCAAACCAAAACACAGTGAAGAGAGAGGCCACAGAAGACGGAATAATGACCCTAGAAGTGAGATGTCCAGGCGCTTAGCTCATGGTCAACCGCAGTCTGGGGGTGCGTTCACGGAGGGCTGCAAGGCTGGGGCAGGTGGCTGGAATTCAGCCTCCATCCTGGCTGGGGTGTTTTCTGCTAAGGGGTCAGAGGAGACCTCCCGACAGGAGGAATCTAGAGGTCAGTTTCCTCTGGTAACTGCAACTGTCACCCCTTACACGGAGACAGTCACCGGGGGAGGCTGGAGGTGGGGACCCTGCTAGGGGAGGAGCTGTCTCCAGCCCCAGGATGGATCCTGAATTCCTCGTTGAAAACATCCCGGCCATGAGCTTAAGAGCTCAGTAAAAGGTAATGCCGTTAAAGAAACGCAGAAAGCTAAATTCCCTTCCCCCTCTCAGTTCCCCGAAAGGCCCTTGCGGGAATTCCTCGGCTTCATAACCCAGAAAAAGCACTAAACATGATCCCGGAGACCGCACCTGATGGATTCCTGGAGGCGGCTGAAATTCTCAGAGCTCCAGGGAGCGGGGGAACTTCTCATTCTGGGTAGAACCTCTGGCTGGAGGGAAGGTGCCTGCATTTCCCCAGAGCCACCTCGCTGTGGACGACAGCCAGCTTCCTCCTGGACGACGGGCCACTCGGCACCTCCTTCCCTGTGTGGGCAGCGCATTGTTGCTGGCCTGCCCACTTCTCCCGGGAGGGGAGGGGTTTGTTCTCTTCGAGAAAGCAATGAATGAAAGGCAGAACGGAGCGGGCTGGGTGCGGTTCATCCAGGTGGAGTGTTGGTCTGGAGGCAACTGAGCGGGGCAAAGCCGGGTTTGTTTGCAACCTGCGGCCTCCGAGGCTTTTGTTCTTGACATCATCCTCATTGTAGAGTGCCCTCCCCCCGCCCCCTTCCTTCCTGGGGACTCGAGCCCCTGGTACTCCCACGCAGCTGGCTACCAGATGCCTGGGAAGCCCTGGAAGGTGAGCGTCAGAGCCACAGCCAGGCCATGGTTCCCGTTCCCCGAGGAAGCTCTAAGCTCCCAGTCTGCTCTTTCTTCAGCTTTGCACACACAGGCCATGGCCTCCACTGCCTCCTCTTACCCTAGAATGACCAGGGGGAAGTGAGTCCAGCTCTGGGGTCCCTGCCCTCTGAGCAGACATCAGTGCCGAGTGAGGGTGCGCAGGGCTAACCGGCTGAGCCTCCGTGGTGGATGGCTGCGGGGGGCCTGATCAGCTGTGCCTGGGTTTTCTTCTGCTTGTCTCCCCAGTGGGACGTCCTGTTCCCTGGTTTCCAGGCAGGGTGTGGCAGGGAATTCGGTCTGACTGGTCCCAGAGCTGCGGAGGGTGGGGCAGCACGACCTGGGTAACTCCCTGCTCCCTGCCTTGGGCCGGGGTGGATGGTGGGCTGACACGGGGAGGAGACCCCAGGAGGGAGAAGAGGCCCAGGTGGCGCTGATGGGGGTCCTCGCTCTGTTTGTCCTGCGGCTCCCCAGCTCCCTTCTGCTGGTAACTGCAGCCCTTTTCTTTCCCCGGCCTCCCCATGCGGTCCCGCACACTGTCAATGGGAGGACAGCCCTCTCTGGTCATGGGAAAACCCACATGATCTAGTCCTGGCCAATCAGAGCTCCCCATTTCCCAGGCCACAGTGATTGGCTTAGGGAGGGTCATGTGACCCAAGTCAGGCCAATCAGAATCCTGCCTGGATTCTGCCAGATCTCCGGGGGAAGGTGGTCTGTTTTTTGGGGGGTGGGGCGCTGGGAGGGTGTGTGAACAGGGAAGGGGGTCCTTAGTGGGAAAGACAGGCCACCACCTGGAAGGGCAGCAGTCAACCGGGGAGAAACAGAGAGAGAGGGAGATACAGGACAGAGCCAGAGAGACAGAGATGGAGACACAGAAACAGAGACAGAGAGAGAGAGGCACAGAGAGACAGAGACAGAGATACGGAGCAAGAGATAGAGACAGACCGGGACAGAAAGACAGAGAGACAGAGAGAGAGGAAAGAGACAGAGAGACAGAGAGAGAGTGAGAGCGGGGCATCCAGCCAAGCGTCTGGGGACCCACTGCCTAATTGCTGAGTCACCCGCACGTTAGACGCCAGCTGAACCTCAGCTACTCAGCTGGACCGTTATCAGCTGTCTCGCTATCTGACTGTTTTTTGACCTAAAAAAATGACTGTTGAGAGCGGACTTGTATCACTCAAAGTTGAAAGAGCCCAGGATAAAAATAGATTCAGCTGGTTGCTACGCTGAACTGCTGCCCCGGCCCTCTGAAGCCCTTCCTTCGTTTCGATCTTATGGGGTTCATGAGGAGCACAGAGCACTCCTGTCCTTGACGAGCCGTCTAAAAAAACGGTATTTCAAATTCCTAATGGTAGCACCTCCCTGGGGTACGCTCTCTAGGTGGCCCTGACCCAGCAGGGGCACTGCCTGGCTCTCGTTAGAAGCTGGGGACCCCCGAGGGCACCCCCGAGCCTGCTTCTGGGGATACGGACCCCCGTCCCATCGCCCGCC